>NC_141785.1:5539760-5871409 GCF_054643075.1 Acanthaster planci | reverse complement strand
CCCTGTGATGAAACCAGGATCCTCTCCTCAACAACCTCATACAGGAGTGGTTATGGAATATCCCTGGTTCATCAAAAGGGCAACAGGACTGTTGATTGTATCAGAGTTTGTGGGAAGAGATAAACAAAGGTAGAAATTCCTTGGGGTTGACACTCAGACTTGTGATATTATGGTGTAGATGCAGAATTTGGCCATTCATTGGTAATATCTTGGGATTGTTATGTTATGATCTAAAAAACTTGAAGCATGAAGTAAAACCATGTAAGAACTGCTAATGTGAACTTGTGTGCAGCATTTTTGGCTCAGGGATCTTAGTAATAGAAAATTGTAAGGTGTCTGTTATTCTGAAAGACTTGTGTGATCTCAAGCAACAGCATAAGCCTTTACATTGCAGAGGGAAGCGTAGAGGGCTAAACTGAAGTTTTAACTGCTTTTTATCATCCAGGCACTTCGCACCAACAATAAGGGCAAGTTTAAACAAGGCGAGTACCGGGACCATGACTATACCACCGTCACCAGAGACTCTGCAGGTATCAGGGTTGCTAAGGTGACAGGCATCGGGGAGTTCAACCTCGGGTTCAACTATTGTTCTCATCTTCGAGGCACCAAAGGATTTTGACTTCTCCTTCAGGCCTGGGGACAAAGTTCGTCTCAATGCAGGCATTGGGACATTATGACGCTAATCAGTTCGGTATTAGGGTTTGACCTCGTTCAGGGTTGTTTATTATGAACCTGACTCTGTCAAAATTCATCAAGTCTAGGTCTTGTATGTTTTGATGGATATGGGACTTGGACATCTGTACCGTTATGTACTTTACCACAGGGCTTGATGCCTGTTCTTATCTGTAAAGTGCCTGTGGGTTATTGTGTTGAACGAGGGACTGTTCAGGATGGTCACAAGCAAGGATTGTGGATATTTGCAGAAGGTACCAAAAGAAGCGGGGGGTTCTAGATGGTTCCATGCAAAGATGGAGGGGACGGTTTCAGGAGAGTTCTTAGCCAAGTGTCAAGGAAATAAAGGGGAATTGAGAGGATTTCTCGTGTGTTCTTTGTTTGAATTACAGAATTCCAACTCTTGAAAAGAAGACAGTTCTGTAGATTGGAATTAAAGAATGTACTCAAAATTATTTTGACGTAATGCTGGCTCATGTTTCTTTAAAGAAAGAATCATGACTGAAATAAAATTCACCTGTTATTTGGCTGTTTGTTTATCCTTGGAGTGTAATATGCTGCAATAAAGTTGTGCTAAGTGCTAATATTTTGGAAAGGATATTTTGACTTGTTACTGAGGTAAAAGATGTGACAGAGATGATGTTTTGAATCTACTGGACGGCTCTCAATTTGTCCTGAATTGGCCATGCGTACAGTGATTACATTCTCTCATGGTTTTAACATGTTCCGAGTAGAGACAACAATTGTATCATTCATCCACATCTGACTGTAAGATCTCAGTTCTAGTAGTCCAGTGGGCTCAGGACATTGATGAAGTGAAAAAACTTTTAAAATCTCAGTTTCGAGCTTTCACTTTCTTAGCACATTCATGTTTTACGGAAAATGCAACCCTTGAGTTTGGTTAACAACTCAACCATGCTTTTGGTTTTCTGTCACCATTACATATTAAACTACATTTGTCACAAAAGATCACCTTCAGAATAATTTTAGCACCGTCGGTACATGAACATCTGGTTTGCCCTGCTCAAATTACCAAAACTGTTACCTGTGTGTAGTTCTTACCAATGCTTTCAGTAGTACTTATTCTTTTTTGCCCATCAGTTGTCATAACAAAGAATATTCACGAGTAAAGTCTGTACTTGATAGCTGACAGGAAAAAAGATTGTATAGTACTAAAGGTTTTAGTATTGAATAATCTGTATTGGCTGAAAAGTAGAACAACAAAACGTATCATGTATCCACAACATATTTGACTGGTTTGGAAAACATTAATGAAAAGTCATCAAATTATGGCACAGTGGTTTCCAAAATGAATGTGAAGAGAGAGTTTTTTTGTTATAAATTTCCACGCATTTACCCTTAGGGCCTAACAACTCATTTGGAAACCATCGGGGGTGGAAGTCTTCGATGATACATTTTCTAGTTCATTGTTGATACAAAATTCAGTATCTGTGGTATAGGAGAGTAATGTTATTCTTCACTCCCAAGTGGACTGCTTAGACATGCACAGGGTCACTGAGATGAAATAAAAATACAAGCAATCCCAAATTAATCATAAACTGTCTATACTCGGGGTATTTTACGATGAGTAAAGAACTATGCCGAGTTTGGTGATGGCCAGTTTCTATAAGATATTTTCCTTCTTGTGAATATTAGCCGGTTGGAGCAGCCAAAAATAAAATTCGACAATCAGGGTAGTGGTTGTTAAAATAAGAATTTTTGGTATCATTGTTTTCCTTCGTAAATATAATTATTCAGAGCAGAGGGTATATAATTCAACAAATTAAAACAAAAGTAGGCCCAACTGGCCTAACGGAGTCTCTATGAAAATTTGCTCGAGGTTGGGATGACGTCACCGATTCTTGATTCTTCTATCTCTGATTGGTCAACTGGTGGCTATTCCATATTTCACACTCGCCGAAACTCAAGGGGCAGAAATAGTGTTGTGGTCTATGGAGAAAATCTGAATTATTGACTAAACTCTTAACCTTTATATCAAAAATGTGCCTAAAATTTCACTGTTCATGCACTATGAATATCTCACACTCTGTACCGAAAAGGTTTCAGTTATTTTTGCTTTGTTGCAGCAAGAAGAAGGAAAACATGCAAATCCCTGTACAAAATGAATGGAGTGTTGCCCCTTTGCCAAGACGTGAGTGCAATACACGGAACAACCACCAATCGCGAGAATCCAATCACAATCGAATTTCAACTGCGCAATGGCTGGTTTCCGCCGCAATGAATTCGAACTTCGAGTGAATGCTGGAACGGGAACCAGTTTAACTGTATAACAATGAAATCAACACGTGGGGTGACGCGCATTCATAATTTCGCGGGCGTTGAAGTAGGAGCTTTTCTCTACGCCATCTCGACAAAGTAAGTTTTCTGTTTTTTTAGGGAAATTTAGCTGTTTTGACCCTCATAGTTAGAAGTGACATAGTTTACAGTTTAAAGAGTAAACTTACTCAATTAAAGGTCGGAACACTGCCCTTTTTAAGCACGAAATTAAATTCCGAATGTCGGACCCGTCCATTTCATGTAGGCTATAACTTGAAAGTTTGGGGTTCAGTACCATTAGCACCCTGTTCCTTAATAAGGAAACAAAGTTCACTTTCTCAAACTTACTAACATTTTGACTTTAAGGAACCATTACTCATTCCTAATGGCCTAGTTTAGGTAAAGTTTTACAATATTTAAGCAAGAAAACTTCAAATTCCTAACCCGAGTTTTTGCAAAAGACAACCACTCGGTCGAATCACGCCGTTTTCTTTTTCGTGTGGTTACCCGACTCGGGCTTTTTGGATTCATAGAAACAAATCTCCATCTAGGTCAAGGAACCAGACTACATGTGCTTATTTGTCATTCAGGGTGCACCACTACAAATAATTCCCACAGACAGCAGTGATAAATCCCCATACTCACAAATATGTAAAAAATATCACAACTCTCACAGGTGTTCAGGCTGCACAGAAAAATGATGTTCCACATGTCCTCTTTCAATTTCCTGTCAATTTTCGGGGGGGTTGACTTATGATTTTTTGAGAAATTTTCACCAGAAGTAGGCCAACCCAAATGAAAAACTGTCCTTGTCCAGAAAAAAGCCATTTTGAAACCCTTCCCTCTGCAAAATGGCTCAAATAGTGCCACTTTTGGACCCAATTGCATCCAAATTACTCAGAATTGGAAGCCCTGAATCCGGCCCAGAGGGTTCAGTCTCATATTTCTTCAATTCCCCATTCCTTGGCTCGCAGGACCCTCTAATCTAGAATTTTTTGAGTGTACAACTTTATTAGTAAGCTTGGCGGACATATTTCTGGCCTAAATACAAGGGTGTACCCTTCACAGCTCTTCGCAGTACGCTGCCGTTTTACCTAAAATTTTATATCGACCCGAAATGTCTCATTTAGGGCGCCACCATTGGCAAGAAAAGAAGAGGCACGTAGAGATACATGTATATGCTGTAACTGGCTTTGATTTGTTTCCGTGCTTGATTCTTTACAGCAGAAAATACGAAGTACATTAGGGTATTAAAATACATACAGTATGTTTACTGAACCACTTGTGTCGGTGAGAGACAAGTTTACGTTAGTACTTTAGCTTATGAAGCTACCGGTAGCTTGAGTTTTCCTTCCCATGCTTAAGCTACATGTATAGCAGAAATGCGCAAGAGTTCAGTGCTGTTCCAGCTCATTCATAGTCTTACTGCCCATACGCCGATCACATTCTCAGCTGGAAACCAAGAGTAACTCATGATTATTCAAAATATATCCAGGGCAACAACCCAATCAAAAGTTCCCTATTAGTACACGGTCTTCGTAAAAAGAACATCCCCTAAGCGCAGTAGACTTCTGAACCAGAAATTCGTTTTCAAATACGGAGAGACTGGCACATCCATTAATATGAAGGGATGTCCAAGTTCGTCGTGTGACAAGCACGGAAAACAGAGACGGCCACCACTGAATGTAATAATTCCTAGCTGGTGTGTTTGGTTGTCCACAGTCAAAGGTGGTTTTCATTAGGTTTTTGGTGGATGTTTTCCAAGAGAAAGTGTAATAGTAACACCAGAAGTGTAATTCGAGATAAATTATTTCCAGAAATGAAAATAGGGTGTGGGTCGAAATGTCAAAAATTGTCCTCCAGTGTCTAGAATTTTTTGTAGACACTTTGAAAACTAGAAATAAAGAAAACAATCCTCAGCCACGTACATAAACTTCAACATTCATAAATTTATATATTCAAATTGATAACATTTACTTGAATATGTAAATGTATTATTTCAAAATTGAGCCCCTCTGGAAACTGTCAGAGGAGTAAAAGGAAATTCACTTTACATTCACAGTGACGATTTACACAGTGAGCAACAATATTTCCTGCTCAGTCATAGTGTAACAATGGAAAGTTCATTAAAAAGGAATTTTCATCAGTTGGTTCATAGGTCTGCTTTTTAACATTTCTGTGTCAACAGTCGGACAAATGCTGGGAAACTGCAAAATGAAAAATTAAACTGGATTACGGCCCCTTTTTTACCCCTTATCTAACAGACTAAAGGTAAATTCAGCAGAATTTTAATTGTTACTGTTATTATTCCAGGATCTGCATGACATTCTTACTGATATTTTTGACTGGAAACAGATAATTACTTTTCAAATTTGCAATTTGCATGCTTTCACTTCTGGCCCTTTTCCGAAGCATTTGTAACAAGGCGTCTTTGTGGTGGTTTGTAGCGCTGAAGTACATTTTAGTGGTCATGTCATTCAGTTTTTCTAGCCCTTGTTGTGTGAAGTATGCAATGGGGCCATATTTTAGCAACAACTCTGGAACGTGTGCCACTAAAACATGAATGTAGATGTACATGTACGGTGTCACCGTTACAAATGACTGTAATTACTTCTTACATCTACTTTGAAAGAGCTGTACATCAGAAGGGGTTAAGCTGCTATGGTCACTCCAGAGGGAAATGCAGAATTTTCATCCCACAGAAACTGAGTATCTTGAGTACTACACAAAATATGAGTTGCATCTTGAAAGAGAGCAAATACATTGATATTCTGACAGAGCAGGCGTTTCTCTATCTTGGCCTGTAAGTGTATGCCACTTGAGTTTATTTGAGCATTGGCCGACATAAAATGAAAACTGGGAATTCCAACTTTAGAAAGAAACTCCTCGAGTCTGACACAGCTTCTGCATTTTTTCCTGTCAAAAACAGCCATGGTGTTTTTGGTTATTTCATCAGCCTTTCTGAGATCTTGTTAAACAACACATCAGTAATACAGAGAAACAAGTGAAGGGTGTCCACAATTATTTCTTGTACAGGAATTGATGGGAAAACTGGAATGTGGGAACAGTTGAATTTAACAGATTTTGGTCAGTTAAGAGCACTTGATAATTTCTTGTGTAGTTTTGCATTCCTGGCTGGATCACACATGGACCATTCAGTGGCTGTTTCGTAAAACTTCTTTGACGGGCACTTGCAGTAACACATGAGTATGTGGCAGAAACTTATAATCTCCCCCTAGACAATATACAATACAGTATGTTTTACCATCAACTACTAACTGTTCGAAACTTTCAGTCTGAGATCGGATATCGGCTTAATGCTTTATATCTTTTGGAGTCCTGAAAAACTGAAAGAAGGTAATTTCCACCAATTGTTCCAGTCGGCTTTCCCTCTTCAATAATTGTGAATATAAAGTTCACAATGTGGATATTTCTACCTATCCACGCAGCATCCCCTGACAGTTTAACCTGTATTTCATTAGTTACAAGAAATGCTTGTGAATGCAGGTACTCAGCTTTTTCATGAAGGAGGACACAAATATCCTCTCGTAGCCCACTGAACCTTCTGTGGGGGTACTCTTTATGTCATCCACAGGAATTTTCTTGACAAATTGCTTTAATTTATGCAAAGATGGTAAACTATCACAAGCAACAGAAAGCTTTTGCTAGGCCTGGTCCAAAATGCAGAACCTGTCTTTCACATAACAAGACGCTTAATCTGGTCGGGGCAATTAGTAAAGCCACCCGGTGAAAGCAAATTTATGTCTTGCAAACTACCTGTTTTAAGATTTCTCACAGTTACCTTTTCAGCTTCCAGGCCACAGAATTTAAGAAATTCCAATGCATTTGCACAGTCGTCAGACAAGGCTGCCTTTAGTCTGTACTTGTGGGGTCTGCTGTATGAGTGTAATGGATTACGCTTTTATCTCCTGTATTTCCTGACAAATTGCCGCACCACAGTTTCTTTGTGTTTATGTGCTGATTTCTTTCCTTTTGATGCTTGAGAGTCTTCTTTCCTTGGACAGTGGTTTTCAGCGAACTTAGTATGAAGAATCTTGAACTTCCATATGCTGTTAGCAGCAATCTTCTTCTTGAATTTTTCCTTCTGTCGTCCACCTTTTTTTTGGATGGCGAAGCTGAATAAGAAATCTTCCTACTTTTACTCGCACTTGATGGCCAGCCGTGGTGATAATCTTAAATGCAACCAATAATGTTGGCAAATTGCCTTAAAAATGTATTCTGTCGCTTCTTTTGTAGCCTTTGAAATTGATTGGTTTACAATAACATCATGCAGGAAAGTTAGTTCCACTTCTGTGAATGCAACAGGGCTCGTTTCTAATTGCAGGTTACTTGCTTCAGTTGATACTTTGTAGCTTCTGCTCGAACAAAAGAGAATAAAACATAGTATCCCGGTGAGGTGTGCATCTCCCTTCCGCAGATGTCAAATTCAACAACAGATCTGTGTTATTGCAACTCTCAGTGAGCCCGAGATGATGTATGTGTCATTTCCTTGTCCGTCGATTCCCTCCATCCAATTGGATCCAAATATGTTTGTTAGCTCATGGTTTCTGTGGCATTTGGGAGAGCTACACTGTCCAATGTCAAATATAGCCAGCATCACATCTTGTTCGACATCCCTTCGTATGTTTACCCTCGGCAATGCTCTTCTGCTTCCTTTAAGAGACCCTTTAATGTCACAAAGCATTTGATGAATGAACAGCTTCTTTCTTTCATTCACTGAGGATATACTTACTGGATTATATGTGGGGTCAGTGTGCCAAGACGTTCTTTTGAAATCCACTCGTTAAATTTAGGTGGCCATCCAGGATAGGTGACATACACTCTTGATTCTTCCTCTTTTAAGATCCGAAAAATAAACATTCAAGAACCAGTATCTTGCAAAAAGATAATAAATTTGGAAATTCATAATGATTGTCAAAGATTCTAATTACAGTGTCTTAAAAAATGTTCCACTGTCTATGTCCCCAGTATCTAAATATAAAATATGAAACTGGAGGATTTTCTGTCGTACAGTCCTACATTTTGACACGATTTTCATATGGTAGACAAAGTAAACAAAAATAGGTTGACAGGCACAATAAAAACAAGCTTTGTTTTCAGGTAACGTCTTAATATAGAACCATCGTGACCACAAAAATGGTAGGCCTACTAGACCTTGGCCCTATTTCAAGTTTTAGACTTTAAAAAATCAGTTTCATTGGATTTGGCTTTTCAAAAGCCTGAATGAATTTTTGATTGGCTTAATATTTCTTTTATTTAAAAAAATATCACTTTGCGCTCATATTTCTGTCACTAGCAGTGAGTACGGAAACCCTCTGATGTAAATGGTATCACCCATTGAAATGTCAAGAAAAGCTGTTGCAGCCTGCCTACCTCTTTGTGTAAATACAGAAGTTTAAAGACAGATTTACAAACTTACCTCCACCTTGACAAGATCACCTTCACGCCAAATTGATTCTCAAGTATTGCTTTTACATAAGTACTTCCGGGGAATGTTTGGATTATTCAGAGTAACGTAAAAATGTGGAGGGTTTTTAATGATTGTACTTTGAGGTCTCTGGAGAATATGCGACATGACTTTTATATATAGCAAGCGATACAAAACGCACGACGAGCGCCCGTGCACCCGTTCCTGATTGGCTGGGAGTACGTGTCCATAGAAACTCTGTAATGTGATATACAGTGCCCTCTGTCAGTTTAAGATTCAAAAATGGGACAATCGATTCAATATGTTCCCTGAAAAACCAAAAGCCCTGTTCTCGTTTCTTTCTGATATGAAAGAGGACATCACCAACAACTTGTTTCGATAAGTCATTTTAAAAAAGTAGAATTTGTTCCCTTATAATAGGAACAGGGTGCTAAAAGTAATGAACCCCCACAAAATGGCTTTTCAACCCTTCGTGTAAAAGGAAGACTTAATGAAGCAAAAGGTAATTTGGGAAGTATGATGACTTAACATTTTAATTTGAAAGTGGATGCATTTTTTAACATGTCCCCAATATAGTCTTGATTTCTTTAGACTGAAAAACGTCAGTTTGTGGCCCAAAATATAGAAAAATATACATATTTTGCACTCGAAGAACTGCAAGGCCCCTCTTGTGCCTTGCAGGTTCTTAATATAATGTAATATTCTTGATAAGCCTTATTGCAAATACGGCATGGGTGGTGATTTTGCACAATGGTAAAAAGGCATTGTGGGAAGGAAATGGCCTTCCCACAATGCCCTTTTACCATTGTGAAAAATTAACCATGCAGTATTTGCGATAAGGCTTATGGATTCGTGACGCTATGGAATTTTGAATGCAGCCCTGACTGTGTCCTCTGTTTTTTGACAAAACCACTTTCTCAATCAACTCTTCCCCCGAAAAGCAATAAGCTTTTAGTGAGTAATAGTCAAAAAGACATTGTGGGCTGGGAAAAAGGGCAAATATTGCCTCTTTTTCCTTCCCACAAATCGTTTCTACAATTGTGTAAAATCACCCATGTTTTTTTAGCAATAACGCTTATCAACTTTATTGTATCTCTTGAAATCCCATGTCTAATGGTTTTTTTGACTGTGTAACCAAGTGCTCGTGTCATAATTCAGAGCTTTTATCCTGCCTCTCCTCACAAAATGATCTGCCCATCTGCGTACTGTGGCCATTTACATGATACGTCACATATTGCACATGCACAACGTCACAAATATCCGATATTGGTTCAACCATTTACAAGTGTGTACATGCCCTGCCATTCTATTCCATTTCCAATCAGAAAACCGCTGATAGACTTTACAATAGGTAGCAAAATTAGGGACCTGGCAACTATGCCTTCACAGACATTATGCGTGAAAGCAGATACAGTGAAATTCGCAAGTTGGGGAGGCTCATTGTCAGTTTGTCACCATGCCAAAAACAGTCACTACCGGTCCAAGATCATATACAACGTACTTCCCAAGCTACCTTTGCTTCCATAGAAAGTCTCCCTTTCACACACAAGGGTTGAGAGTAGTGGCCTAGTCAGGATCTTGCTAGTGGGGAGGCACAAAGTGGGCACAAGCATCTAATGGGGGGGGGCAGCAGCTTTCAGTGGTGTGGTTTTTGGGGGGCAAGTTTTTGTGGAATAGCCTTATTCAATATCCTTTCATCCATTTTTTTCAGTGGGGGGGGACACCTGGGGCACGTGGAATTTGTGGGGGGGGATGTGCCACGTTACTGGTGAGAAGCCATTTTGTGGAGGACTTTGGAAGAAAATGTGAAATTTTATGTTGGCAGTTGAATACTTGAGTAATGATTGCCCAGAAGAGTCACAAAACCTCTCAAGCTCCAGAAATTTATGAAGCTGTTGACTTTTAAGATAAAAATGGTATGGGAGTGCAAAGCCCTCTCCCAGAGACCTATAAGTAGAGCTACCGAAGATTGGAGAAAAATGGTTAAAAAAGCTTTGTTATTTTGTTATTTACAGAAAATTCCTGTACACCTTGATTTGAATCGGCAAGGAAAGCTGGAACCATCACTCGCACATAGGCCTACAGCTCACAGGAAGAATGGAGCAGTGAAGATGCCCGCATACTCCAACCTAATGCGACATGATCCATTTGAACTCGAAGCAAAATAATAGACCTGCAGTTAGACAAGATCATGTATCAATCAACTTGCCGTTATCCAGGGTTAGCCTGCCACATGAAACAAATTGAACGTTATGTATATTTCTAAAATGCAAGCCAATTGCGCTTTCTTTCTGACATATGCATCTACATGTATTGATCCATTATGCTATAGTATTAAACAGTATTTGCAGATCATTTCCTCAAAGCGATGAAAACAATTCTGTTAACCACTATCCATTAACCATATGAACCTCAACCAACCCCCAACCATCAGCAGTAAATAACCCCTTAACCAGTAACCATTTACGATAAGAATGTCAACCAAACCCTAAATGATCGTTAACCACAGTTAGGCCTAACCTCATGAACCTCAACTAATTCCAAACCATTAACAGTAAATAACAATCCTATTTACCATAAGAACCTAAACTAACCCCCAACCATTAACAAACAATACGTAACCACTAGCCATTAGCCTATTACCAATTACCCATTTCCTAATTAATCAAAATGAGGAATGTGATCTGTCTAAATGCTGTAAATTACTTTGAAAAATAAAGTGTTTGCTGATGTACTTCACTGCATTCAATATGTGCTCTTTTGTGTTCAAAAAATCAACAGCACTTTCTCAATTGGCCTTGAATCAAAATTTTCAAATATTTTTTGTTAAAAACGTTTGAAATGCCCCAACTAGGCATTTGTTGGGAAAAGTTTCTTCTAGTGCTACCTTGGCCCAAATGAGAATCAGTTTAACTGTGCAGGTTCCCTGGATAAAATATAAGGCATAGTCTTCAACAAAGGAGGGAAATCAACATTAACCTCTGTTGCAGTGAACTATAAGTCTAACTTTGACTTTGAGAATTGAGAAGGGAGGATTTGTGGACATGGACACGAGCCACAGTGTTTGAAAGAAACAGCTCTCTTGGAGAACTTGAAAGACTAATATTAGTGAGGAAGAGGTTGCAAGGATTCTTAATGACGCACTGGAAGGAAATTGGCTCATGTCTGGTATCCATCTGCTGAAGCTATGCTCATTCAACCTCAAGGAATGGCCATACCAGTGAGTATTACTTAGTTACAACTATTCTATCATTTTTTATAACTCTTCAAACACAGATTCTGTATTTTGAGTGGCCTAGAGCTAGTCACATGGCATTTGCCATAATATTCTGTCTTGTAATTTTCACAGCCAAAAGAACAGCACATGTACCTGGAAATCTGAAATGCTGCACCTATATAGCAACCAAACCATGACCACAGGTATGTATAATTATGTTCATGCATAGATGAGTGTGTTGCACATTACACACATTTTACTACAGAGAGGTACCTGTGAGGTTAACCTGTTTCATGAACAGGTAGTTTGGATAGGAGCTGGTAATTGTTCGACCAATATCTTTTTCCAGATAAACATTGTTTAATATGAGATCATATAAATCATTTAAATCAATCAGAATCTGTGGTGGAGGTGTTATAAACAATATTGACTGCTTTATTTTCAACATTTTGTGGTGTATTAAACTGGCCTCCGAAGTTATCGATGCCTAGGGCCCCCCATTCAAAAATAACAGCCATGTGATGATGAAGAAGATAAAATTAAAAACTGAAAAAACCCAATTACATGGTTTTATTTGACATTTTCCCCAACATAACTTCTATTCACGCAGTGCGTGTACCAAAGAAAGAAACCACCATTAAGTTCAATTGTCCAACTGCAAAGTTCAAGTGCTGAATATTCTAACACTGAAGATGTCACGAGAACTTGACAAATATTGAGCTGTAGGGATTTTAAGATTTCTGTGGCTAGATATCTAGCTGGTTTGTCCTTTTTAACACTGAAATGTGCTTGAAGCACCCAAAATGTAGCGTTTACTTGTTTGGACCAATCCCCATCAACTGTACTATTGAGAAAATGTTTTATGATTACTTCCCTTGATTCCCCAAGCGGGTAAGTTCCTTACTTTCTAATTAATGTCTGATAAAATAAAAGGAATCCTTCTCATTTCTATAGGAACCACACTCTGGTACGACGAGTGAGCTGAAACAGTGGACTGATGAAGAAACAAAAGTTTGGTACAAGGTATGTTATGTTCAAAAATTGTTGTTTTGTTTGTTTTGTTTTACAAAATATTTCATTGATTCCCCAGAGGGTAAATTTCTTACTTTTTAATTCATGTCTGATAAAGTAAAAGGAATTCTCTTCATTTCTTCAGGAACCACATTCTACTTTGGCGAGACCTGAAACAGTGGACTAATGAAGAAAATGAAAGTCTGGTGCAAGGTAAGTTATCACACCAAAAACCCTGGTTTACAAATTCTTCCTTGATTTTTCAATTGGGTAAATTTCTTTCTAATTAATGTCTGATAAAGTAAAAGGAATTCTTTGTATTTCTATAGGAATCACACTCTACAATGACAAGCAAGCTAAAACAGAGGAGATGAAGAAATGAAAGTTTGGTACAAGGTATGTTATCACACCAAAAACCCTGGTTTACAAATTCTTGATTTCCTAATTGGATAATTTCTAACTTTCTATTATTGTCTGATATAGTAAAAGGATTTCTTTTTATTTCTACAGGAACCACACTGTCACTATGATGAGCGAGCTGAAATAGTGGAGATGGAGAAAATGGAGGTTTGGTACAATGTAAGTTGTCAGCAATATGCTGTTTTTACCATAGAGGAAGGACCACAGCAGGAGTTGCTACTCAGGCACTTCAAAATGTTCAATGATGGTCGCAGCCGAGTCTGATGAATAATAGAGAACATTCCAAAAATGCCCGATTAGTGCCGGACCAGCAGGGCCACCAGTACCATTTCCTAGCGATACTTGTAGTTTTTTGCTTGCAATTAAATACAAATTATACAAAAAATCCCTGATATTAGACCTACTTTTGCCATTGTAACTAAACCTTTTAAATTTGCTTCATTATCCATGGAAGGTTTGTAAGTCTCCTGCATTCACATACCCCTGCCCAGCCTACATATGCAAATTTCCTAAAATTCTGATCCACCCCCATGGATGGCGATGATCCAGTCTCGGAGGCCTTCACCTCTCTCGCTTGCAAGATAGACTCTAAGCCTCAGCCAGCTGTGACAGCACCTGACCCGGATCGCCTCCTGGTCGTCCCTCCTCCCTCACAGAGGGCCTTTTCGGAGATTGAGGTGACCTCTATTCTCCAACTAGAACCATCTCAGCGGAACCAGGTGCGGGAGCAAGCCCCGCCTCATGGTGACTCGCTCCACTCCGGAACACGGCTTGGCTCTTTCTTCTGCTGGTCTTCGGCCTGTCTCCTCCGAGGATAATGACATCGACTTGGTGGCTGGTCTGACTCAGCCTGAGGGCCGCCACTGCCCTCTTGAGCGCGACATGATCCACGTCCTTGGGCTCCCGTCGTCAGATCCCACACCAACTGAACAGGGACATTATTCGTTTAAGCACCACCCTTAACGCCTTGATTCAGCTGAATCCGTCTTCTCAGAGATTCCCCCAGACCTTTCCTGTGTGGAGATGATGAATACCCTTGTGAAGGCTAGGCGCTGGTGTGCGGCTCCTCCCAGAGCCATGTCCTATTACCGCTTTCCTCAAGAGGATGTATCTCGCTTCTTGTCAACCCTCAGATTATTCCTGACGCCGCCAGAGACAAGATCTTGCCCGATGCCGGCAAACGCAATACCTTCCAGGACAAGGACAAGGCCAACTTTGAAGCAGTTCTATGTTGCTTAGATATAGCGTCCTGCTTCCGCCTCCTATTGGAGTATATTGCCCGAGCCTGTGAAGAAGACTCTCCAGTCTCCCAAGACTTTGCAGCCATAGCTCTGCGAGGGCTCGATGAGGGACTCAACTCGGTCTTCGAGCAACTCAATTGTATGTCCCTTCTGGCCACTTCTAGCCACAGAGCCAATACAGTGGATGCTATGAATATCCCCTTCAAATATGTCAGGAACAAACTCGTGGATCTCCCGCCCATTGGGGACGATTTCTTCGTCGGGAAGTTCACCAAGATCCTCGAGTCAGAGGTGAAGTGTATTGGAGACTGCCAAGAAGATCTCGCTTCATAAACCTGCAGCTCATTCCCGTCGGCAGCCTTCACCACCACCGTGACGAGGGGTGTATCCGCCCCCATCTGCAGGCCGCTCTTTTAGTCGTCCGCCCTGGGCAGCTACTCGGCCATTGCACCCCGGGCGAGCTATACAACCGCTCTTAGAAGACTCCAACCATGCTTCACCGGCCGTGGGTTCTCACTCTGTGCCCGACTTCTGTTCGCCTTCAGTGGCCGCAAATCTTGAACCTGTCGGGGGCTGTCTCGGCAGTTTCATTGGGTTCTGGCAGGAAATCACCGCAGACAGCTGGGTCCTCTCCACCATTGCCCATGGTGACTCCCTTGAGTTCACAAGCCCCCGCCGTCCGGAATATCTTCCCTTCCACTCCTCCCCCATGCGACATACATATCCAAGTGCCTGGCTCTGGAAGAGATTTTCAGCATTAAGATGTTGTCACGAAGTGAGATTAATTTGTTAAAGAGAAATAACTCTTGAGTCTATTTATGCATGGGAGCCAAACATAAGATAACTTGAGTGTGCATTGACAGTGTTTCCATGTAGTATTTTTGTTTAAATTAGATAGGTTCGTGGGAAGAATTGACAAACCCCATTGGATAGCGCGACTCTTGCTTGAGTACGTCCTTTCTTATGAGGTCACCAGGGTCACACAACAAAAGGATTGAGGGTGCCCCAGGTAGAAATTTGGCTGGGTTTTATAAAATTTTTGGGGGTAAAGGGCATTTGCGTCGGAGAGTCCGAGGGAGGGCACGTCTTGCCAGCCTCGATGATTTTGCTGTGAGTTTGAAACTGCGAGAATCCAGCCAGTTGTGCTGAAGAACTTAATGATTGGAAGCTAGTTTATCAGTGAAGATAAGTTCCGTTAATGATGGGAAGCTAGTGTATCGGTGAAGATAAGTTCCGACCGATACCTGGGGCGAAAAAAAAAAACTACTCGAGACGCAAGATTTCCCAAGAACCAGGTGTCTACGCAACCTGTAAGTTTATTTTAAAATAGAGTAAATTTTGCAGTTACATGTATTTACATTAAGATAAGTGTTTACTGGAGTAACGAAGATGTATTAGAGAACTTGGATTTATGGTTGCATTGATCACTTTTAAAGATTAGCTGTGTCAAGATATGGAGTGGTCATTATTTTGTAAATAGTTGTGATAATGGTTGCAACCACTAATAATAACTTGTATAATTATACCCTTTGACGTGGTCGAACATTTGTACTAGATGGGTGTTCAGAAAAGGTTTGCATTTCATTTACATAGGGATCTACTGTGGGTATTGGACTAGCAGTCCGATCCAAGGGCTGGCCAGAAACTTGAGGAACAACTCAAGACTCGGGGTCAAGTCAAGACCGCTGTACGAGAGAGAGTCAGGCTGGTGCCCTGAAGGCTACTCTGCAGTGAGACAGCCCGAGAGTTCCTGGCCAAAACGTAAACCATTCATCGCTGCAGTGACAAAAGGATCCTTTAGAATGTTTACGTTAAATTTAAGTTGTGCACCTCCTGTGTTGAAAACCCCCAAAGTCCCGGGTGTATTTCATATCGTGTGAGATCAACAAAACTGTAAATAGTTTTTTTTTAAACAATAATAAATTTGTAAATTAGTCTCCATAAAACAGAAGATCTTGTATCCGGTGTCTTATTTTGCTGGAGAGTGCAAATAACTGCCGAAGGTTATGTCCTCGAGGTAACCCGGGATGTGACATGTGAACGCGCCATCACGCTGGTGTGTCCAAACCAGTTATCCACCGGCTTCCTCTCATCATTTTTCCTAACACCCAAGAAAGAACTGGGAAAATGGTGACCGATAATCAACTTCAAACTGCTCAACAAGACTTTTTTGAATGGAGACCCTGACCCCTACCGGTCCCGTGATGGGCCACCTCCATAGATCTACGGGACGCTTATCTCCATATCCCGATACACAACCGTACCGCAAGTTACTCTGCTTGAATACTGCGGCCAAATCTACCAGTTTCAGGCTCTTCCATTCGGCCTCGCAACCTCACCAAGGGTCTTTATCAGGATCGCCAAGACTCTCGCAGCCCACTTGTGACAGCGCCATGCCCTCATTTTTCAATATCTGGACAACTGGCTGATCGTCGGTCGCTCCAACGAGGCAAGAGCCTGCACTTCTCTCATCCTCGACGTCTTGACACGCCTAGGGTTCCTCACTAACCACGACAAGTTGGCCCTCGATCCATCACAACGGCCGACCTACCTCGGCCGCAAACCAGGACTGGCCGACACGACATGACGAGATGACCCAATCTCACATCAGAGCCCATGATGTTCGGGCCGCCTCCGCATCCTTGTCATACTTTAAAAGTGTTTCCCTGGCAGATATCTGCTATGCAGCTTGCTAGAGATTCCCGTACACCTGCACCAAGTGCTATCTGAAGGATGTCCTGCGGAGCGAGGCGGCTTATGGCGTAGTGACCCTTGCACTCGGCAGTTGGGACAGCATCCAGTGCTGTCCCAGACTGAACAATGAATTCTTCCTCATAGATTCCTCTTCCTTATGGTGAGTGTTCGCTTGGGCGACACCTGCTTATGTTCTCTGGAAACTACTCCCCTGGTGCCACTCTGCATATGTAGGCTGTGCGGGGTATGTAAACACAGGAGACTCCTCCCCCACATTAGTGTGGGTCAGGTCTCCTAGTGATACATACCCCTGCCCCGCCGCTCCCGTCTGTCCTTCCCCACTTTGGCTCCGGGGATTTCTCCGCTTCTACAAGAAGGACGAACATGGTGGCGGGACGTACCGCAGTGAATTGTGGAGGGTCATGGGGCAGCATGCATAATCAAGTCCTTCGCCGAATGGTAATAGGCACATGGGTAATTTGCATATGTAGGCTGGGCAAGTATCACCAGGAAACCTGCCCCACACTAATGTGGGAGAGGATTTTATTCTCCCTACAATATATCAGTTTTCAAAGCCTTGATATGAATTTGGCCAAGACTGGCCAACAAAATGTTCCCTACTACTGGAAAGCTTAGTTCATTAGGAACAAAATGCACTATTTCATCAGTGAAATCTCATAAAATATGCTTTTGTACGAATGACATTATAAAATTTATTCAAACAAAACACAAAATCTTGTAAACAATCTGATTATTTATTCCCAAAATAACTCCAGAAGAAAGAGCTCATTAAGGGCAATGGCTGGTTATATAGATTTGGGCACGCAGCGTAATGCAAGCAACTGCGCAAGCATTAAATTTGATGTTGTCATGAGATCATACCAAGCACCAACAAAGGCATGAATATTCAATTTTCTGTTTCCAGTACACAAAGATTTTAAGGATGCAGATTACCAGCAAAAAATTGCAGTGGTGATCATGAGGTACAAAGGGGAGTGGTGGTTGTGAAATAAACGGTGTGAAGCAAGCGCTGGCTGCGCTCTAGCTATGGACATACCAGGCATGCCAGAAAGTGGTAATTGGCCAGATGTTACACCCCTGGCAGTTCAAACTCCTGTGTCCTTCCTCTATACTTTTCTATAGTTTTCTTACTTTCTAATTAATGTCTGATAAAGTAAAAGGAATTCATTTTCATTTCTACAGGAACCGCATTCTACTCTGACGAGTGAGCTGAAACGGTGGAGATGAAGAAAATGAAAGTTTGGTATAAGGTAAGTTGTCACTGAAAAACTTTTTTTAACCACTTCCTGCCGGGGCAGTTATCAATGTTGATGATGCTGGGCCGGGATATTTATCATTTGTTTCTGGTTTTTAAAATTCTTTAAAAATTCCTATCTTTATTTACTGGACACTTACAAGCATGTGAAGGACTATCTGGTGTCCACTCTTGCTTGACAGACAAAATCTATTGACGCCCGAGTATTTCAGCCAGGCTTGCAGCCTTGTAAAAAAGAGCCCACATTGTGTGGTGTTATATAACTTTCTTCATCACTGGGGTGGTGGAGCGCTTTTGTCCCTGGTGGTAGTCCACTCGCTCTCAATGCCCCAAACCCCGATATACTGTTTCAAAATAAGGCTGGATTATCTCCACTTTTGAGAGCGAAAAAATGTTGGTAATGCCCAGCAGCCTGGTCTTTTGTTCCGAGAACGTTTTTCTTTGTTACAAGGCCCTCTTCCCTTTATCCAAGTTTGGAGACCTCGGCCGCGCATATAAAGCAAACGTGTCCGGATCCGAAATCCCCGGCAAGAAGCGGTTAAAACCAATTTAACCATAACGCCATTTGCCTTTTTCACCCTTAAGTTCATATTTCTCATTGTTTGATTAATTTTGCTTGATTTTGTTTCAGCATCTGCTCAGAAGGTGTGACCATCCAAGTAGAGGCCGGGGGACAAGATTGCATGTTCATAAGGTGAGGTAACCATTTCTTTCAGGCGTGAACATGCACAAGACCCCCGGATCGCAGGATTCATCCAAGATGGTGAAAACAGTATGCGAGACAGGTCATCCCAAGTAAAGGCCGGGTAATTCACGAATTGCATGTTCATAAGGTGAGGTAACCATTTCTTACAGGCGTGAACATGCACAAGAACCCCGGATCATAGCAACCAGGCTTGGTAAAGTAACCCTTTGTTTTCCAAGCTAACTTGAAATGCTCTTTTTCCAGTTAGCTTCTGGACCATCCAGGGAAAGTGTCTAGAAGGCACCTTTTGAATATATTTCTGAATTCGGTTGCAAGCTCAGCTTGAAGAAGAAAAAAAATTGAAGAAAGAAGGTGGACTAAATGGTTGATGGAAATTGCTTTTGAAAACTTTGTGCGAAGTTAAAATTGTATTCAGTTGTTGGCCAAGGTTCATTGTTAACACAGAAATGGATCACTTTCAAGTCAGTTTAACATTTTCCCAGAATGGTTCAGCTGCATGTTGTGATTGTGCGGGGTGGTGGTCTCTCACAGGTCATCGGCTCAAATTGAGCATATTTCCTACAAATCCAATTCTATAAGGACTATGGGATCAGCTATATCCCGATGTCCTCAAGACGGGTGATGGGATCTTCTATATCCCTATATCCCCAACGCAAGACCAGCAGGACTATGGGATCTGCTATATCCCTTTGTCCATCCGGGGGCGGATCTTGGGTGCCAATCAAAGGGGGGACAACTATAACTCAGCTCCTTGGGGAGCTTGCATATTAATATTTATCTGATGCATCATACGCCACAATTTTCTCTTTGAGAGCAAAGCAATACGTCGATTGTCATGACAACGGCATCAAACATCTCAATGGGGTATGAAAATGAATCAAACCGTGATGGTCAACTAGGAAAAATTAAGAGTACCGTAAGGTTAGGGAACTTGCCCCTGGATCCGTCCCTGCTGCAAGGCTCCACAGCGGTCATCTGTAGGGCTTAGGTAACTCCCCTTCAGGGACTTTTTTCTTAGTAGTGAAACCTGAAAGTTTCACTATAGGATTTTTTTCCTTTAGTCTCGGTCGGATCTGTTATATCCCTCTGAGAAGTGCAGAGACTATGGGATCTCCTATATCCCGATGTCGTTAGGGCTTAGGTGGGTGCGGAGATCGATATGAAATTGGAACTCGCTCCAGTTGGAGTCCTGGGGGGTTTCAATGCGAGTTGTGCGGAAGGGGCTAGGCAATTCGTGAGTCTAGCCCTACCAACGTTTCTGCTAGCCAAAAAAGATGCAGGTAGTTGTGTCCCTCGCGTTGAGGGCCGCGGACCTTTTCCATAGGGGCGTGGCCCTGTTATCATTGGGGTTAGCAAGACGCTGGTACGTCCTCTCACCTTCCCGGGGGTGAGGGGGCGCGCGTGAGTAGGCAAGGGCACTCTCCTTCGGGAGGGCGGACCGGACAGTGGCAGATGGTGCCCCTGCGGCCACAGGGTAGTACCAGTCTGTCCAGCGATGGGCCCGCTAATTGCCGAAAGCGTGCGGGGCTGGTATCCTGGGACCTTCACGTGGTGGCCCTGTTTTCACTAACCTTACCAGGATAATCATCGTGCTGCAGTTTCAAAGGTGAGCATGTGACTACTCGACAGTGGAATTTATCGAGACAACTTTGTTTATTCTTATGCTTATCAAGAATTTTTTCCAAATAAAGACTCCCTTACAGAGTTGGAATAAAGTCACCATGTGGAAGTGACCTTTTTTGCCCTTTACGATACTGGAACACCACTTACTGTTTGCCTTCTTGCATATGAGACTGACTGGAAAGTTCAAAACCTATTCCAAAATTTTAAAAAATTGCAATCTATATAGAAAACCCCTGAAAATTATGATTGATTCTCAAACTTTTTTTTCATGTTGAAATATCTTATGTAAAACCATAGTCAAGTTCAAGTAAGTAAATGTGTTGATCTTTAAATGCGCTTCACTTAAATAGTTCCTTTTTTGTTCTATTTCATTATGACAGGTAATGAACTCTGAAGTGATGCACAAGGGACGTGATGATCAGATCCATTACCTGCTTACTGGTATGTCATTTTGCCTTTGTGAACTGCTACTCGATCACATCACCAACAGATGCATTGGTGGCATCTTGCTCCCTCATCCCCTCTCAAACCTCAATCACTATGCCAGCTATTGCCCTCGTTTTGTTGATTGTGGACTAAATTCTGCCTTGGATTTTGCGCAGACTTTCCCCTACATTTCCTGAAACATAAAATGAAGTCATATTCTGCACCAGTCTTGTTTAGCATCGGCAATGTTTACCAAATCATTTCATCATTGTGCACCCAGAAATATTTGCCATTTTCAGCCCAGCATATAGCGCACGCCCTGTCATACTCGCTCACTTCCGATCAGAAAACCCATCAGATGTCTTTTTGATAGGTGGCGAAATTAGGGACCTGGTGACGACACCATCACTGACGTTATGCATGAAACCAGATATACATTTCATACAATGAAATTCATTAGTCAGGCTCATTGTCAGTTTGTCACCATTTGTTGGGCCAATACTACTGGTCCAAGGTCATATAAAAGTACTTCCCAGATCACCTTTGTTTACCTAGGAAGGGTTGAGAACCCATTTTGTGGAGAACTTTGGAAGAAAATTTGAAATTTTAACCTTTCAGCAGTTGAATACTTGCAGTTTCCTACAAGTAAGGATTGCCCAAAAGTAGACAAAGCCTCTCAAGCTCTGGAAAGTTATGAAGCTGTTGACAGTCAAGATAAAAATGGGAGGAGCGTAAAGTCCTGATCCCTGAGTCCCTCAGTTAGAACTACCGAGGATTGGGGAATGTGAATTAACAAGTTTAGTTTTGTTGTGTTACAGATGATTCCTGGACACCTCTACTGAATCAGCAAGGAAGACTGGAACCAACGCTTGCACATACAGCTCACAGGGAGAATGGAGCAGTGAAGATGCCCGCAATACTCAAACCTAATGGGACATGATTCTACCATTTGAACTGCAAGTGAAACAATGGACCTACAGTCGGACAAGATCATGTATCAATCAACTTGCCATTATCCAGGGTTGGCCTGCCACATGGAACAAATCGAACGCGACAATTGTCTATTCCTAAATACAAGGCAAATGTGCTTTCTGATATGTTGACTCGCTGTGTATCAATTTTTCATCATGCTAGTAACAGTATTCTCAGATCATTTCCTCACAGCTATGAAAACACTCCTGTCAACCATTATCCATTAACCATATAAACCTCAATTAACCAATTCAACCCCCAACCATTAACAATACAGAACAACCCCATTAACCAGTAACCATTTACCATATCAACCTCAACTAACTCCCAACCATTAACAATCCCATTTACTGTATGAACCTCGACCAACCTCCCGCCATTAACAAGTAATATGTAACCCCGAGCCATTTCCTTTCAATTAAACCATTTATCAGTTACCCATTTCCTAATTGAAATGAGGAATGTGATCTGTTGAAATACTGTCACAGACTTTAATAAAAATGCACGCTGCCTATGTACTTCACTGCAGTATACGCGCATGATGTGCTCTTTTGTGTTCAAAAATCAACAGCACATTTCCTAAAGTTGTTGTGAATCAAAATTTCAAAAAAGTTTTTAAAATCCCTTTAAATGCCCAACTGGGCATTTTTTGGGTAAAGTTTCTCTGAAGTCCATTCTTGGCCCAAGTGAGAATCAGTTTAACTGTGCAGGCTCCCTGGATAATATGTAGGCATAGTCTTCAACAAACGAGGCCAATCAACATTAACCTCTGTCGCAGTGGACCCTGTGTTTTGACTTTGAGAACATAAAGGGAGGATATCATGGACATGACACAAACTACAGTGTTTGAAAAGAGACAGCTGTCTTGGAGAAAATGAAAGAACAAGATCAGTGAGGAAGAGATCTCAAGGATTCTGAATGATGTACTTGGATATTGCCTGGAGTCAGTCCTGCTTGAAGCTATTGTTGCTCAACTTCAAGGAATATCCATAGAGGTAAGTAGTGCTCATTGACAAATATGCAGTCTTTTTATGCCACTTCACCCACAGATTCTGTATTTTTTGAGCAGCTAAGAACTTTAGCGACCAAACTGTCAGGCCTGTAGCAACTAAGAAACTGTACACATGACCACAGGTATTATGTACAGATTTCAAGAATTCTGTGCCTAGATTATCTAGCTGTTTTTTCCTTTGTAACATTGAGATGCGCTTGAAGCACCCAAAATGTACCGTTTACTTGCTTGGATCACCGTCATACTCTTGAGACGGTGTTTTACGAATACCTTCCTTAATTACCCAAGTGGGTGAATTCCTTACTTTCTAATTAATGTCTGATAAAATAAAAGGAATGTTTTATTTCTATAGGAACCACACTCTACTATGACGAGTGAGCTGAAACAGTGGACTGGTGAAATACAAGTTTGGTAGTAGGTAAGTTATCATCCCAAAACCCTATTTTACAAGTACTTTCTTGATTCCCGGAGTGAGTAAATTTCTCAGTCAATGGCACTCTACCTAACGAAACAGTCACTACATATGCAAAATTCCCATGCGCTTATTATTCATTCGCTGAAAAGATTTGATCACCCATGGTGCACCCTGACCTCTCACAATGCAGTGCGGCCTTGCCACCATGATTGTCCTTCTTTTCTCAGCGCCGTAGTGTAACTGACATGTCTTTTAAGGCATCTTTGATTTATTGAGCTTCCATTTTCGCTACACAGTTCTGTCGATTTGATCAACTCTCCTTCCTTTGTAAATAAAGTAATAAAGAGTGTTCTTTTTTGTGTATTTTTGTGTTCTTTGTACAATTTTCTTGTATGTGCACCCTGCAGCTGTTTACCGTCAGTACTACGAGGTTCGTTCCAGCAACGCTGTGTCTACCCTATCAGTGAATTACAGGCCTTTTAATTCTGGGGGTCGCTGTCAGGATCTGTCATGTTCCCCTGTCTTCGCCAGCTTCCAGGACAAGGAACAGGCCCTGCTATCATTCAGGGGGTCCCAGTCAGGATCTGGCCAAGCCAGCTGGTTCGTTCGGTCCCACGGACCTAACGGGGAAGCCCATGGTTGACTGCGGAAGACCCGAGCAGGGACACCACCATGATCTGGCAAGGACCTTGTCTCCTTGGTCAATTTCTGGCCTAGTGAGCCAGCCGGGACTCCCAGAGAGTACCCCATCAGACATCTCTGGGGCACGTCATGCCATCATCGTGAGATACGTCACACCTTTCGCCCGACATGGCCCAGAGGAATCCACGCAGCGTATCAGCGAGCGCCCATCCCTGGCTCCGGCTTTCAATTGGATATCACCGGGTCATCGGACCTCATTTCTCCTGGTCCCTCTGCCCAGAATTCTGCAGCCCCTGTTAACTTCAACTGGAACTGATCCTCGGGGGTTCCGTGGCCCTGGCTGCCACCGTCGCCACCAGGCCGCCCGCCACCAGGTGCCTCAAGCACACTGCGACTCAGGCTTTTAATTGGGCTCACCGGGTCATTAGACCTCATTTCTTCTGGTCCCTCTGCCCAGAATTCTGCAGTTCCCGTTGACCTCAACCGGGAACGCACCCGGGTGTTTCGCCTCTCGCGGCCCCGTCTGCCACCTCTGCTTCCGGGCCACCCGCCACCCGGGCTTCAAGCCACCGCAGCCCATCCTTGACTTGGGCTTTCAACTAGACGTCATCAAGCCTCTTCTCTACTTGTCCCTCAGTCCGTAATTCTGCAGTTCCCGTTGACCTCGACTGGGAATTCACCTTAGGCATTTCGCTCCAGCCTGACGGTCCTCCACTCAACTACCCGCTAATCTATGGGTACCCTTGGCTCTTGACTATAGCACAGCCTTACTTCAGTTGAAGCAAAGTCATCGTGTCTTTGGTTGAAGGTGACACCGATTTTATCGCGTCCTCACCGACTATGACATATTCCAGATTCTGGCTCCTCCATCAACCTCTCTTCCGGAGGAATACACCGACCTCGCCCATGCCAGTCAACCAACCGCCCCACTTCTTGAGATGCTCTTGCTATGGGTCTCGCATTCGTGAAGTACGCTCTTCGCCTTAATAGCGGACCGCTCCCCCTTGTAAGGCTGGAGTGGCCCTGGACAACGTCTCCTTGTCACCTTCCCTTTATCAAGGGCCTTCGAACAGAATGCCTTGGAGACAACTACTCTGTTGAACACAGTGGAACACTGTTATAACAGGGTCCTTGGACCTTTACAAATTCTTTGTTATCAGCTATGGAAAATAAATGAATAAAAGAAAACTTCTTAGTCATAAATATGACCTTGTGTTATAAATTATAAACATTACAAATGGTCGTCCTGTCTGTCTTCCATTATACATGTATTGTAAGAGTCCTTCGGGTGCCCTCCTCAATGAACATGAGCCACTGCCCGTTTTCCCAGGCGGCTGTTACATGCAAATGCAACCTAGCTAGCCTCCGACATATCTACGGCATAGGCATCCAGACGTAATCCACTTTCCGGGCCAACTTACTGGATCATTGCCCCGATGAATATGCCATCGCACACAGACCCAATCCCGAGTCTCAGTCACAGCCTTCTGGAACTACTCTGGCTACCATCGGTAGGCCCAGGCCACGGGGAAGTGATGAGGCCATGCTTTACTTGGTGATCTCTAATGACTGCTACAAGTCTAAACCTACCCGCATTCAAGACTATGTTACCAGGCACCCAGACAGGAACGAACAAGTAACGTTTTCCAGGCAGTCTTCCGATCTTTTTCATTTCTGTCACTGTACATTTGTCATCGTGACGCAGACCTACCACTGCATCTCTCCAGTCCGCATCCGAACCTAACGTTCTTCTAGCTGTTGGGATTTTTACACACCCCTTGGCACCCCATTATCTGGGGTTTCCCCAAGGGGCCCTGCGGGAGAAATTTTGCGAATCTATTTCCACTGCGTCTCACGACGTACAATCCTGTGATCAGCAGAACAACCATTTTGTGGCCCCCACTTACGTGGCCCCCACGTGAGCACGGATTCTGCCGTGCAGCCCTGCCATAATGCACACTGTCCAAACATGTGTTCACTTCAAAGTGGGTGTGTCCAAAATCTGTTTATGGAAATGGAATTTTTTTTTTCTTTGCCCACAGAGATTTTCTTTGAGCGTAAATTACTAGCAATTTCGCCCAGTCAAGGTTAACAAGTATTCTTCATGGAGTGAGTTGCTTTGGACGCTCATTCTGTTATTCATATCACAAACGTCATGGGACCTGACTCCTCTACGCCAGCCATTTATTTTTCACGCATGTGTGAAAATGAGCAAAGTTTTCCGTCGCAGTTGGGACCCCGGCGGTGATGCCGGCAGCCGCGCTGGGTATGGAACACGGCTTACCTTCATTTTGACATGAACGTCCATGGCAGGACCATGATTGCTGTTGGCCATTGTAGTTTTGTATTAATTAACTTAGTTCACCTTTGTGTTAGCCCTGGCCCAGCTTTGGAATGCAGGGGCGTGCATGAGTGCACCCTTGGCACTCGCTGAATGTGGGTGTGAATGTATATAGGTTGAATGTGCCATCCTGACAGAGTTGTTGGCATGAGAGTGGCATGGCGTAGTTTGATTATTTTCTATTGTAGATGGTCGTTATATGATGTACATGGATTGGCGGATCCCTGATGTTGTAGGCAGCCCAGTTAATCTGTGAAGCCTGGAGAGAGTCTTTAGCTGCCGGGAATCCCATTGGCAGAGTGAAGCCTCGCTGTTCCCCAACCTGTGTAGATGAAACTACAGGGGGCTCTCCACAGTGTCGTCCTGCTCTTGCGATCCAACTAGCCTTGGCGATCTGGACGATGGGTGTGGAACTACCGTAACTGTGAGGAGCACCATTACAAATCTCCCCCAAATAATTTCTTATCGTTGTATAACATTCTGATGATTTTATGATTTCCTTTGTGGTTGGCCTTATCTTGTGAATATAATTGAAAGTTCAAGATATTTGATTTATTTGGTTTGTTGCACCTGTTTAAAAGTCATACGTCATGGGAAATTTACTGATTTTTGCTGTATAAGTGTCACCCTTGTGGTAAACTACTTGTGGTATTGTGATATTTTTGGTTATATACGTGTAAATTGTTTGACTTATTTGACTTGTCTGGATATTAAGTAAGGAATTGCAGTTTGAATTAAACCTGGCTAATGTACTATATATCCTCCGCAGTGCGGATGGATTGTATGGTTAGGCGTTTTAACATTGAACCTTGAGAATTGACCGGCAATTAAGGATTCTAGAACTATTTTATACGACGAAAAGTTGTACAAGAAACTGACAGTTTTATAACGTGAATTGATGATTGAGCACTGAAAATATTGAGTAATTTGTATAAAGGAATTTGACCTTGTAAAATGAGAATTGGTCAGGAAATTTAATTGTAAGATAAATCTAGCCTGATTGATGAATTCGCCGTTTTATGGTCATGGGCCAAGTTCTGCATTGAGGGACATTTTGACTATCTGCTATTTATCTAGGATCCTTCAAACTGAGGAGATTTCCCCTGCAATTTCAAGTTGTCCATAATTATTGTTTTGAATAAATTTAGATGTAAATATTGTAAATATTAAAATTTTGTGTGAAGCGATCTTCTTGATAGAGTTCCCACAGACTGTGACACCAACTTTATCTGTGTTACATGAAGTCTTTGTCTCGGTCCCTGACCTATTTCATTTCTTCCCCTCTTATCAAGGAAAATTCCTTTGATGTGAAAGGAGAGTTCCCCTCTTATCAAGGAAAATTCCTTTGATGGGAAAGGAGAGTTCCCCTCTTATCAAGGAAAATTCCTTTGATGGGAAAGGAGAGTTCCCCTCTTATCAAGGAAAATTCCTTTGATGGGAAAGGAGAGTTCTCCTGCTGCCCAGACCTTCACTACAGTCATGCTAGAGACTCTGAATGATAATGTCATCTATGCCTTTGAGTACGTCTTGCGGCTTTCTTACCTCTTTTTTTTACACTACCAACCAAAGCCACATTAATGGAAAGGACAAGGGATCATGCAGTTGACCTGCAGGCAGTCCACATGGCAGGGTCCAATGACGTAGTGACGGGACGCACTCTCCCTGGGATGCAACCTCACATCGATTTTTTCGCCTCTCCGAACAACGAACAACGATCCTCCTCTTCGGCTGGACTTTCTAGCAATGCTACAGCCATGGCCGCATGGGATGTCATCTGCCCAACTTTCAAAATTTGTGACAGCAGATTTTAGCATTGTGTTATGTACATCGATAGTCAGGCTTTGGTTCCAGCTAATGCTCCTGCGAGTGCTATAACAGACTTCCTTATGTACTTCTTTCACTCAGAGCTACAAGTACAGTCAAATCTCAGTAGTAAGAGGTCCTTCGGACCTGGCAAATTACCTTCTTATAACAGGCACCTTGCATTATCAGGAATGAAAACAATGACTTACAAAGGATTGGGACCTAAAATTGTCCTTGTTATAAGCAGAATCTTGTATTAACAAGGCTCGACTGTATCTACAACTCATATCTACAGGTCAGTCCTAGCTGCCAGATACTGTGGTTTAAAGATCGATTAACTGCCCTTAACCCCAACAGTCCCAAATCCTCCAATTTCAATATGATTTTACATACACCCTAGGGGGTGTTAGGGTTAAATTAATAACACGACATTCCATCACCCTTTGCATGATATGCTTATCCAGTGTCCCCTTGTTGGGATATTGGTCTGGTCATAAGACGTAAGCTAGGTTCTCTAGATGCTTTCCGGTCCTTCCTTTGAACCCTAAATAATACCTGCCTAACACACACCTGTGTCAGGTTGGCCTTTCTCTTGAAAATGGTTACGTTTTGAGGAGGCAGCAATTACAGGCTCTCCCCATTGCCAAAGGCCGTCGATGTTGGGAGCTGAATGGTGTTCACCTCATTCCCTTCAGTCGGCTTCCTGACGAAAGATCAGACTCCCTCACCTGATCCGTCCAATATCCTTACACTCCCCGCCTCGTTACATCCTGGAGACGATGCAAATAAACTTGGGGGCCTGTTCATGTCCTGAAGTGGTACCTGACTAAAAGGATAGCATGAAAGGGACGATAGTAACCCCATCACTTATCACTTTCATGAGACCACACCGTCCAGCGGTGTCAGTACACTATTATCTGCTGGACGGCTTCGGCCATTAGATTTGCTAATCTAGTCTGACCGTTAAGCTCTGACAAACATAGTCAACACTACATCAGGGTTGATGACGTAAGAGCAGGATCTGCATCTTGTTCTTACTCTCGAGATGTTTCCATTGCAGAAATCTGCAAAGCGGCATGTTGGAAGTCTCCTCCTACCTCCTGCAACTTGAGGGATGTCCTGCAGAGTGACATCGCAGATGGCAGGACAATTCTACTGTCTGCAGTGCAGAGGTCAAAGGGACCTTCGAAAAACGGACGACAAGTCATTATGGAGTTCCATTTCTTACATTTTTAGTACATTCCCCTTTGTTTATATGTAAAAGTGTATTTTCGACATTAGATGTGTCATTGCCAACCCCCACCTAGACCAGTGCTACTCTTCATATGTAGTGACTGTTTGGGTAGGTAGAGTGCCGTAGACTCCTTCCCACATTAAGTGTTGGTCGGGTCTACTGGAGAATACCTACCCAAACAGTCCTCTCCAGCCTGTTGTCCCCACTCTGGCTCCAACCTTTTCAAGTCGCTTTCAAGAAGGACAATCACGGCAGTGAGGCCACGCTGCATTGTGGGAGGTCAGGGTGCACCACGGGGGATCAAATCTTTTCAGCGAATGAATAATACGCGCATTGGAAATTTACATATGTAGTGACTGTTTTGGTAGGTATTCTCTAGTAGACCCAACCCACACTTGATGTGGGGAAGGACTTTCCAATTAATGTCAGGTAAAATAAAAGGAATTCTCTTCAATGCTACAGGAACCAAACTCTACTGTGACGAGTGAGCTGAAAGAGTGGAGATGAAGAGACAAAAGTTTGATACAAGGTCAGTTGTCAACAAAAACCCCCGTTTTACTAGTACTTCCTCGATTCCCAAGTAGGTAAATTTTTTACTGTCCCATTAATGGCTGGTTATAGTAAAAGGAATTCATTTTTATTTCTACAGGAACCACATTCTACTATGACGAGTGAGCTGAAACAGTGGAGATGAAGAAAATGAAAGTTTGGTATAAGGTAAATTGTCAAAAACCTTGTTTTACAAATTCTTCTTGATTCCCAAGTGAGTACATTTCTTTCTAATTAATGTCTGATGAAGTAAAAGGAATTCTTTTCATTTCTACAGGAGCCACACTCTACTATGACGAGCGAGCTGAAACAGTGGAGATGAAGATCTGAACGGTTGGTACAAGGTAAATTATCACCAAAAACCCTGTTTTAAAGACACATTTCAACCCTCACACCATTTGGTATCCTTTGACTCTTCCAATTTTTCAGTGTTTGATTAATTTTTCTTGATTTTGTTTCAGCAACTGCTCAGAAGGTGTGACCATCCAAGTAGAGGCCGGGGGACAAGATTGCATGTTCACTAAGGTGAGGTAACCATTTCTTACAGGCGTGAACATGCACAAGGCCCCCGGATCGCAGGATTCATCTGACTTGGACAAGGGCATTGTTGCCGAAAATGGTACAACAGGAGGACGGGTCATCACAAGTAGAGGCCGGGGAATTCACGACTTGCATGTTCAGAAGGTGAGGTAACCATTTCTTACAGGCGTGAACATGCACAAGAACCCCGGATCATAGCAACCAGGCTTGGTAAAGTAACACTTCATTTTCATATCCAAGCAAACTTGACACACTCCAACGGTTCAAGTTTGCTTCTGAACCATTCAGGGAAATTGTCTTGAAATCTCTTTTTGAGTATTTTTCCAAAGTTTGTTGCTAGTTTGACACCTTTACTCAACGGGAAAAATTTTTAAAAATGGTAGATTCTTTGGTTCATGTAAATAGATTTTGAAAACTTTGTGTGGAATTGGAAACTTTGGAATTTTCTGAAGTTGATCAAGGTTAATTGTTAGAGAAATGGATCACTTTCAAGTCAGTTTAATATTTTCCCAGAATGGTTCAGCTGCATGTTGTGATTGTGCGGGGTGGTGGTCTCTCACAGGTCATCGGCTCAAATTGAGCATATTTCCTAAAAGTCCAATTCTATAAGGACTATGGGATCAGCTATATCCCGATGTCCTCAAGACGGGTGATGGGATCTTCTATATCCCTATATCCCCAACGCAAGACCAGCAGGACTATGGGATCTGCTATATCCCTTTGTCCATCCGGGGGCGGATCTTGGGTGCCAATCAAAGGGGGGACAACTATAACTCAGCTCCTTGGGGAGCTTGCATATTAATATTTATCTGACGCATCATATGCCACAATTTTCTCTTTCAGAGCAAAGCAATACGTCGATTGTCATGACAACGGCATCAAACATCTCAATGGGGTATGAAAATGAATCAAACCGTGATGGTCAACTAGTAAAAATTAAGAGTACCGTAAGGTTAGGGAACTTGCCCCTGGATCCGTCCCTGCTGCAAGGCTCCACAGCGGTCATCTGTAGGGCTTAGGTAACTCCCCTTCAGGGACTTTTTTCTTAGTAGTGAAACCTGAAAGTTTCACTATAGGATTTTTTTCCTTTAGTCTCGGTCGGATCTGTTATATCCCTCTGAGAAGTGCAGAGACTATGGGATCTCCTATATCCCGATGTCGTTAGGGCTTAGGTGGGTGCGGAGATCGATATGAAATTGGAACTCGCTCCAGTTGGAGTCCTGGGGGGTTTCAATGCGAGTTGTGCGGAAGGGGCTAGGCAATTCGTGAGTCTAGCCCTACCAACGTTTCTGCTAGCCAAAAAAGATGCAGGTAGTTGTGTCCCTCGCGTTGAGGGCCGCGGACCTTTTCCATAGGGGCGTGGCCCTGTTATCATTGGGGTTAGCAAGACGCTGGTACGTCCTCTCACCTTCCCGGGGGTGAGGGGGCGCGCGTGAGTAGGCAAGGGCACTCTCCTTCGGGAGGGCGGACCGGACAGTGGCAGATGGTGCCCCTGCGGCCACAGGGTAGTACCAGTCTGTCCAGCGATGGGCCCGCTAATTGCCGAAAGCGTGCGGGGCTGGTATCCTGGGACCTTCACGTGGTGGCCCTGTTTTCACTAACCTTACCAGGATATTCACTTCACTGCAGCTTCAAAGGTGAGCATAGGACTAGCCCTATTCAACAGTTTTATCACATAAAGACAAAAATATATTAATCATTTCCAAGTCCATCCCAGAGTATGAATAGAAAGTCAGCCATGTGAAATCACTATTTGTCACCCAACAACCCTGCTGAATGCTGACTGAAAAGTTCACAACTTACTCAAATGTTTAACCCTAACAGTCCCAAATCCTCCAATTTCAATATGATTTTACACATAACCTGGGGGTTAGGGTTAAAATATCAGCATATCTAGAAAGAACCTAAGAGAAGACCTAAAGAAAGGGAATGCGTGAAGAATTTTCTGCGGTCAAAGTTTAGCAATAAAATTTGTTGAATTGAAATATTTTCCTTTTGTTTCTTTTTCTTTGTCTTTTCCCTATGGCAAGTAATGAAGAACTCTGAAGTGATACACAGGGACCTGTCTGATGTGATGATCGAATCCCCTGTTTACATATCGGTAAATTATGTTGCCATCAAGTACTGCAACTATATCACAGAAATGACAGATGTACTGGTGCTGTCTTATTCTCTCAACCCCCAATAATTATGCCACCTAGGCTCCTACACCCCCCCATTTTGCTCACTGTGGACTCAATTTTACCTTGAAGTTTGCACATATGTTCCCCGCCATTCTTTGAAACTCAAAGTATTTAATCATTGTGTACCCTGAACTATTTACACTTTTTTATGGGGCAAGCAATTGTCTGAAAAGGCAACAGATAAAGATCCAAATCTACATCCCTTCAAACTAAGCTCTGGATCAGAAGCCAGATCACTTAGACAGGTGCATTTCTTCCCCGGTCGTGTAAGATTTTCTTTTGATCATTTTTGGAAGGTGGCTGTTTATAATGAAGATGGCTGAAGACCGTCGACTGTGAGTCTATCTTTTGGGTGAGGCACCTGGAGGCCAGATACATATACTGACTGATGAGGTCCGTCATCGCCATGGTAACACCGAGACAACGGCTTCCAGAGTGGATTCAGTGGTATGTATATTTTTTTAATATAAAAGGAGTTTTAGGAAGAGTGAAAAAAGTAAACTTGCTTCTCAACCTCCTTGATTTCTTTTGTCCTCAGTGCTTGCCTTTTTTTTTGGGGGGGGGTTAAATTATGGAGGCACTTGGACATTTTTCTGGCAACCTGTGCTAGATGGAGTCTCTTCATTCTGGGATAAAATTGTCGTGGCCCAAAAAGCTGCCTTCATTTAAAAGGAAAAAAGGGGAACAAGAAAGTTTTTAATATGTTGCAAGAGTTTAGAGCCTGTTTAAATCGAAAAGTAACTTGTAATATAATTGTAAATTGCTGTAGTGAATTGTTCTTTTTTTTTCTTGGTATTTTGTCAGTTCAGGGGTGCCAACCAAAGAAAGGGCATGGATGCTGTGGAGTGGGTGGAGCATATGCTGGATGATGAACACGTTCACTGATGACATCTCCATGGCAACACACATGAAGTAAAGACACCGACTTTGAGGTACACAAGGCAGCTTGATTGGACTGTCAAAAATGCTGCTCAAAGTGCTATTTCAAGATTTGATTGGAGGTTGGCAACTTTGGTCGTTAAAAACTCTTCTCTACAACTGAATGGTCTCCACATGGGTCTCCAGAATTGCATACTTTCCTCTGTCTGTTTAAATACCAGGTTCAATGCACTTGTATATTTTATTCCCAAAGTTGAATTTGTAACCATGTTCTAGATTCTTGAAAACATTGCTTTGACCTTGAAACTTGCATCTTTTAGGCATTTCTGCACATCTAAAAAATCATGCCAAACAAGACAGGAAAAAAATGGCCTCTCCCTAAAAAAAGCAGTTTGAAACCGTCAAAGTCATGATGTGGCAGTAGTTCTGTGGAACTCATTCTTAACAAATTACACTCTGAATTTCTCTGCAGTTTCAAAATGATGTAAGCTAGGAAAAGTAGTTGTGAGAATTTAATGATTATTCCCTGTGATTGTTAATTAAGCGGCATAATTCATTAGATTTCAAAGTGATGGGTATCAACAATACTCTTATATCATCAAACTATCCTGTAAAAGTCAAGATGTTTTCAGCATAAAACGTCCCTGCAGCAATTGTAATTGATACGGTAATCTTGTGACAAAACGACTATTCTACTGTTTACCCTTTTATTTACTTTTAGCACACGCTTTGGTGAAGACCAAAATTTAGACCAAAGTTGCTTCATATGAACCAGTTTTAGTGGAAGTTTTAAACAATTTCAGTTCTCTCCATTTATGCCTTGTCCGTATCATTTTCAAGCACTGAATATTTGTAATGTGTGAGTTTAATAATGCTGCATTGCAGCATTAGAGCGATGCTTATTTTCATAACAAAATTGAAAGACTAAATCTGTAGAATGAGTGGCAAAAAACAAGTTTCTATTTCCAAAAAACGAATTTGCATTTCCAATTCTATGCCATTCCTGGATTGGATTGAGTTGAAAATGACTGTTATGGACGAATAATTTTTTTTGAATGGTCTGAAAGTGAAATCAATATTTTGGGCAAGTGACCCAACTTTGTTATAACTAAAGCAATCTCTTCAGTGAAAGAAGTGCATAAGCCTATGCTAAGTTGGAAAAGGCCAGCATGCAATACTTGAGCATGTGCGTCATTTTGATGCTACAAACGCTTTGCAAAGTAGTCAAGCCAAAGTAAAGCTCTTGTGTTAAAAGTTTCTTAGCAGTTTTATGGACGCATAATCTGTACGTAGTTTAATAAGACAGGAAACCTCTTGCAGGACGATGAGTGAGCTTATGTTACTGGAATCTTTTCCCTTTGCTGAAGTGTTAAAAGTTGATGATGAATGTTTATTTTATATTATTTAATTCGTAATTTTTTGTCATGTTTAATTTGAAGTACCCAGTTTAATGGCGTCAAGTGCAGTTAATAAATTCTCAGCGATGTCTTTTACTCACAATATCAATTTGTTACGTTTTCTTTTCTTACCGTGTCTCTCGGTTTTTAGTGGGCTTACTGCAAACTGTTTTTTATCCCTTGGGAATGAATCTACCACGAATTTTCCTAGTGCTATATTGCGGCCTTAAATTTCTGTAAGCTGAGGCTGGGGTAATTTTATATGTAGGGGCTGGTTGCAGAGTAAAATGATTTTTGCTTGGATACCAATTGAGGCTTCTTGGAACTGGGCCAATATGTGACCTGTTACAACAAAATAAGAGTGAAGTCGCATCTCGCTCTTTCCTATTTGAGGGTTTCAAAGTCGTAATGAAGCAGAAGTTATTTTTGACGTTTTGTAATATTTGGAAAGAGTAACCCTTCTATTATAATTCCAAATATTTCACAGGAACATATATTTAACGTCATTTTCTCACCATTTTTGACAGTAGCATAATTCGTACCTATAGTATGAAATAGTATGCCGCGAACAAAGATACAAAGCTAGGAGAAAAGAATAAGTTATAGTTTTACCCTATGTGTTCCATGGATACCGCTAGAAATTTCTTTTTCTGCTGAATTAAAAAAACCAATATCTGAATTTTTCAAAATTCTGATTTTACGCTCATTTTTTGGTGACAGGTCACATATAAATTCTAGCTTCTATGTGTAATAATAGTTTCTAATCCATGCCATCCTCCGACTGTGATCGCGTCTAATGTGAAATTCTGTGCATACTTCAAATGTTTTCAGTCTAATTTTAGACGGAAAAGTGGCCGAGCGCCCTCTGTTGCACGGGGCTTGGCGGTGGTCTTCGAACTTTGTACCAAGTTTTTAGTCGGGCATCCTTATGTCGTCTGCAGCAATCACACGTCCATTTTGAACTGCTGCAAGATATAATGACGACAGGGAGCCAATCCTCAAACAGCGTTAGTTTTCAGCGAAGTCTCTGAGCGGTGAAAAAGCCTTCATTTCCACCATGAAGTCAGTTTTTATTGTAATTATTGTGGCCATAATCGCGTACTTTCTGTTCAGGCCTACGACATTCACCGTGCAAAATGACATTTTCGTGTATAAATTGCCGGAAGACGTGTATGAATTTATGTCGGATCTCAAGAGGACAATCGAGAAACACTCAATTGGGTGAGTTCGTCTGTTTAATTTTATTATAGGAGCGCGTCAGAAGGGACAGTGTTCATTCCTCAAAATTTGGCAATCATTACTTTGAGAACACTTCTGTTCTTTGTTTCACTCAATTTTCAGCTCTGTTCAGTTTGTAAGCCTTGTTCTTCAGCGCTTTGGAGCCTCAATCAGTCAACCACTTTATGTTAACATGGTTAAGTCATTTTGTGAAGTTCTTAAAAAAAAGTATAATTTTTGCCTTTGGCAGTTGAAGAGAAGGGTAGTTCTCTGATATTTCGAGTGGTGAATACTAGGCCTAATACTAATAGAAAAGATTTGAAAATGCCAGAAGTTCGACATTCTGGAAATCAGGGAAAACATAAACTCATGTCTTTTCTTCTGTTCTGTACATCCTGTATCTTCAGAGGGAAATGTACCTTGATGAAACAACGAACAAGGAAGGATGGTATGAGAGAAAAGTTGTATCTGGTGGAGAAGGCGGTAGCACTGTTTTGGGATTATGAACTTCCACTTAACATGGAAATACGCTTGACATTGACAAAGTGAGTTTTTAATGCCGAACAAGTTGTATCTCAGTCATTCTACAATGCATGCAGTCAAACCTCATTAATAAGAGGTCCTTTGGACTTGGACAAATTACCTTGTTATAACAGGAACTTTGTAATTATTAAAAACGATGAAAAACAAGAAAGATTGGGCTTAAAAATTGCCTTGTTATAAGCATAATCTTACATGTATATAAACCATGCTCTTTTTAATGAGGTTTGACTGTTAAGGGGAGATTTAATTTTTAAGTCTGGTGCATGGATCCGCTGATCTTTGTGATTCCGAACTGGAAAGAAAAACAAAAGTTTTATTTTGAGAAGTCCTGGATCCACCGACCAACAATTTACCAATATTGATGTAAAAAAAAAAAATTGCTCTGCTGTCCGACTGACGGCAAACCTCCGATTTCAGTTTTGTGAGGTTTGGGTTTTTTTTGGCCTCAAACTGTTCTTAAAAAATCCAAGCACCAACTTATCAAAAATGCTCACCTTACCAAACTACTCCCTGAAAATTGTATCCACCCATATGTTTGTTTAAAAGATTTAGTGCAAAGAAACTTACACTTAAAGCTTATAATTGCTCAGTGTGAAATGTGACAAAATCCAAAAGTAGTGATTTTCCCGGCCAGTTTTGGAAAATGTGTACATGTAAGTGAATTAGTAATCGAAGCATTTGCTTTCAAGGAAAATAGAACGAACCTTCAACCCCCCGTTTCTATTTAACAAAGACAAATTCGTATAGAGTCAGCTTTCAATTTCCTGATATTGCACCGGTTTAGTATATTGACATTCCTTTTTTGTGCAAAATCGAATGCACCTCTGCAATCCTACTGTACCTTCATTTTAACTTGAACTCAATCTATTTCGCAAAATGTGCAGGCAAGTTCGCACTAAGTGTTACTTAAGGTATGTGTGGTCAAGAATTGAAATTGTCTGTGTGCCAACAGAAGTTATATTCTTTAGAATTGTTTAGTTGAATGGTTAAATGTTTGAATATTCATGGCTGAAATAGACCATTCATGTTGTCTATGGAAACATACCGACTATTGTACGATTCCTATACAAACACCGACGCTGAGGTAACTTTTTCTGATTGTGCTACGTTTTTGCCACAATCACATAAAAGTTCACACATGGCCTTCTGGCAATGGCTGAACAAGAAGATGCAGAAAAATCACAGACTCTAATTAGTGTACAGTTTGATAACAAACACTACAAGTATAAACCTTCATGAAAAACATTACATTCATTATAAAAGTGGTGTCATGATTTCTGTTACCCTCAGTATTCCAATCAAATTAAATGCACATTTTTAAGGTTTACGATAAAAGACAGACTTTCGGTGAATAAGATTACACATTGGTTACAATTGGCAACGAATACATCAAATTGAAACCCCAATCATTTATTTGTAACCTCTTTAATGCAACGTAACGCACACTCATTTATTTGAAAGATGAAAAACTAAGTGGAATGCTCATATTGCAAAAATGAAACCAGCTTTTAAGTCATTTTCAAACTCCACGCCAAATTGAATTTTGATTTTACAAATTAAACAGGGCATTTTCCAAAATTGGCCAGGAAAACCCATATTAATTTCTACTAGTATTTCCTTCAGATTTAGTGAACAAAAAGTAATGTGTGTGCAACTGATGGATTTAGTCACACACAGAAGTATGCTGAGAGAAGTCCGACTTTTGTAGAATTAATACAGAAACCAATTTGTCTCTTAACAGTCTATAATCCTCCTGAGGCTGTCAGTTTGGTATAGAGTTTACTCTATTTCATAATTGGCTGTGATTGTCTTATGCCCATATGTAGCCTCCATCACGAGATTAATAAACTGCAGGTTTTTTTGGTAAAGCTCTTTGCTCATGCCCGTGTATAAATCTACTCACTTTTCCAGACCAAGTGAAGAGCTGCGATACAACTTCAACTTCGCTCGTGGTTATCTGCTTAAAGTTAGCAGCAGAATCACCTTTGAAAGGCGTGAGGGTAGGGTACTGCCCGGGACGTTCTTGACGGAGAATCTTACAGTCACATGCCCCTGGCTGGCACAGGCTGTTGTTTCCAAGAGTCTTGAAGAGTCGCACAAGGACACCTTGATCAGCTTGAGGAATGGGTTGGAGGGGATGCCGTTACCCAAGGACAAGACAAACAAGATGAGGGAAGAGATGGAAGACAGACAGGAAGAAAGGAAGATGAGAACTGAGAAGAATAAAGAGGAGGGAACATCTGACAAGAAGGACAAACCGAGGAAGAAAGATGAAGCAAAGAAGCCATCAGATGGACAAGAGAAAAATATATCAAAGAAAGAGAAACGGGCAACTGCTGATAAGGATAAGGAGAAGCCACAAAGTGAAGACGCAAAGCAAAAGACAGTGGAAAAGGGAAAGATGAAAGATTCTCAAGCAGAGAAGCAAGCACCTACAGGCAAGCAGCCGACTGCAGATAAGAAAGCAGAGCGGGGAACATCCCAGGATGCAAAGGAAAAACCCAAACAAGCAAAGAAGGATGAAAAGGTGAAGACTACTGAGACGAGGAAGGAGGAACGCCAAGCTGAGAATGTCAAAAGAGAGGAGGATGGTGCGAAGGAGATAAAAGATGCTGAAGAGGCAAAGAGAGAAAGAAAAATTGAACGCAATGAGCAGGTTACGAAGAAGACCTCCGATAGTGGAAAGGAGGGTGCAATGGGAGAGAAGTCAGTGGAATCAGAAAACAGGAAAGCGCCAAAGGAGGAGAGAGAGAAGATTGTAAACTCAGGAAAATCTGAGCAGAAGCAAAAAGCAAAGACTGGAGGTTAAAGGTCAGGGATCAGTGTCCAAGTGGAAAATTGAACTTAGTGCTATAAAAGAATGCCTTTTTTGAAAGATTCATTCGTAACTAGCAAATAAAAGGTAATTTGGATAATACAAAAATAGCTAAACATGCACATTGTGTACCACTGTGAACACAAGTTCTGAAATTGATGCATGACTTGCAATAAATTTTTAAAATGAAACTTCATTGGAACCAGTGAGGCAGATCAGTTGAAACAAGCCTGTTATAGGATAGTGCTTTCCGACTTGTTCTCGTTCAGGCAAATTAACAAACAAGGAAAGAAATATAAAAATATTGTAAATTGTAACAATCGATGCCCAGTATTTCACTATATTTAACGATGCAATTACTTATGTGTGAATTGAAAAATAATTTATTAATTCAATGAGTGATTTTTGAAAAAATGTCTGAGAGGCTTTGAAGATCTTCTTTATAAGCAGTATTGCTCAATATAGATTTGTTTTTTATAGCAATCTGATACAGATGCTGTTAGCCTCTTTTAATTTGTATTCAACTGCAAATGGTATTCTAGAGGATCAGTGAGTTTTTCAATCATTTGGAATTCTTGCAATTGGAAATGCATCTCCACTGCTGATCATATAAAACAAGCAAGCAATGCTGTCATTTTGCATGGCCCTCTGGATGCCGATTATCACAACTCATTATTCTGTTATTTCACACGCTCTGTTAAGCATACAACAATATAGAATGTACCACCATTATCTGGGGAGTAGCTTGCAATGGACTTACATCCCTCTCCAGGGGCATTAGAAATATCAACAGTCACTTTATGCTACCAAAACAGGATATTCATTCTGGTCTGGTGGGCCACATTGCCTTGTGATAGATTTTACTTACTATGGTGACACTTTGGTGCTCCACAAGTGCTCTTGAGGTGCAAGCTTTTTACTTTGAGCACGAGGTATACATGTACATGTAGCTCAACAAATACTCCGTTGCTTTTTAACAGCACGCATGTGCAATTCAGTTACACTCAAACCACCCTAGTCGGCCTATTCGTTGAAATTGTGTACAGTTATTTTCATGTGAATGTTCCCTCTGTAATGAGAAATAAAATTGACTGTTGATTACCAGTGGTTCAACCATATTCTTAGGCCTGGCCCCAAATGGTTGACATCGTTTGGGCAGTGTTAGTTGAGCTACAGTTATGTCGTTGCTTGAACCTTGCCCTCTTGTGACTCGGTCAATCATTGTGCTTTAAAGAAGTCACATCAGTGATTTAGATCTGTTAACAATTAGCATTGGTTATTTATATGGGCAACACTTCAGTTGTCTTGGAGGATTAGAAATAAGGACATTCTAGGAATGTTAAACATGTACATGTAATTAGAACAAATAAGCATAGATTTCCTTGTTGAATTCATAGTGTGCTTAGTGTATTTTTAGTAAGACAAAGTATTTTCAGTGATTGAGAACAAATTCTATTGTAATTTATAGTGTTTCATAGTACTTTATAAAGCGATGAAATGAGACTTGGAATTAATCATGTCATCATTGCTGAGAAATTTTTTAAGTTTTAAATGTTTATGAATCATGGAAATGTATGTTTAAATTATTTTACGTTTGATATCAAACCTGTTGACTGAAATTTGGTGAAAAGTTTGATGTCATTGGCATACATGTACATGTAGTCAAATTTTCGTAAATTATGCAACTTGCACCTAAGGTGTAAACATAATCATGTAATGGATATCGAGTGTGCTTGCAGTTTCTGATATGACATGACTCATTATATTTTTAAAAATAATTGCAGATATAGATCTGAGTCTGTAAAGTTTACATTACCGAGACTTATGTTTTGTGGTCCATAGTTTGCAGTGTTTGTAATTACCAGAATTACTATGCAATTGCCTGAATGAAATGTTTCATTGAAGTTTCAACAGAAATAAATACTTTAAAATGTTTTAAAAATTACCTTTGCTGAGAGAATACCCAGGCGTTGATGATGTTGAATTTGTGCCAGTTTTCAATTTGGCCAGGCATTTAGTTCTTATTAAAGCAATTTGATGTTTCAGAAAAAAGGAACTTGCATTTACCACCTCATCTGTTTCTCTTAAACTTTTAACAGCGTTCAAGGCTAACCCCTGTTCATCTTTTCCCCCTAATGCAAGACTCGGCCCATTGACATGTTTTTCTTGAACAAAGTAAAGAAAATGTTGGCAAGGGATCTGTCTTGCCTTTTGGGTAAAATTTGACGTTAAAAAATGACAAGAAATTAGTCTTAGATATTGGGTAAAATTTGAAATAAAAAATGACAAGGAATTAGTCTTAGATTTTGTGTAAAATTTGGGCATTATGAGTGAAATTTGGGTAGAAAAGATAACAAGGGGTTAGTCTTGCATTTTGAGTAAAAAAGATGACAAGGGGTTAGTCTTGCATTTTGAGTAAAAAAGATGACAAGGGGTTAGTCTTGCATTTTGGGTAGAAAAGATGACAAGGCGTTAGTCTTGCATTTTGGGTAAAAAAGATGACAAGGGGTTAGTCTTGCATTTAGAGTAAAATTTGGGTAGAAAAGATGACAAGGGGTTAGTCTTGCATTTTGGGTAGAAAAGATGACAAGGGGTTAGTCTTGCATTTTGGGTAGAAAAGATGACAAGGGGTTAGTCTTTCATTTTGGGTAGAAAAGATGACAAGGGGTTAGTCTTGCATTTAGAGTAAACTTTGGGTAGAAAAGATGACATGGGGTTAGTCTTGCATTTTGGGTAAAAAAGATGACAAGGGGTTAGTCTTGCATTTTGGGTAGAAAAGATGACAAGGGGTTAGTCTTGCATTTTGGGTAAAAAAGATGACAAGGGGTTAGTCTTTCATTTTGGGTAGAAAAGATGACAAGGGGTTAGTCTTGAATTTAGAGTAAACTTTGGGTAGAAAAGATGACATGGGGTTAGTCTTGCATTTTGGGTAAAAAAGATGACAAGGGGTTAGTCTTGCATTTTGGGTAAAATTTGGGTAGAAAAGATGACAAGGGGTTAGTCTTGCATTTTGGGTAGAAAAGATGACAAGGGGTTAGACTTGCACTTTGGGTAAAATCTGAAGAAAAATGACTAGGGGTTAGTCTTGCATTTTGGGTAAAAAAGATGACAAGGGGTTAGTCTTGCATTTTGGGTAAAATTTGGGTAGAAAAGATGACAAGGGGTTAGTCTTGCATTTTCGGTAGAAAAGATGACAAGGGGTTAGTCTTGCATTTTGAGTAAAATTTGGGTAGAAAAGATGACAAGGGGTTAGTCTTGCATTTTGGGTAGAAAAGATGACAAGGGGTTAGTCTTGCATTTAGAGTAAAATTTGGGTAGAAAAGATGACAAGGGGTTAGTCTTGCATTTTGGGTAAAAAAGATGACAAGGGGTTAGTCTTTCATTTTGGGTAGAAAAGATGACAAGGGGTTAGTCTTGCATTTTGGGTAGAAAAGATGACAAGGGGTTAGACTTGCACTTTGGGTAAAATCTGAAGAAAAATGACTAGGGGTTAGTCTTGCATTTTGGGTAAAAAAGATGACAAGGGGTTAGTCTTGCATTTAGAGTAAAATTTGGGTAGAAAAGATGACAAGGGGTTAGTCTTGCATTTTCGGTAGAAAAGATGACAAGGGGTTAGTCTTGCATTTTGAGTAAAATTTGGGTAGAAAAGATGACAAGGGGTTAGTCTTGCATTTTGGGTAGAAAAGATGACAAGGGGTTAGTCTTGCATTTTGAGTAAAAAAGATGACAAGGGGTTAGTCTTGCATTTAGAGTAAACTTTGGGTAGAAAAGATGACAAGGGGTTAGTCTTGCATTTTGGGTAAAAAAGATGACAAGGGGTTAGTCTTGCATATTCGGTAGAAAAGATGACAAGGGGTTAGTCTTGCATTTTGAGTAAAATTTGGGTAGAAAAGATGACAAGGGGTTAGACTAGCATTTTGGGTAAAATCTGACGAAAAATGACAAGGGGTTAGTCTTGCATTTTGGGTAAAAAAGATGACAAGGGGTTAGTCTTGCATTTTGGGTAGAAAAGATGACAAGGGGTTAGTCTAGCATTTAGAGTAAAATTTGGGTAGAAAAGATGACAAGGGGTTAGTCTTGCATTTTGGGTAGAAAAGATGACAAGGGGTTAGTCTTGCATTTTGGGTAGAAAAGATGACAAAAGGGTTAGTCTTGCATTTTGGGTAAAAAAGATGACATGGGGTTAGTCTTGCATTTTGGGTGAAATTTGGGTAGAAAAGATGACAAGGGGTTAGTCTTGCATTTTGGGTAGAAAAGATGACAAGGGGTTAGTCTTGCATTTTGAGTAAAAAAGATGACAAGGGGTTAGTCTTGCATTTAGAGTAAACTTTGGGTAGAAAAGATGACAAGGGGTTAGTCTTGCATTTTGGGTAAAAAAGATGACAAGGGGTTAGTCTTGCATATTCGGTAGAAAAGATGACAAGGGGTTAGTCTTGCATTTTGAGTAAAATTTGGGTAGAAAAGATGACAAGGGGTTAGACTAGCATTTTGGGTAAAATCTGACGAAAAATGACAAGGGGTTAGTCTTGCATTTTGGGTAAAAAAGATGACAAGGGGTTAGTCTTGCATTTTGGGTAGAAAAGATGACAAGGGGTTAGTCTAGCATTTAGAGTAGAATTTGGGTAGAAAAGATGACAAGGGGTTAGTCTTGCATTTTGGGTAGAAAAGATGACAAGGGGTTAGTCTTGTATTTTGGGTAGAAAAGATGACAAAAGGGTTAGTCTTGCATTTTGGGTAAAAAAGATGACATGGGGTTAGTCTTGCATTTTGGGTGAAATTTGGGTAGAAAAGATGACAAGGGGTTAGTCTTGCATTTTGGGTAGAAAAGATGACAAGGGGTTAGTCTTGCATTTTGGGTGAAATTTGGGTAGAAAAGATGACAAGGGGTTAGTTAGGAGTGAAGTTTTTTAGTTTGAACAAACAATCAGCATAAAAAGGAGAGAAGGCGTACACCTTACATTTTGAAAAAAAAAAGAGGAAACTTCCAATTATTTCATGAAAGCATGACGAAAGGCAAGCTCCTAGTGATGCTGTATTTCATAAATTTTACTGTTCCAGTATACTGTGTGATGTGATTTAGTTCCAAGTCCAACAAACCAAAGTAAGGTCTGAATCTTTGAGGACTTCATCTTAACCCACAGTCACTCTACATTTCCGCAGTTAACACAAGCAACACAAGACAACTTTATTGGAACAAATCTCCACTTCTTTCCTAGTTCCATGTTTATTGTGTCATTTACACCTTGTACACTAAGTCCCAAAGTCAATATTCTGGCTAGATGATACTGGAACCTATTCAGTCCAACTGATTTCACCTACAAAGGTCCAACTAATGAGCAGCATATTCACTTCCATACCGCAACAAAATTGAAACATTATTTCAAAGATAAAGGTCAGCATGTCTCAAGGTTCATCAAGCAGCGTCCAAAATTAAACAGGGTCATTCTATAAATTGCGGGTCCGATTTTTTTTGGTGTCCCTGTCACATCTCACATGATTTTTTCTGTAAGTTCATAACACATTTTTTGATTTCCAAGAATGACAAATCAATGCAAATTACCTGCCAAACAAGTGAAATAATTTGAAATCAATTTCCGTGATATTTCCATGTCAAATAACAAAGGTCGGGTGTAGCAGGGACACAAAAAGTCACACAGTTGGACCCTGAAATCATAGAATGACCCATAAAAAAGTTGCAATGAGTAATTTGATTAATGCAGAATTGGTGGCATATACAAGTGAGAAAACAGAAAAAAATTCTAACGATACAGAAAACTTAAAACAATATGCAATGAAAACTCTTCTCAAAACAAATGCTTCATTTGAATCTCAAAACAATCACAGAAATTCCTCTAGTTTTCTCTAGATCTCTATCCGTCCGAGCAGAAGCACCCCTCGCATCGGTTGAAAAGAGCCATATTGATCGGGAGTATTCATTTTGTTGGTAGCAACCAACAGAGCTTTTGTGGCTAAGAAAACTGTGCCCTCTTTACAGCCAGGTTGTTGTCAAATTCATCCTGACCAAATCATAAAAAGAATTGTGTTTCACGTCACAGCTGTAACAAAACATTCATTCCATTACCCACGGACACAGACTGGTCTGTCATATACATGTAACAGGTGTTTATGAACATTCATTCCATTACCCACGGACTCAGACTGGTCGGTCATATACATGTAACAGGTGTTTATGAACATTCATTCCATTACCCATGGACACAGACTGGTCGGTCATATACATGTAACAGGTGTTTATGATTCACTTGTAATTTAACTTGGGATTAATTTGACAACTCTGCCGAATCAAACTTCACAACACCGTGCCTATTCACCTCATCAACAGCACACCGATTACACACATCCAATGCACTTTGGTCCGCTTTGTTCAAAATACACCTACATGTATCCCCAACTGCAACAAAAAACACATGCCTCAATTTTAGCTGAAAGATTTGGCACTTGTTTCAGCAGTATGTATCCTTGCCGACTACACATTGCCGATAATCCAGGGCTGTTGATGAGACAAGATTTGAACTTTGTACTTCATATAAACCTGAACAAACATTTCATTTGTATTTATAGTATCAACATGCCAAAAGATAACACTTCATGAATCAACAGACACTGTAAAAATTAAATTGTAACCTTATCCAAATGCTAAATCACCACATGCTAAATCGAATATTTCCCACTGTGTTGTACGTAAACATTTGCATCGAAAACAGGGAAGCCACAGCATAGGAATGATACAAACACCTTTGCTATAACTTACTCTATGTTACACAATTTTAAAACATTACAAAAAGGTTCTAATGTACACATTAATCTGTGTATCCACATCGACATTGCACAAACAATATTTTTCCTTTTGTTCTGACTGCAATTGCACCCCTAAAAATAAATCTTACACCATTATTAAGAAAGGCTCCTTCAATTTTGGGGACTTATTCAAGGTCACTTGCGAATGGGAGTCATTTTGCCCAAACTTTATAGCACAGATGCAAACAGATTCACAAATCATGACAAAAGTAATCACAAAATTAATTTCAAACATGCCAAAAAGATCATAGCATTTTGTAATCTGCAGAATCAACACTGAATACTTGTGGAAAATCCCATACTTTACGAGAGTATTTAACAAAGAAATTTATAAATAGTTAATAAATGAAAACCACATCAGGGCTCAAGTGACTATGATGAAAGCCTCCATGGAATGGCTAATATACTCTAAAGGAGGCAATGTGCAGACAGTGTCATGTGATCAATACTGCCCACGAAGGGGGTTTCCTAATCATGAATTATTCAAAAGCGAAATCCTCACCATCTTATTTACAGTGCACGGTGAATTTAGTCCATCACTGTTCCATTCCACACATATATGGTGTACAATAGAGTTGTCATGAGCTGCAAAAATACCCCAATATACATTAGATTTACAAAAACATTACATGATACAAAGTAGTTCACATCATAGACATTACACTTGTACATACAAACACCTGTTGGTCACAACAAAGCTCAAATTTTAAAATTTACAGTGTTTGAAAAATACTGATTTTTAGCAGCCAATTTTATCCAGTTCGGTAAGCCATTTTCGGTCCATTAGGAGCAGACATGTGTACATGTGTAGATTTCCGTCTAAAAAAGTTCCCAAAAATTAATTTAAAAATCTGAGAAGAAATGTCCAAAAACAAACAGGATAATGAGAAAAAAAAAAACACCTTTTGGTTACAGCAGCTTATGTGCAAACTCACAACAACATTGCTTTTCTCATTCACCTTTTGCAACTGAAAAATAAAACTGTTTGTCCACAGTTTCTGGGAGACGTCCAAAAACAGTTGTTTGGTTTCAACATATCAAAAAGCAGCCGGCTGGAAACGTTCACATCTTTTACGAAAAAAAAACCCGCAATAAATGACAATTAGTTACATTTAGAAATATGCTGTTATTGTGCAAATGTCATCTCCCTGTTACTTAATTTATACTTTGAACACTTTTAGCATACCAAGGAAAACAACACAAAACCTACAAGAAGAAAGAAACTGAAGGACTGGCCATATTCTTCATGTAGTGCACTTCAGGATTCAGACTGTCTCTTGTAAATGAAATCACAATCTAAATTCCTTCATCCAAATCATTTCTGACTTCACAGTTGGTTTTGTTTTAGCATCCAGAGACCCCAACAGGTGTATTTTCTGACACCATCGAGTAAAAGACATTGCATTTCTTGTTGCTCTTGTATCACACCAACATGCATAGACTAAGCCCAAACACATATCATCAAGGATACAACTAAATGAAGGGCCGGCCACCAAGGACAGGAAACACCTTTCATTTGTGTCCTTTAGGCAAAGTAAAAGATGCACGTGTGGACACTGTGCGATTTATCTGACACACATTGACATCTGTTAGCATTTCAACCCTGCTTCTGTTCACTATTGGGCCCAAATTGACTTTTGTACACCAACTTCTGAATTTAGCCACATCTTGCAGCGCCATACTTTTCTTGCATCGCTTGAGGTATTATGGCAGATAAGGTTCACAAAATTTCAACGACGGGAAGGCAGATTGGTTAGTCACATGTATATGTATGCCACATTAAATAGTTTGACCAAACCTATAAATGAGGTTGCTGAAGAAAAAAAAAGCTACCTGTTTCCTTACCTAACCTACTTTGACGGTGCGACCCTTAAGTTTTTTGGGGGAAACTTCAGGAAATGTAAAATTAAAAATGTATCTGTTTTGTTTGAACATGGTTCAAAAAGGTTCCACAGACTTATTTATGCACACAACTAGCGCCCTTTAACGAACACCTCTAAGGAAGACATGTTTTCTCTGATTTCATCTGTTTAAATATGGAAGCATTCTAATCAAACACAGTGTCATTTGTCTTCAGAGCTCAACTATAACAAGCTTTAAAGGGCTTTTTCTGTTCATGCCAAGATGTGAATTCTGAGTGTAAATTGTGCCATTCAGAGAAAACAGAGAAAACGAGGGAAACCTCGCTCTGTGTCTGTAGTGGATAAACCTTTGCATGCCAAGCAACGGCAACAAACAATACCTACATGCATTGCTTGGCATGCACAGGGTTTATCCATTACAAACACAGGGCAAGGATCCCCTCGTTTTCTCTGAATGGCACAATTTACACTCAGAATTCACATCTTGGCATTAACAGAAAAAGCCCTTTTAAGCTTGTTATAGTTGAGCTCTGAAGACAAATGACACTGTGTTCGATTGAATGCTTCCATATTCATTTGAACAGATGAAATCTGAGAAAACATGTTTTCCTTAGAGGTGCTCTTTTAAAGTGTTGTTCATTTGAAACCGATGCCACCTAGCCTTGCTCGCTGCAGTAATATTTCACCTTTTAACACTCAGCTGCACACTGGAGCAGTATAAAGCACTCCACAACAAACCAGAAAAAGCCCTACTCTAATACCTACCTACCCCGTTCACAAATGCCACGTAATGGGAAGCAGAATTGGATTTCATTTAGCCCAAACGCAATAACATTATCTCCCTAGAGGTTTGAGATGGATCCCAAAAATGACTGTCAGTCAGTCACTTCAGATAATCCATCCATTGTAGCATTCAATTTAATGCTTGGATCCTGCACAAGTAAAAAAAAATACCACTTGGAGTAAGGCTGAACCAAACAGCTCAAAAACAGAGATAACCATGCTGAACCCAACAAGGTTATGCAGGATTTTAATGGTCCCTAGGGGGTTAACCATGCTGATCGAACCCAACAAGGTTATGCACGATTTCAATGGACCCTAGGGGGTTAACCATGCTGAAGCCAACAAGGTTATGCCGGATTTCAATGGTCCCTAGGGGGTTAACCATGCTGATCGAACCCAACAAGGTTATGTAGGATTTCAATGGACCCTACGGGGGTTAGCCATGCTGAAGCCAACAAGGTTATGCAGGATTTCAATGGTCCCTAGGGGGTTAACCATGCTGAAGCCAACAAGGTTATGCCGGATTTCAATGGTCCCTAGGGGGTTAACCATGCTGATCGAACCCAACAAGGTTATGTAGGATTTCAATGGACCCTACGGGGGTTAGCCATGCTGAAGCCAACAAGGTTATGCAGGATTTCAATGGTCCCTAGGGGTTTAACCATGCTGACCCCAACAAGGTTATGCAGGATTTCAAAGGTCCCTAAGGGGTTAACCATGCTGAACCCAACAAGGTTATGCAGGATTTCAATGGTCCCTAAGGGGTTAACCATGCTGAACCCAACGAAGTTATGCAGGATTTCAATGGTCCCTAAGGGGTTAACCATGCTGAACCCAACAAGGTTATGCAGGATTTCAATGGACCCTACGGGGGTTAACCATGCTGAACCCAACAAGGTTATGCAGGATTTCAATGGACCCTACGGGGGTTAACCATGCTGAAGCCAACAAGGTTATGCAGGATTTCAATGGACCCCAGGGGCTTAGCCATGCTGAAGCCAACAAGGTTATGCAGGATTTCAATGGACCCCAGGGGGTTAGCCATGCTGAAGCCAACAAGGTTATGCAGGATTTCAATGGTCCCTAAGGGGGTTAACCATGCTGAACCCAACAAGGTTATGCAGGATTTCAATGGACCCCAGGGGGTTAGCCATGCTGAAGCCAACAAGGTTATGCAGGATTTCAATGGACCCTACGGGGGTTAACCATGCTGAACCCAACAAGGTTATGCAGGATTTCAATGGTCCCTAGGGGTTTAACCATGCTGACCCCAACAAGGTTATGCAGGATTTCAAAGGTCCCTAAGGGGTTAACCATGCTGAACCCAACAAGGTTATGCAGGATTTCAATGGTCCCTAAGGGGTTAACCATGCTGAACCCAACGAAGTTATGCAGGATTTCAATGGTCCCTAAGGGGTTAACCATGCTGAACCCAACAAGGTTATGCAGGATTTCAATGGACCCTACGGGGGTTAACCATGCTGAACCCAACAAGGTTATGCAGGATTTCAATGGACCCTACGGGGGTTAACCATGCTGAAGCCAACAAGGTTATGCAGGATTTCAATGGACCCCAGGGGCTTAGCCATGCTGAAGCCAACAAGGTTATGCAGGATTTCAATGGACCCCAGGGGGTTAGCCATGCTGAAGCCAACAAGGTTATGCAGGATTTCAATGGTCCCTAAGGGGGTTAACCATGCTGAACCCAACAAGGTTATGCAGGATTTCAATGGACCCCAGGGGGTTAGCCATGCTGAAGCCAACAAGGTTATGCAGGATTTCAATGGACCCTACGGGGGTTAACCATGCTGAACCCAACAAGGTTATGCAGGATTTCAATGGTCCCTAGGTGGTTTAGGTTAATTTGGTGTTAAAATAGGTGTCAGGTTCTTTATCTTTGACTGAGTTTATCCACAAATGTCTTTTATATGTCAACAGGAGTTCAGGAATCTATGGTACACATTCTGTAATTTCTAAATATACATTTCAATCTCAATCAGACAAAAGTAGATTTCAAACATCTTACATTTACTAGTTTACACTAGGAATACGATCACTATCCTCACGTACAACAATGAAGTGACATAAAACCGAAATACTAAAAAAAACTGAGGTGGGCTCCAAGTATCCACGGCAACCATTCACGAAATCACAGCTCATTCTTGGCACTAAACACTCGTGGGGAAAACCATTGTCAAAATCTGACCAATAAAAAAGCACCAAGTTCTCATACAGCAATAACAGTAAATTTTTGCAACATAAAGACGGTTAAAAGGCTCATTGCCTCCACGAACAAGCATTTCATATCCACTGCTTGCTAAATTGTCTCTGATTGAATGATGTGTGATGCTCAATATTCAACTGTTTCAATTTCAAAGCAATGATTTAAACACAGCCAATCACCACACATTCAAGAAACAACCTTTCTGTGAAGGTCATCCAGAAATTCATCAGTAAAAGACATAATTTCATCCTCTGCATTTCCAACCTGTCATTGCTATCTGTTTCATTTAACAACACTCATAGCATGTTTCCAAGCCATCTGTCCATACCAATAGATTTCTTACTGTCAATCCTCAGCCACAGCATCTACCTAACTTCTGGCATGATGACCTTCCAACTTCAAGTTGGCTCGAGACGAACACAAAAGCAGCTGCAATACACCAACCACATACCATCTTAAGGCAAGTTAGTCTGGCCATCAAAGTACAGGAAAATGTAGCAACATCACAGCACAAAAATGACGCAACCAATGAAAGTGTGAAGTCGCTGTCTGCCTTATGTGTCAGGTTACCAGTCTAGCCCCCTGGTACCCATTTTCAGCATCTTCCCATGGAATGATGGCTAATAACACACACATTGTACCACTGGCCATTTCTCATATGCATATAAACTCCAGCAACTCAGATGTTTTCTCCTCACATTGCATCCTTGGTAATGACCCTTGACCCCAGCAATGTCAAGTACATTGCAAGATGAGAGACTTTTACATCCGTGACAAAAGGTGTGGTGAAATTTTTCAGTTGTTGGGCAAATTAGGATTGGTGTAATTGTGGGTATCTCACCACGACTACCGCACAAGCATGTGTGAGATAACGTGTATCCTTCAAAATGAGACTAATGATAGTGAATGAGTTGTGGATGTATCAGATCTTCCTGGTACTCACTGATGGCTGGTTCCTAGACTTACGCAAACTGTAATTTCAATCACTTGAGGAACCAGCATATCAATAGACATCTGTATTGGCAAAGTGATGGCATTTTGCAAACGTTGGCACATGTCAATTTTTCTACCGACCAAAAAAAATGAGCATTCTGGGTATCTGCGATAAGAACTCAATAAACGATTGTCCCACAACTGAATGGTTTGGTTCATTCTGGGAACATACTCTTCTCAAGTCTCCTAGCAATGGCTGGTCGTTTCAGCTCAGTCCTAGTATAGTCTATTAATGCACGTTCCCGAACACCAACTGCAGAAAACTGGAGGAGAAAACGAGAAAAAAAAGAAGATATCATTTCAAACAATGCTTCAGCTTGCAAGCAGTTGTGACTTAATCCTCCAAGTCTGTAATCCTTAATAACCGTTAGATCCAGACAGCACATACTTTTAACCCTTCGAGCTAATCCTCTGTGATGTGAGCTTTGTCTTTTCAAACAATTTTGTGACTGTTGGGCCCTCTGTGATGTTCAACTGCATTCCACATACATGTACATCTACACAAGCAGCTGGTTGGAAGATAAAACCAGGCAGAACTCTAAGCCACACCAATCCCAATGATAAAATGATACTTACAACACATAAAATGTAAGGTCCACAGAATTTAAATCACCTACTTAAACCTCATTCAAAATGACGGGTCACATTTGATAAACACCTTAAAAATCCTTTAGATTAGCAGACTCAAAGGGTTTCATCACACTTTGTATAAAACCAAATTCCGATTTGGATTTAGGATGGCTAAGTGAAAGAGGAAGCAAATCACTTTCATGAATCAACTAGTTTCAAATTATTCAGCAAATTTTACAAGTCTGACCTTTCCTGATCTGTCCACTGTGAGCACTCGCTTGCCTTCACAGTCTGGTGCCCCCGTGAAGAGAGTCAGGGGCGACACGCTAGCACTAGAGAGGTGGGTACCCGTTTCAATATCACACACTTTGATTTGGCCGTGCTTCGTCAGAACATAGACCAGGCCATAATTTGAACAAATCTGCAATTAGGGAAGCAAAGCAAAACAAGGAGTGAATGGTACAAATGTTCCTACTGGGAAGCATACAGGGAGACAGACAGACTTAATCAGACAGTGAGAGAACACTGACAGACAAAGCAACAGAAGACTCACAAACACAAAAAGTCCATCTCAATTTGTGTCAAGTCTTACCTGAATAGAAACAGGGAAGTCGTGGCTGTCCCCTTCATCAAAAAATAGTTGTTCTGTACAGCTGATGAGGGCGGTATTACCGGGCTTATGAGGTCCGAGCTCAATTACATGCAGCTATATCAGAATACAGAATAAAAGTGTTACTTCACAGAAATAACTAAGATGCTTAATTCTCAAAAGAAATGAAACATGTAGGACTCATGTTTACTTTCCATTCTGTACTTGGATGTCTCTACCATTTGACAACTACGAAGCATTAACATTTTATAGGAAGGGTTTTTCTGAGCGTTGAATATTTCCTTTATAGAATTTTTTTGCTGAGACAGAACTTGATTTGAGAAACCATCTCCGCATCAAATTGCTTCACAGCTTTTGTGATGCTATCCTGTGTTTATCCTGTTGCATTCTGGGAACCACATGGGGGCAAATTGCCCGGTCCACCACTTTCATTCAAGCTAAAGTGGCTCAGCATTTGAAAACTGCGATCCTGATTTTTCGGCACATTAAACCAGCACATCTAACAAGTGTGTTAGAATACACGTAGTGATTTTGACAGAGCAATACAATCCGGTTTGGTTTTTAGAAGACAGAGCAGTAAGTTCCCTCAAGCTACTAGCAATCAAACCAATACCTTTCCTTGCTGACCCGGTGACCTGTTGGCAAGGCAGAGAAAGCTGGATGGCAAGATATTCTCGCTTCGTCGGTACATCCCAAACGAGACGGCCTGAGCATCAATGGGCTGGCTGTACTTATTGTCTACTGAGTAGATTTGGGTGAGACCTGATACGTAGCTCAAATTGTCCGACTAGGATAAAAGAAATTGAGAGTGAAATGATTCTTTTCGAACTGGCAGTGTATCTAGTCTGGCAGCGATCACATGACCATCACTTCATACTAAAATCAACACAGAATGATAAAGGTACCAGACGAATCATTATGGCTGGGAACTCACTTCATTATCAAATTCCCTGAAGAGTCCGACGAGCGCCAGCCAGCGTTGCGTGGGGTCCGCTTTGTAACCGATTATTTGACAGAAGCTGAGTCGACCGTGTCGAATAAAGATCTTCTGAGGACCCAAATCAGCTGAAATGAAACAAACACACAAAACTTAGCAAGATTAACAGCCATGTCTGAAACGGGCATTGCTGCCCATGGCTACGGCTATGCTTCATAATGAGCTAATGGCAAAAACTGAGCAAAAGCCACAAAATGGCTGACAATAGGAAAAACTAATCAAAACAAGATATAGTAACCAATCAAATCTCAGCAGGTGTTAGGCAAATACTGATCCTCAAATGCATGCATGACATCAGGTTTCCAGTCTACTTCTAACTCTGCTCAAGTGGTAGTCTATCATCACATAGGCGTATTGAGGCATAGACACTGTGGTTTTTACATCAAACAGTCCCAATTAACGATAACAAACTGACCAGGTGGAGAGAGGTCCCAATGGTATACAGCCTTGGATCCCACCATACTGATGATGTCATCGCTGATCCACGTCCAATATTGCACGTCGTCTTTGGTGGTACAGCGATGAAGCTGCTTCTCGGCCACAATGTTGAATACTTGGAAGTGCCGTCCCACTAAAGAACAGATCAAATAAACAGACCACTATCATGGGATCTTACACAAATAAGCAGGCTGAGTTTGTTTGAGTTGAACGGCTGCTGGAAAAATTCCAAGTGAATGTCAGATGTTCATGTTTAGAATGGGCAATGATGTGTATCGGCGCAAGCCCACGACCAATGATGTGTGTAGTTGCAGTCATATGTACCCATCCGAAGAACTGCATATCACATACGGCTCATGAGATACGTGTATATGTAGATAATGTTTATTTACTTTTCTCATTTAAAAGAATCCATTCAGGCCAAACAGGACAAGACACAAGCCTCACGTGTAGAATATTTTACTGACCTGGACTAAAATCAAACCAAACAGTCCGCTAAATTTGCAATTCTTTGTTATGCAGTATATTGATGGATTCATGACTGCATAATTCCAAGGCAAATTTACATGAAAGTAACATCAAATACTATTTTACAAAGAAATATTCATATCTTGATGGCTCACCTTTGAGGGCCAGCCAGGGTTTTCTAGGGTTCATCATAGCCGAGTCGGCCACACAAGGCCACGTCAGTGAGCGGGGTGTCTTGCGAGTCAAGTTGATTGCCGTGATGCAATCCACCTTCTTGCGTTTGCGGCTGATGTGACGACAGCAGATCCAGCGATGGGATGACATGGTGACTCGAGGGAAAGTCACATGTTCCTGCTTTACGCCGTAATGGGAAAGCTGTGCCCCCAAAATGTCAACAAACAAAACATCAAATCATACAGATCTGATTTTTACCATCTGTAATAATAACTCAAGAAATTCTTATGACGGCACTGATGTTATGAAATTCAGTAAATGTTACAATGTATCTGGCAACCCTGAAACTTTGCACGTGAAGGTTGCAGGAAATTTCCTTGGTCAAGGAGAACTCTATTAGACAGATCCAATTATGGAAGGGATCACTTCAAGAGAGCAGAAAGGCCAAGGAGACTAGGGGCATCTGTTTCTGCGGTCTCTGTATGAGCTCTGGGGGATGGTAAACACCACCCAGCCACTGGGAGCTGAACATGTGTTTGACGCATCAGAAATGTACAGAGTCTCACCCCTTACAGGGCATGATGTACATGTACACACTGCAACAAGGAGAAGAAACCCGTACAAAAATGTACTCTTCAGTTCATTCCCATTTTGGGAAGATTTAAGGAAAAGGGGAAAGCTGAACTTGTACATGTCACATTGCAGAATATGCACATAATCTTTAGGGCTGGTCTGACTATCCCATTTATTATTGAACATGTGAAATTGTATTCCAAATTTGAATATTCCAATGCACAAATTCATGAAAAGGGAGAATTTTATTTTTGTTATAATTACAAATATTGCACTATGAAAGCTTGTTTCAAGCAGATTCAAATGAAAAACAACAGAAAACTTAGAATGATTCACAAAGTAAATCATTTGCATTGTAGCAACTGATTTTGTATATGATTTGTTTATCAACAACCTGCCAGTCAGTATGACCCAATATTCGGATATCTGATTGTGAACTGAAATTCAAATATTCGAATAACAGTGATTTATACAAATTGACTAAGCCCTAATAATCTTACTCTAATCCTGATCATGATGATGTACCACATCCATGTAGAATATTGTACATATTGCACAGGTTAACGTGGCTCTCACGGGGAGGAGGTGGGTGGGGCACAAGACCTTCTTATCTCACATGTGCAACATGTGATAAAGGGTGCACCCTTGTAATTAGGACAGAAATATGTCCACCGAGATCATTAATAAAAGTTATACACTCAAAATATTCTATATTAGAGGGTCCTGAGAGCCATGGAACTGAGGAATTCAAGAAATATGAGACTGGACCTGTGGGCCGGACTCAGGGCTTCCAATTCTGAGCAATTTGGATGCAATCGGGTTTGAAAGCAGCACTATTTGAGCCATTTTGCCGAGGGAGGGTTTTTCAAAAAGGCTACTTTTCTGGACAGGGACATTTTCTGCATTTTAGGGGTGGTCTGCTTCTGGTGAAAATTTCTCAAAAATTCATTGGTCAACCCCCCCCCCCCAAAATTGAAAGGAAAATGAAAGAGGACATGTGGAACATCAATTTTCTGTGCAGCCTGAACACCTGTGAGAGTTGTGAGTATTTTTAAAATATTTGTGAAGTATGGGGATTTATCACTGCTGTCTATGGGAATTTATTTGTAGTGGTGCACCCGTAACTGTTGAGGTATGTGAACTTTGCTTGAAAAGAAACCTTCGTGATCAACCATTCTGCAGAAGCTACCGGTACTGTAAATGTTAACATGTCCCTTGTAGGCTTGTAAACACAAATTAACAACTGCCAGACAAAAGACAAAGATGCTGGACTCTGGTCAGGTTTATGGCCCACTAATATGCACTCTAAAAAACTGTTTATGAAGCAAATCTGACTGGGAAGGCATTTAGGGCTGTCCATGTGCATTATGCACGCACAGTCAACAAGGACTCCTGTTTATGTCAATTCACATAATGAGAAACATCGGTCTGAATCCGCAATCAAACCAATACCTTGAAAAAGCCCTGTTTACATGGAAACAGCAGGTGTTTGCCAAAACCTTCTACTCTTTTAATATCTGTTTCACAGATGTCTGCACTTTTTTAAGTCACATTTACAATTCTACATCTGCAACAATGACAAACACCCCGGCCCCCAAAATAACCTTTGCCATTTGGCCCCCAAAATAACCTTTGCCATTTGGCCCCCAAAATAACCTTTGCCATTTATATCCATGAAGGGTGACTGCCAAGTCTATTACTCAAGATTACAAGGATAATTACCTTTCCAGCTTCTACACTGTAACAATTCAACACTACTAGTACAACCATGGAAACTTAATCTTTAAAATAAATCTTTTTAGTCTGTTGGATTTTCAGTCAAAACAAATGTTTATTCTATGACATCAGTGGATGTGGATCATGAGTACAAGATACCGAAAGAGAGCAATGTGTGGTCAGAAAAAAAAGGCCACAGCATGGACAAGAGACAATCATTAATTTGCAATACGGTACAAAGGCTTTTCTCACTTTAAAAAATGAAAATATCTGACATTCAAAGACTTTCAGTATGAGTCTTCCTAACAAACACGATGAAGCAATTAGGTGTTTGTTAATCAGTTTGAAAAAAGATTCTTATCCCTTTTGAAAAACATCCTGTCACTTTTTCTCCTCTGCCGAAACTGAGCACAGGGAAGTAAGTCCTCACAAAAAGTAAAGTGTCTAAACAATTGGAAAAAAATATGACCCCACTTTCCTTGCTTCTCTGTTTCCCAAGGGTTAGAATGTGTTAAAAATGACAACATGAAATCAAAACACTTGAGTGAAACCAAAATATTTCTTCAACCGATTACAGGATTACAAGTGGCTTTTGGCAAGCAACTTGATTCCTTGTGCTCTAATGTCTTTCCTTCAGAGCTCTGACCAATTATTTTTTTTTTGCAGAAGGCAACGTTTGTTCGAAGTATGGACTTGAATCTATTATCAAACATACATGTACCTGCACTGTACATAACAAAAATATCTGTATTTAAAGTCTAGTTTTCATTGAGTTCTGTGCACTATACGAGAAAAGATGTCCTACATGCACATTTTATGTTTATTTTGATAGTACAATGCACATTGTACCCGGTATATCCATGGAACCTCTTTCAAAAACAAGATATGGAAAACTCTAATTGCAAATAAAACAAACCAGGCACTGTGACTATATAAAGGGAAGCATAAACAGAGTACAAAACTGTGGTTCGGCAATTTAAATCAGAGTTGATCAGTACTGAGAGGGGACAAACTACATCATCATCAAACTTGATCCTAATCAGGATCCTTGGGGATTCAAGATGAGGCTGCTGTCAGTCAGCGGTTAGGCATCCCACTGGGACCAACACTTGTACTTGGATGGCATTTCACACATTGCTGTTAAACAACGCCCTGCTGAGCATTGCCATGCAGATCCATAGGCAGACATGTACAACAGCCTGAGCCATTAGATGGAGTTATTTATGGTCGGTCCCAACTCCCAATTCAACTAGACTTCCCCCTGCCTGCACTAAATCACTCCAGCCCCGACCAGGGTACAATTTTGTCAACTGCAAATGCAATATCCTCTGCATTATATCAACAGGGGAAACATGATTTAAAACCGCATTCCTTTGATGCTTCAAGGGAAAGTCATTTGCGTTGATGTGGGTGGTTAAATTCAGTCAGCCTGGCATGTTGGGAGATTTTCTTTGCTTTGGCAAGGCTTCTGTGCACTTCTAATATCTGAAAATAATTTTTCTGGCTTTCAATTTTGTGGGGCAAAATTCTGCGTACTATTAAAAGGAGTTGTTCATAATACAGCCATTAATCCACAAACTCAACCCATCACATCGTTCGGAAAGGGTCATTTGCTCCCAAAGCCAAGAGACCATCAAAATTTAGAGTGGTTTTCACCTTTTTTTTGAAGATTTACACACAGCATTATGAAGCCCAGTCAGTATACATGTACATACTTGAAGCCCAGTCAGTATACATATTTGAAGCCCAGTCAGTATGCATATTTGAAGCCCAGTTAGTATACATATTTGAAGCCCAGTCAGTATGCATATTTGAAGCCCAGTCAGTATGCATATTTGAAGCCCAGTCAGTATGCATATTTGAAGCCCAGTCAGTATACATATTTGAAGCCCAGTCAGTATACATATTTGAAGCCCAGTCAGTATACATATTTGAAGCCCAGTCAGTATACATATTTGAAGCCCAGTCAGTATGCATATTTGAAGCCCAGTCAGTATGCATATTTGAAGCCCAGTCAGTATGCATATTTGAAGCCCAGTCAGTATACATATTTGAAGCCCAGTCAGTATACATATTTCATCACATGGAGCATGTGCCACTAGCTTGAGGCAGAATGATCCAACACTTGCAAATTGATTCTGAAAGAGTCCTCACAAACATCCTCAAGCAGTCGGGTGACACCGGACATGGACACGTACAGTGTGTCAAGTTATGAATGGGATATTTGTCATGATGATCTAAAACAAGAAAGTGCTGTAAATGACCTGGAAACTCCATGGTGTGCAGGTATGCAGTTCCAGAGTAAATAATACAAATAATGAGCATACACAATTTATTTCACACCCTCGTGCATGTGGTGAATAGTCTGCTTGCAATTCTATTTAAAGCAATCTTAAAACCTGCTCTTCATGACAACAGGTGCAATCTATGAATGAATAAATGAATGTTAACACTTAACACATATTTGACACCTATTTGAACATGTGCTCTGTAGGCCCTATACATAAATAGTTCCTGTCCACTGTGCTGAACTGCATTACAACCAGGGCTTGACCTTAACGTTAGCTGGACCGTACAATGGCTAGTAAAAACGGCTGTGGGCTAGTAAAAACCCCTTCCCAACTTGCCGGGCAGGCTAGTTAAAATATGTACACATTCGCACCTTGAATCCCGTATTGTGTGCTGGGACAATGTCCATGTACATTGTACCTAGTACCTACATGTAGCATCAACGATAGTTTCTCCAGTACAGTAGTCAGTGACCCCGGTACATGTTCATGACCAATATAATTAACATACAATTCGTACTGGGAACCAGATACCAAAAATCGATACTGCGTCCATAAACTGGTGCAATCTGGTTCTTAAGTGACTTCGTTGTACCACTGATCGCAAGCCCCTCATTGGATAATCATGCCTGGTGAGTGAGTAGGGAACGGGAACCAGTCTTCCCACGAACCGCTATCACCCAATGTAATAGCGGTTGATAGAAACGTCTTGTCGGACCAAGACTAATGATGTGATAGTGTGGAGGAAGAATATCCCAACTCCACTACCAGCGAAAGTGATTTCTAGCCAACCATGAACAACAGTCAACAACCTTCTGAAGTCAAAAACCTGCTTTGTTATGTTTTTTCCACACATTTCATGGACTAGTAAAAATCTCTACGGGCTAGTGAAAATCACAATTCACTAGCCCGGCGGGCTACTGTCAGAAAAAATAAAGGGCAAGCCCTGACAACTAGCATAATTTAAATAAGCCTAAATACTGACATATATGTAGATGTTAATGGAAAGCGTTTCAAACATCCCTATCACACCAATCGTTTGGCTTACAGTACTCAGTACTACAAAATACCAAGTAGTAGTCTGAGCCTGAAGGACCCAGCCCTACAAATCACATGGACTACTTCTCCTCCATAAAGTCAGGCATTCTTAGTGCCTCAGTCCTGTATGGCACATTGTCTGATCTATATCGTATTTTATGGCTTCAGAGAACAAAAAGGTGCTGTCCTCTTACAAGCGACAGCGCTGAATACTGCATTCAATGACGAAGTAGTACTTTGTAGTATTCAGGTCAGTTAGGGCTTACACGGTACAATGAACATCGTAAATACCAAAGATTGCAATTATCATCATCATGTCTTGTGCTGAACAATAAAAAGACGACGATATCTGCACATGTACTTCATACGCTATACCGGTAGGCCTACATGTAACAAAGAGGCCAAGGACTCTGCTTAGAGTCTGAACTGTTTAAAAACCCTGTTTTGACAATTCAACATCAACCGATAGTAAGCTTTATACATCAGATATTCTCCTGACAATTTGCAATTCCTGAACCCTCACGCCGTTTCCTCTGAACAGTAATGCCAAGGGGAGGGGGGTATTGAATTGAGTCAAATTAGGGCTACATGTACATGTACAGTACACTCCCTGAACGTCAACTGCCTGCCCACCTGTGAAGATACTACCAAGTGTGTCGTGAGTACCTTCTCCCGTGTTTGGATTATCGGACTCCCAACTGCGGCTGTACGGCAGCGTGCACAATTATTGACGCCGCTTTCCTGATCCTTGTCATTGCTGTGAATTTCACATCATTCATAATGTACGTATCCATGCAGGAACTTGATAAGCCCATCAATAACCCCCTTCCGACCCTGTCCCCCCCCCAAGGTTTCAGCACTGGAAGCCCCTAGGTTGATTCAACATTATGAATAGTTAATCTCCGGTTTCTTTGATAGTTGCGCAAATCAATTTACAGCATATTAACACTGTTTGTCTTAGGTATGAGGCAGTACAATAGATCAAAATGTGAATCCTCTCCAAGGACAAATTAGAGTATGGTATGTCACAATGCCATCAAAATGTCAGGATTTATGAACTCATGATAATGACCAACTAGTACCGGTACATTTACATTTAAAAGCTAGATGTGGCACAGAATACCTACTAGTACATGGACATTTAAAAGCTAATGTAGATGTGGCACAGAAATCCTACTAGTACATGTATTCAATTCAATTCACATTTATTTCCAGACTGTTACTGGAGCAAGATAAAGCACAGGAAAGTCATGAAATCCGTAATATCATTGTATAACACTGTACATGATTGATTAATAAAAAAATTTGTCAAAGAAATCAGAGTAATGAAAAAAACAACTTACAAAAGAGAAAACAATAGCAGAAGCATCACAGAATTAATGAGTATGGAGGCTGTTTAGGGAAGCCAGGGCTTATGGGGAACAGCCTTTGGACAGACATGACAGACTGAACAAAAACAAGACAGACATGGCAGACAAGACAAAACAAGATAGGCATGGCAGACAGGACAGAAACAAGACAGACATGGCAGACAGATGACGAACAGACAAGACAAAAGACAAGACAAAACAATAATTAATGGACGAAAATCTGATCAGCTCATTTGAAATCCAAAGAAGGCAATGATAATCCACAAAGTAACATAATAAAATAAATACAAATAAGACAATTAAAGAGCAAGCTGTGCCGTGTAATGGGATAGGAGGGCTCTTTTATACGAAGTTTTGAAACAACCCACAGAAGATTGACCTTTAATTTGATTGTCGATGGTGTTCCAAAGTCGGGCTCCATAAAAAGCGAAGTGTGTGCATTGAATAAGAGGTACGAGTGAAAGGAATATAAAGATTACACCGGGATCTAGTAGAATAGCTGTGAACAGTTTCAATAGATCTAAAGTAAGAGGCAAAAGTGGAAGGGAGGAGGTTACGATAGAATTTGCACATGAAGATACCAGTTTGAAGTTTATGTATGTCAAAGACAGTAAGGATGCGAAGTTGTGCAAACAAGGGTGCACTGTGAGCACGAGGGTGTGAGAGAGTGCATATTCTAATGGCACGTTTTTGAGAGACAAATAAAGAATGCAATTTGTGACTACTTGAATTCGCCCTGACGATATTGCAGTAGGAGAGATACGGAAGAATAAGTGTGTTATATAATAAGACCAAAGAGAAAGAGTTAAGAAAGTGACGAAGCTTAGAAAAGGACACTAGTATTACGAAAAATAATTTTTGTAATAGAGGAGATATGCTCAGACCAAGAAAGATTATAATCGACAACAACCCCTAGAAATTTGGCAGATGAGACCCTTTGGATGGGAATATTGTCAATCATGACAGGAGACAAATTGTACATTTAAAAGCTAGATGTGGCACAGAATACCTACTTGTACATGTACATGTACATTTAAAAGCTAGATGTGGCACAGAATACCTACTTGTACATGTACATTTAAAAGCTAGATGTGGCACAGAACACCTACATGTACATGTACTTGTACATGGACAATTACAAGCTAGATGTGGCACAGAATACCTACTTGTACATGTACATTTAAAAGCTACATGTAGATGTGGCACAGAATACCTACATGCACTTGTACATGGACAATTAAAAGCTAGATGTGGCACAGAATACCTAATAGTACATGGACAATTAAAAGCTAGATGTGGCACAGAATACCTACTTGTACATGGACAATTCAAAGCTAGATGTGGCACAGAATACCGACTTGTACATGGACATTTAAAAGCTAGATGTGGCACAGAATACCTACTTGTACATGGACAATTAAAAGCTAGATGTGGCACAGAATACCTACTTGTACATGGACAATTAAAAGCTAGATGTGGCACAGAATACCTACTTGTACATGGACAATTAAAAGCTAGACGTGGCACAGAATACCGACTTGTACATGGACATTTAAAAGCTAGATGTGGCACAGAATATCTACTAGTACATGGACATTTAAAAGCTAGATGTGGCACAGAATACCTACTTGTACATGGACAATTAAAAGCTAGATGTGGCACAGAATACCTACTTGTACATGGACAATTAAAAGCTAGATGTGGCACAGAATACCTACTTGTACATATACAATTAAAAGCTACATGTGGCACAGAATACCTACTTGAACATGGACATTTACAAGCTAGATGTGGCACAGAATACCTACTTGTACATTTACATTTACAAGCTAGATGTGGCACAGAATACCTACATGTACTTGTACATGGACATTTAAAAGCTACATGTAGATGTGGCACAGAATACCTACTAGTACATGGACATTTAAAAGCCAGATTTGACACAGAATACCTACTAACACATATACATTTAAAAGCCAGATTTGACACAGAATACCTACTAACACATATATATTTAAAAGCCAGGTTTGGCACAGAATATCTACTAGTACATGTACATTTAAAAGCTAGATTTGACACAGAATACATGTACCTACATGTACATTTAAAAGCTAGATTTGGCACAGAATATCTACTAGTACATGTACATTTAAAAGCTAGATGTGGCACAGAATACCTACACTGTACATGTACTTACATGTAGGTAGGCAAGGCAAGAAATTCTAGTTTATTCTAAACTGTTGTTTTTACATGTGTAGGTACCTTACATGTACATAACCTTGGCAAATTTCTCTACCTATTTTAATTAACGCTAACCATCCTCAATCTTTCAAAATCCTCTGTGTGGTTTGGAGCCGGAATTTTAAAGGATTGAGGCAGTACAGGGGTCGCACTTAACACTGGTCCGCTGGCCTGAGGCGGACTAGCTGATCTAATTAAACTGGTGGTCCGATGGGCCAGTTGAAATCTGATGTCTTTTCTGTCTTCACAAACATCGTTCAATAACCTTTTCTCACATTACAATGCTTGTTTTTATGTCTCTCTACTTATATTACAATTTTTGAAAAAAAAATATAATTTTAGGGCATGACCTGCCTGATGGGGCAAACTAAAAAAAAAAAAATCATGGTGGCCTGGCCTGTGCCCTAACAAGGATTGCTCAAGCGGCTGCATTAGCGGTTTTGGTATGGGACCATCAAACTTTCAGCAGGACCAGTGAAAATTTAGTACTGGTCCGGTCCTGCTGGCTACCAGGAAAAAAAAGGTTAATTTCGACCCCTGCTGCATGAAAAAACAGCATTGCTGATTGTAAAAGGATGCATTGTCTCAAGGTTGCGGGCACGGGTTAGACGTTGTGTTGTTTATGGTCAGCAATGCATAAATTTATGCCCACATTATGTGAAATCATCCACAACGCTCCAGGACACCATTCACACTGCCTTAACATAATCATTAATGAGAGAAATTGCTCAAAGATTTTGAAGGCTTGAGGCAGTAGGCACCCCTTCCTACAGAACATATTCAAGAAATATCAGAGGATTTTGCAGGGCTGAGGGTGTACACAATTTTTTCATGGGGGCAGTTTGACAATTTTGAAGGATTGAGGGTGCATCCTAGCCAAAAGAGCCTTGGCAGTTAGGGTTAATATAAATCTCAGGTTGCTACAATAGCGAGGCCGCACGAGCAGGCCTTAAATCCATTCAAAATGCATTCCCAAGTAGGTACAAGGTCCATGTTACAATTCAACAACCTGCACAGGTGAAATACAAGTGACAAATGAAGTGTACTGTTTCATCAATGAGAAACTTGTAGTCAAGCGCACAGAATCTGTGCATGTAGGCAGCTGGAACAAACGACGGTCTTATTGTTTGTGCCTACCTGGTCCAACGAAGGTCTGCAGAAATTCCAAAATAAGGAGGGCTTGACGTTTCGATCCTAGCAGAATCTTTCTCTGCCTACCGGTATGCTACATGTACTACGATCGAAACGTCAGGCCCTCCACATTTTGTGATTTGTATTTTAGGTCACTAATCAGCAAGCAGTTTGCAGCAGTTTTGTATTATATACATGTATATTCTGCAGAAAATGAGAAGGTTAGATTATCGGATAAGACCAAATTACTTCCCATGTTCAGGTTTTTGTATATTTCTACATCTGTAAATGGATGTGTGCATACATCGCAGTGCGCTGGAGTACTGTAATGAAGTCAATTGCATTTCTTGGCTACAGACTGACGTGCCTCAGGGCTGGGGATGGAGGAAGGGGCTATCGGTACATGTATGTGGGCAGGCCTCAGTTGATACATGTCGGAAGAACAATCTGTACACACCTGATTGGAATTTCACCATTCCTACTTATCATGCTTACTGCATTTAATCAAATATCTGCCTGGCATATGTAGCTCAGGACTGAAATGTCCTGGACATTGCCTCCCGCACTGGCATTGTCACGGCAACCCCAAAAAGCCTTCCTATCAAGCGGCAAAATTAAAATTCCAGACGATCATCGTAAAACTGACAGCGGGAATTGGCTAACAAAATGAGGTTGTGTTCACACTAATGGCCCTTGGTTATTTGAACTGTAAATGGCACGGCGACTGTTTTCCTGTTAATAAGAAACTTGCTGAGCCTGAAGAGACCCAACACTGTGCAGTTACCATGGTAACATTCTATGTTAAACTAAAAGAGAATTTGGCCACAAAACCACAAAGGATCAGTGTCTGAGTACTGCAGTTTCAAGTCTGTTGGCAATCATGCACAACTGTTGGATTATCTATTCAAATACTTCATTTGAAACAATCCATTTCAACTAAAACTGACTGTACACCTGTTTAAACAGTTGTGATACATGTACATGTAATTGTTGTCTTATTCTGGATATGTAGACTTATTTCTTGAATTTGGGAGGCATGACCAATGACGCAAATAACATTGTGTAATTCCGCAACGTTGAGCCAAAGTTTCACTGGTGAGTGGGCAGATGCTGGGAGCGTTCTCATGCAACCAAATTTGTTATTTTTAAAGAGTAAAATCTGATGATAGTTCTGCAGGTGAGAAACCATCTTGAATGGCATTTTGCCTGGGAGACTGTTTTACACCAAACTTGGAAAATGAGTAATCTGCTTCCAAGAAAAAGAATAAAGGCTTCCCACATAATCTGATCAGCATCTCAAGCATACAGCATCTTAAGCATACAGCATGTCAAGCATACAGCATCTCAAGCATACAGCATCTTAAGCATACAGCATCTCAAGCATACAGCATCTTAAGCATACAGCATGTCAAGCATACAGCATCTTAAGCATACAGCATGTCAAGCATACAGCATCTTAAGCATACAGCATGTCAAGCATACAGCATCTTAAGCATACAGCATGTCAAGCAAACAGCATGTCAAGCATACAGCATGTCAAGCATACAGCATGTCAAGCAAACAGCATGTCAAGCAAACAGCATGTCAAGCATACAGCATCTTAAGCATACAGCATGTCAAGCATACAGCATCTTAAGCATACAGCATGTCAAGCAAACAGCATCTTAAGCAAACAGCATCTCAAGCATACAGCATCTTAAGCATACAGCATGTCAAGCATACAGCATCTTAAGCATACAGCATGTCAAGCATACAGCATCTTAAGCATACAGCATGTCAAGCATACAGCATCTTAAGCATACAGCATGTCAAGCATACAGCATCTTAAGCATACAGCATGTCAAGCATACAGCATCTCAAGCATACAGCATCTCAAGCAAACAGCATGTCAAGCATACAGCATCTCAAGCAAACAGCATCTCTTTTTCTTTTAACCAGTCAGCACTATTACTTGTTTCCGCAATTTCAACTGGAAAGATTTTCTTTTTGAGTCACCAACATCAAGTGTCAGAAACTTTGTTTCAAAACTTATTTCCTTGTACAGAACCTTCATGGCACTGGACTGACACGTTCATGGTGTGTGAAATGAAAACTGAAACTTTGCAGACACAAAAATACTCACAGACATGTATGTACCATGTACCTGTGCATTGGCTTAGAGTTAACAATGCCCACCACAAATGAACGCATATCAAATGACTCTGTATGCCAGTATGTACTCTTCATTTCTTTCTGATGGTAACACAAACGCACTTCTTTAATCGCTCATACATTGTACATCTCAAATTCTGCAAAATGAATGTACCGTAGAGTGTGGATGATTGCATTCAGAAACCACACTAGAATGGCTATGTACATGTACATGTCTTACAGTATCGTATGGTATAATGAGCAGTACGGTATCTGACCTGCATCATACATGTATTAGTCACTGTACACGTATGTGCAATCACGATATAAGGCATTATACGCATCTCTTCAATATTAATTTCTTTTCTTGTACATGCACATAGAGCCTCCATGCATGTACTGGTACACGTGCATTTTCTGCTCTTATTTTACATTATAATCAGGTCATCTACGTTGAAATTAACTGTCCTTGGTCAATTTCAGCGGGAACTGTGCAAAGACGCATGTAATGCTGAACTTAGTCTGTGAAGTAAACCGCAGTTGAAGCCTTTTCACTGGCATGTCGGCACAAATTAAATCAAAGCGAGATTATCTGCACTTTCAATCTTAGCCTCTGACTGCACAGGAGATTGGCAAACAGGAACCGCTGACATTATGAGTCTACTTGAACAAGGCCATGAATAAAGGTTAAAGACCTGATAATGGGGGTAAAGGTCAGGCATAATTGATGATTCATTGTACTGACATTCAAAAAGCTTTTTTCTCTGAATAACTGTAAGGGAATCTTGCGCATGTGGACAATTCCACACTAACTGTGACATGACTGCCAAAATGTTAACTCGATTGTACAATTTTTAGTCCACTCTTACTGGTTAGGGGTATACCTTAACCCTAACACTCCTAAATCCTTCACCTGTTGGAGGACTGAGGAGTGTTAGGGTTAATTTAATATTGAATCTGAGGGGATATCATGGCAATACTGTATCGAAAATTATAATTAATAAATAATTCTTAAAGTTGTTTTCTTGACATGTTTATTTCTATACCGGTACATGTAATGTCCGAAACAAAGTTTAACGTCCGTAACAGCTTTAACAAAATTGGACTATACGGGGGGTACTTTTTTCGAACTTTCAATTCATGCCTAGATAGAATGGATTCGGACCAACTGCAACATGCAGTTGGTATAAAAAGCTGGAGGCAGCATTTTCACAGAGTTTTACTTACATACATGTACCGAAGGTCAAAAAGCTCTATCATAACGTGCAACGTCCGTCACATTCATTTCTCACGCTCATAGCTAATTAATCATTGAAGCTAAAACAAAGTTTCTTTAATGTTTAACACTTGTATAAAGCTCATCCATGGATATCAGCATTTGAATTGTAAATTATCAATAATTCATGTACTACATGTTACTTTTAATTACCCACCTCAAGTAAAGTGATTTTGTCCAGTATTTTTATTGTCATTTTTTACGTTTGTAAATATAATCAATACAACTGTATAAGCCACACAACATTTTTTCATACAAGTATTTCTCAGTCTTCAACCCTAATGGCTCAAGGGTTGCTGGCCCTAACCTTCCCCATTCACGCGAAGGGGTTTGTTCACAGAGGCTGCTGGACTTAGTTTTTCTGAGGTATGCCAAACCCAATAGAAAAGCCAGCTGTCTGGGCCTACCAGACCTATCCCCACAGAATTAAACACTTTATTATTGTTTAATTCTGTGTGGTTGGGGAAGGTTTAGGGTTACTTTTCAACAAACCCTGGTGCAATCTTGCCCAAACTAACCAGCCAAGTTGATTATACATGTATCCTTGCCATGCAGCTGAAAAGCTGATTTTATGAATTTTGAGTTTTGTCTGTATAGGCCTAAATCATGGACAGTTGGTATGTGATTTGTATTTGACATTTTAGGCATGTTAGGAGACCCTCTTGACATGCTTGACAGTGATTGAATTCGGTTTTAAAGTTTTCGGTAAATATCCTTCAGGGCTGTTAGCAAATGTTGTGCAAGTCTGTTGTTTCATTTGGTTTGGACTGTGTCAGTATCCCCGGAGAAATAATAAATGAAATTGAAAAGACCAAAAAGGCACGTATTTCATTCATAAAATAATTAAGCAAACCTATACTCACTAAGAAACTTCCAAAGGAGTTGAATTTTGATTTGGGTTAGATGTAGGAAACACACAAATACATGGATGATTTCATGTAATTTGAGAGCCCTCATGAACAAGCTAGCTTTGCACGCGCTGCATAGCTAAGCAAACAATACACTATGACAGTCGTCAGGCCTGCCTATGGAGACTAGACCGGTCTGCAGACGTACAGTGTACATGTACAGTAAATGTACTGCACACTCGAACACACTGAACTGATGATTGGACGGACTTGAGAAAATCTTACCTGGAAAATATGTTGCACGCTAATGATGGGACTTTCTGTCCGCTCGTCCATTCTGCGAGGCTCTCTAGCAAGCTTACGTTATCATTATGCGTCGTGTGGAGCTGGTGACTCGACGCAAAACTGAAGAAATCGGGAAGTTCCCAATTAATTCAATTCCCGAAAGTGCAAGTTTGCAGCGCATGCAGCTCGGGTAGTGACGCGCTATGCACTGTACCAGTGCAGCGTGCATGCGTTGTATTGTGCTGATACTTTTCCAGAGGAAAACTGGATCCATTTCTCCCTTGGATTCATTAATATGGAAGAAATTTCCCTCAGTATTACGTTCAAAAAAGTTATTCAAATAATGCAGATTATGGAGAAAAATACTAAATTCATTTAACAAGTCAAGGACAATTAACATAGAAAAGAATGCAGTTCCTTCTTTCACTTCCTGGGAAAAGAACAGCGCAAGACTAACCTCTAACCCGGAAGTAATCTGTTGCTATGATTACATGCATATGCCCAGGTACGGTCTAGATTTCGTGACATTGTGACATACCGCTTCACGGAACTGCCAAAAACTTGAGAGTTTCATTGACAGGTCTGCTGCGATTTCACAACTGACATCATGGCAGCAATATTTACACCGACAAACCAGATTCGACTGACGAATGTGGCCATTGTAAGGATGAAAAAGGCCGGGAAACGGTTCGAAATCGCTTGCTACAAAAACAAGGTTATGTCCTGGAGGAACAAAGTGTAAGTTAATGGTTACATCGGGTGTGCGTGTGGGTGTTTGGAGGGGTGCTTGCATGGTCTGCTTGAAGATTACATTGTAAACATAAATAATTCATCTTTCACAGATATGAATTAAAGGAGGCAATTGGCTGATCATGATGGAATTTTCGACAAATTATGCACAACGAATAGGTCTATCAATTGAGCAAAGCTTGAGCAGTCGTGTATATTTGACTGATCATGCAAAAAGATTGAGATACAGTATTATTGTGGATTGTGTACTTCAGGACCCCTCCCTTTTTATTATTCTGACAAAAAGATCAGTCTCCAAGAGACTGCAACCAAAGGTAGTGTTCTCCCTTTTATGCTCACCCTGTTTTGGGGAATTTAGAATTTGAAAGTGTTGAGCAAATCTGACTTTTTGACTGATATAACCAACCATGTGAAAGTTATTCATGTGTGATGAATTAACACTGACAATTTTCACCCCAGTCACTCTCAAAAATCTAAAACCCAGTCCTCTGTCCACAAAATTAACCATGCAGTAATTTAACATGAGGCCATTGTTATCTGCCAGGTGGACCTAAAATTAAAATGTAATTCTCTGGTCTTTCATTGTCTATTATAAGAAGAGGGTTCCTTAAAGACACAATCCCTGAGATATGTTCATCTGATCAAACCTAACAATATGCTTGTGAACATAACAGTAACAGTTGTTTTTATGTTGTAAATTTTATGCACAAATTTCTCATATTCCAGTGAGAAAGACATCGATGAGGTTTTACAGACGCACACAGTGTTTACCAACGTGTCCAAAGGCCAAGGGGCAAAGAGAGAAGATCTGATGAAGGCCTTTAATACCGAAGACCAGACAGAAATATGCAAACAGGTATAAAGTCAACAAATACAGGTGACAAAGCAATAGATGATGCAATTCTGCATAGTGTGCAACTAATGCAAGTGTGACACCACAGAACTAACAGACATTTCATAAATATGGAATGATTTTACCTGGTGACTTGAGGTTTTTTTTGCCATTTCAAAACATACATCTTAGAGGTAGTGATAATCATTGATGGTGAAATTGGTGTATTGTTGTAGGACATAAAACTTTGTATGAGACCGAAGAGGCTCTGGGAAGTTGTTTTGAATAACTTGACATTTCATCCAGCAAGATCCTGATCATCTTCCAGAGACAACAGATGAAACCTATGTTTCTTTCTTTGTCTCAGATTTTAGCCAAAGGTGAACTCCAGGTGTCAGAGAAAGAGCGTCAGCAACAGCTTGAGTCCATGTTCCGTGACATTGCCACCATCGTCGCTGAGAAGTGCGTTAACCCCGAGACCAAGAGGCCATACACCGTGGGAATGATAGAGCGAGCGATGAAGGATGTCCACATATCGGTGAAACCCAACAGAGGCACCAAACAGCAGGTGAACGGGGGCAGTCAGGAACTTCCTACTCAGTCTCAACAATCCTTTGTTAGAGTGTATGCAAAGTCAAGATTCCAGATTTGCAGCAAGAACTAGAATAGTAACAAGTGACCTGTTAAAACCTTTGCATTGAGAATTGCCTGCCTGATCAGAGAAAATAGTCATGTTTCTCCTTTTTAAACATTTGGTCAACTGAGCCTTGTTCCAGAAATGAATTGAAATGTATTTGTATAAATTGAAATGGAAGTCACTGATGACCTTTGACCTCCAGGCCCTGGATGTCATCAAGAAGCTGAAGGAGACGGAGACGATGCCCATCGACCGTGCCCAGATGAGGCTTAGGATCACCCTGCCGGTCAAGGAAGGCAAAAAAGTCAAGAGCAAACTGAAGTCTTTGATTAAAACCATGGAGAGAGAGGAGTTTGGAGAGGAACTGGAGATGGTGAGTTATCTCAGATGAGAAATGAAGGGCTCTCTGAGGAGCAGTCGAGCAGGAGTGAGATATCTTAGAATTACTGATCTGAGCCAGATTGCTCAAGAGTAACAGTATGTGATTGTTAATGTTGTTACAACGTCTGTGCTGGATGCGAGGCGAATTTGCCTTAATCTCGCTACTGATTGAGGGTGCTCTTTAGCCTTACCTGAGTCGGAAGTGTTTTCACATACCTTGATCTTGCCCTGCTTTGCTCCAGTGTCATGAATTTAATCCCTGGACATGAAGCCCTTCAGCTCAATGTGACTAGGTCATTCCATAAATTTGGGATCTGACAGGTGACATTTTTCTGTCCCTGGTGCACCTGACCTGAGTAATTTGTTGAGGAATGTACATGTACCAAATAATATGCCAGATGTAACAGGGACAGTTAAGCATTGGACCCAGTCACTGTAGCCTTGTATCACTTCGGCCTGTGTTCCTTGCCTTGTTTGCTTCTAGGTTTGTCTGGTTGATCCAGGCTGCTACCGAGAGATGGATGAGCTGGTGCGCTCCAGTACCAAGGGGCAGGGAACCGTGGAAGTCCTGGATCTGAAAGACATCGAGGAAGGAGATGAGAGATTAGAATGAAAGTAATTATAAAGCAGGGTTTACAGTTCTGTGAAGATACGAGGCCTTGCTCAAGTGACCTCGGTCGAGTTCTTGCTCAGCTGAATATTGAGTTGTAAGCAGCAGAGGGACTGGCTCACAGAAGACATTTTAAGTAAATGTTAAAAAATTGCCAGTTAGGACACTCACAGTCCATGGTCAGAATTGAAACTTGTGAGAGTTTGCTTACCAAATGCATTCTTGTTCCCTGAATGCCATCTTGAGGGTCGCCATCTCTTACCACACCTTGTTTGACCTTTAGCCTGTTGATTCATTTAGAGCAAAATGGTACGTTTCATTTTCTATGAGCCAATGTGGTTTTGGTCACCTTCCTCCATGGTCGGAATGGGGCATTTGTGGTTTCATATCCTACTGGAGCCAGGGTTTCTGTGAGATGTACACAGTATCCCATTCGAAAGAAGACTGGTCCCAGCTTGTCTTCGCTACTAGTCTAGAATGTAGTGGACAGGCTGGGCACCTGATTGTCATCTAGGGATACAAAAGAGCCCTCTATAGTTTATGTAGAAAGCCAGTAGGGTTCAATTCAATCTGTTGAATACAAGTACAACTTGAGGTCACTGATGTACATGATTTGCAACTGTGCTGGTGGATAGCAGACTTTTTTAGTTTAGTTTTTACCATCTTGTGGAGAAACTGCAAAGCAAGAAAGTCAGGCGGTGTTTGTCTCATTGGGAATCAACACCGTGATATCTTGCTGAAATGGCAGTTTGGGGGGCGTACGGTGGCGATAAGTTCCCATATTCTGTGCAATAATCCACTGATTTGATATTCGAAGTTTATTTTTTGTGAGGATTTGCTCATTGGCAAGCATGGCTAAAGAAATGTTGACCCTGCTAAATGCTTAAGTTAAAAACGTTTGTACCTGACAAAGCTTGTCTTCCATCAGTTGATCTTGTCTCTTGACCTCTCAACTGGCATCAGTGTAGTGGTAGTCATCTGCACCAGACAGACGGTGAACTATTTGAGAATCGCATGCATATGAAACGACAATGACTTCAAGAAGTGCAACGACAGTCTTCCGTGTACAAAAGATACCAAACTAAAGGAAGCAAGCTGTCTAGAGGGTGTGGGTATCACCAGAAATTTTTCCAAGGGTGCCACACCCCTTCCCCAGGTGTGCCCATGAATCTATTTGGATCTGAAAGCTTTCAAATGCCTTCAAATTTGATACAGCATTTGAATAGTACATGTAACTAGTCTAAATTCAAACTAGGGTTATCTTCAAAGTTTTAACTTGTCTTTGAGTTATGTAATTATGTTCATTGTTTGCATTTTGATTTGGCACAAACTGGCTTGTAAATAAATATCTATTGAGAAACTGCCAAACAGTAGAGGAAATCTGGTCTTTGTTAAAGTAACTTGAGGATCCTTTAATTAAACTGGGTTCTACTAGGTCGTTATTAACTGGATTTGTTGTGAGCAGTCAATCATTTGTCAGCTGTTTTAGGACATGAACAGTAAAGGCCATACTGCATGCTGCTGTAAGGCCAAACATCAAATGGATTTGTCCTCAGGTGACTTTCAACTGGAGTAAACCTCTTTAAATCTTCAATTCAAGATCTTCACATCTGATGGAAAACTGGAATATGTCTGCACTTCAGCATTGTTTGTGGCTCACTCAGTTTGTCTTAGGTGACAATCATAACATAACTAGATTGGTTACGAATTTCTACTTGTGTCGCTTGTGTGTGGTAGCATATTGAACCGCAGGGTTACCTGCCGTTTCCCCACAAATACTCTGCTGTATTCTAATATTATAAAATAAAAACATTTATATTTGATTATGCATGATTGTGTTCTTCTACCTTCTAACTTCCACCCGGGGGGCGGGGGCGGGGCAAAAGGATAACTTCTGCCAGCACATTTCATTCACTGTGTAACAAGAAATCCTCAAGATTTTAAAAGTTGACTTTTAACAAGATCAGCAAATCAAGCTGCCACTATTCTGTAAGAGTCCTTAACCACGTCATGCTGGGGTGTTTTGTTGATGATGCTGGGCCGGCATGACTATCATTTTTTCCGTTTTCAAAATCCTTCAAAAATTCATCATTTCATTTAACGGTTGTTTATAGCCGCACAAAGTAATCTTTAGGCACAACTGTAAGTTGACAGGTGACCTTCATTGACACCCGAGTATTTCAGCCAGGCCTGCAGCCTTGTAAACAGAGCCCAGATTGTGCGGTGTTATACAACTGTCTTTTGTTCACGAACCTGGCTCAGTGCACTGCTGACCTCTTTTCAATAGGGGCCAGATTAGCATGCATTGGTGCTGTGTGGCTCATTGCCACAGTGGTGGAGCGCTTTTATCCCCCGTGGTAATCCACTCGCTCTCAATGCCCCAAACCCTGGTATACGGTTTCAAAACAAGGCTGCATTATCACCACTTCTGAGAGTGAAAAATGTTGATAATTCCCAGCAGCCTTGTCTTTTGTTTGGAGTACGGTCTTTTGTTACAGGGCCCTGTTTCCTTTGTCCGAATCCGGAGACCCCGGCCACGCATATAAAACGTGTCTCCGATTCCGGAGTTCCTGGCAGGAAGTGGTTATGAAAGTAGATTAATTAAAAGAAAAAAGACAGTATCTCCACCAAGTTACTTGACAAGCAAAAAATGAAGTATCTATAATCTAAATTTTTTACAACAGTCATTGTTTTTAATGAATATCTTCACCAACAGAAAATCTGTACATTTATGTTTTTATGCTTTATATTTCCCGCATCATTTTCTTCACAAAAAACACAAAACCAAAACACAAACAAAACCCTAGGTGTTGAGTTCTGAATTACAAGACAAAGCAACAATTCAGTGGTCATACAACTTTGGCCAACAAAGAAATCACCGTTACCTTGCAGTAAAGCATCAATACCTTTTGTCGTGTTACAATCATACAAGTGCATCTTAAGAAAACACAAATTTTACGCTGTTAATAACTTACAGCAAATTTTAGGCATGGTGACAGCACTTGGAACTCTAATCAAAAGTATACTCAAGAAAAAATGAGTAAAGTTTACGGACAGAGGGCTCTCTGTAAGCAATGAACTTGCATGTCAAATTTTCTTCTGGTAATGTGTCTGATTTTGGAGTGCATGCTAAACCAACATGCACAGCCTGATGCAATAACAGATGGGTAGCGCTGCATACACCGACAACCAGAACAAATGTCATGCAGCTGGTAACCTGCCTATGCTAAGCAGATTTAACCACTGCTGTAATTTCTGGACACAAAATGGACACCCCGTGCAGTGATGCACACTTTATCATATTGTACATATACCATTTTGTATCCAGGTTGAGTCGCTACACTCCAAGTGCACCTCTAGTAACAGTGAGGCTGCGCTGTGCTGAATCATAACAGCATTTGCTATCTTCGTGTGCACATACACTGGGAAATCATATGTGGACACTGGCTAAGTGATACATACATGTCCCATCACAAACATTCATGTGATCACTTCTATTGACTTGTAACCCTCAACACAAGAAACCATTACAAAACAGACACAGTTTTGTCTCAGTCACAAGCGTCTCTGTAAAACAAACAACTAAAAATATCTAACAAAATGTACTTGACTGTTATCACAGTGGTTTTTTTTACATTATAACAACAGAAGTATACATGAATGGGAAAATGTCTGGGACATTTGTCTTAAAAGAAACAAAAGAACTTTAATTTAACACAGATAAGATTTTCTGAAAAATAAAATTGCATGCTACTTCCATCAACAAGGTAATAATAAAGTAACATTCTTACATTCTGATCCATGATTGTTTCTTGTCCTAGTTTTTTTTATTTAAGGATTACTACTTTGCCGTGACAGTTTCTTTCAAAAGGGAAAACTAAAAAAAAGGAGAGGGCAGCAACCTCTTGTTTGGCAAAAGTATTTTTTTCTTCCATCCATCTGAAAACTTGCATCAGAAGAAAGCTATTTCACCATGGATAATACTAGATCAGAGAATACGAGTAGCACTGCATGGCTTAACAAAATGTCCTTACCATTCTTCACAATAACGTGCATATCAGCTGGGAGGCTTCATAAAAATAAATGTACTTCAACCTTAAAATGTTCTTCAACTTGAGAGATCGACGTCAATAACCAAGTTATTGATACCTAGTATCACTGTTGGTACCTGCTACATCACTATTTCTACACTAACTTTTAGGTTAATCGCTATCTGATAAGGTCTCATACTGAGAAGATAGCAATGGTGCAGGTTCTCTGTCACGGACACAAGATATCCCTGGACCGGGTACCGGTGATGGCCCCCTGGTGGGTCCCAGGTGGGGTGATGGGATCCTGAGATGGGCACTGGCCAGGTGGTTCTGGGTAGAGCTTGTTGCGGAGGAGGTGGCAGCCGGGGAAGCCCCCGCTGCTGATCGGAATGAGAGAGCTGAATATGCAAACTGGTTCCCAGCCTGACCGGTCCCCGAAGTGGGAAAGCCATGCTGGGAAGCTGGTGATGGGCAGGACGTAGGTACTGACTGGCTGGGTTGATTACAAAGATCGGGCTGGGACTGTCCAGCCATGTTGGGTGAGGTTACACCTGAAGCCCTGTTACTACTCATGCAACTGGAAGAGCCGACACTCAACCTTAGTGAACCATCCACAGGTGTTGAGCTTGGTGCTGCTTCGCCTTCCCTGCTATCTCGGGAAGGCAGTCGAGGACTTGCCCCTCTCATATGCTGCTGGGAGACATTCGGTTGCTGGACTGACTCTGCCTCGTGATTGTCCAAGTCTGAGACATCAGAGAGTCGGCTTTCATCCACTTCTAAGCCACCAGACTCTGCCGTGCTGGTGCTCTCTCGGCTGTCGCAACGCTGTGGGGAAGACCGGGAGCTAGACATCTCGGCTTCTACCAGCTGCGTCACATAATCATCCATTTTGGTGACCTTGGTGTCCATCCGAACTGGTGCCTCCATTCGCACCTGGGATTCGATCATGCGATCAATGGACCTCTGCAGATCAAACCTGAACACACTAGTGTCCTTCCTCTGTGGTTGTCTCCCGTGACTGCTACTTGGCAGCATGCTAGGATGTCCATGCTTTGGGGATCTGTTCACCAATGACTGAGCCGCACCCATCAGACACTGTCTCATCTGGGACATGCTTTCAGTGGGTTGCACTGGACTTTCCGAGTTGTACTCCTGAGAGGTGCTCTGCGGAGCTGGGTTGCTTCCTCGAGAGCTCTCCGCTTCTGGTCTGGACTTGGTGTCTGAAAGGCTGCTGCTGAGCTGTCGTTGGCTATCGCTGACTCCACTCTCTGCAGGGCCTGGGGTGAAACGGGCTCGGTCTTCACTGCTTGAAGCAGCATCCAGCACTGATGAAGAGCTTGATCCCGGCTCCACAATGGTCTTGGGCGAATCCCTGCGTCTGCTTCGAGAAGGCGGCCTGTTGGAATCAGCCACACCCCAGCTTTCTCCCTGGTGTGGAGAAGTGGACTGGGAGCTGTGGACCCTGAATTGCGGCTGAGAGCCCCTGGAGGCATTCTCGCTGCTATCAGCTCCATTACCCTCCTGTTGGTACTTCCTCTGCCAAGAGGCTGCTGACGGGGCCATGTCACTGACACTCACCGGTGATGCCTCCCGGCTCTGTTCAGATGAGCTACGCGAGACCCTCCCTGCTGATGTAGCTTCTTGGTCCTTCCGTGAACTCCACTGAGATGACACTCTGTTTGAGTAGCTGTCAGGTCTTGCACTAGCCGGAGAAGCAGAAGCACTGGATATATCAGACGCTGTGGATGCTGTCCGGCTTCTTGGACTACCTTCTTTGGAGCTGTTGATACTTGGTTCAGCAGACCCAGCATAAGACATCAACTGGCTCCTCACTCTGGAGTCACTTGTGCTACTGCGGGCACAATGCATGCTCTGTAAGGATGAAGCTACGGGACTGCTTCTCCGGGCCGCATCATTGGTTGATCCTACTTCACTGTCGGGTGTCCTGTATCTAGCACGAGGGGAGCTGGACGATGGTCCCTGGTCACGGCTTTCTGTAGTATCAACCCCAGATGTTTTCCCACGATCACGCTTGGCTATGGTCGAGCTTCCAGGGGCTGATGTCTGACTCATCTGTTCTGTCTTGTTGTAGCCCATGGAGATGATAGTGTCTATATGCTCAGCCAGGGTCATGGGCTGGGGTGGGGAAGGGGAAGTCACTGGGACGAGGCTTTCCTGAGGCCTCTCCTGCTGATCTCCACCTGCCTCTTTCTCTTGCTGCTTTGGATCCTTGGCGGCACTTGGAGAACGTTCCGTTGAAGAGGAGGGCACATTACTGTCTCCGTTCTCAGGCTGCAGGGAGTCCGAATCAGAGACTGTCTTGCCACACTTCTCGTTTGATGTGCCTGTGTTCCGCCCAATAGATAAACCATCTCCGCTGTCCGAGTCAGTAGCCGGATCCTGATTATCATGCATGGGCTGGTTGATGGAGCGTGTGATGATGACATCAATCAGATTAGCAGCTGTCAGCGGCCGGCTGGAGCTCACCGATTCATCCTCAGGAGAGACCCGTGGCGTCTGCTTATCCTTCTCAAACAGGGCAGCAAAGATGGCCGAGGCATCCGGCTCTATACTGTGATTCCTCTGTTGCTCACTGTGTCTCCCTGCCTCTTTCCTCTCTTTACTCTCAGATGATGTGGAGATCCGGCGTTCTTGACCCGGACCGGAGTGACTGGAACCGGCCGAGTAGGGCCTTCGTGGATAGCCATGAGATTCACTAGAGGAGCTGGCATCACGTTCTCTGCTCTCCTGACTGGCTTGTTGCATTCTCCTTGCTTCTGAAAATGAAAGGCAGAAATTCAAATCATACATTACCAGGAAACTTATATTTGGGTAATTCCAGAAATTAGGGGTACAAAAGTGTGACATTTTTGTGTCCCTGTTACATCCGACCTTTGTTATTTGACATGCAAATACACCGGAATTCATTTCAAACTATGATTATTTGTTTGGAAGGCGATTTGCATTAATTCTCCACTCTTGGAAATTAGAAATTGTGTTCTGAACTTACAAAATCATATGTCAGATGTGCCAAGGACACGAAAAAAACAATGGACCCCTGATTTCTGGAAATACCCATTTACCTCTTTAATCTATCAAGTAGGCTGATCTAAAGTTATCATCACCAAGAGCTAACAGCTAACACGTGAGTGCAAAGGCACAAATATTATGAGCTCTTTCACGGAAGAATCCAAAACGATGATACCTTACGGATCTTGGAGGCTTCCACAACTAGAGACCACTGTTAATTTAAGCATGAATGAGAAAGTGGGAAAAAAAGGAGAAAATTCCAAGTCGAACAAGAGTGTCCTGGGCTTTTAAATCGTTATGGCAAATACAGGATGTCGGAGAGAGGAATTCAACTGATTTGAGCAGCTACACGGTGTCTTGTGTCACCTTTCTCTTGAGCTGTTCCCAGCGTTTCGGCTGAGGCAGCCACATGGACCAAAGTACGGAAGGCTTCTGAGCCACTGGCTGCACCGGGAGACTTACTGCCACCAGACCCTAACAAATGAAGAACAAAGTGGAGAAACTATTTTCGGCTACCAAAATACCAGATTCAACCCGCTTAGTTTCTTAATGGACATCTTTGGAATAAACCTTTTCAGGACAAATTTACGCACACTGATCATAACTGCACAATATTTGCCCATTTACCACATTCAAATATGCTAGAGCTATTCTCAGTTTACTGTAGGTTTGTAAAACGTGAAAAACATAAAAAAGATATTTTTCTGCAAGCCAAAGTAAGCCACAGATGAAAGATAAACCTGTGAACAATGAGGAACGAATCATGTTACAAGATGAAAAGTAGGCCATGTTTCTGGGGTGACAACTCTGGTTACCTGAGGTACTCTCTGCTCGACTTCTTGGTGTCTCTTCCCTTAACTCAGGATTGGGTGTTCCCATGGTGATGCTGGGAGGGGGTCTGATGGGTGTACCTCTCATGATGCTACCCCCAATCGCACCAGCAATCATGTGATGGGGCCCTGGGTGGCTGGTACCCACCAAATGGGCACCAGGATGGCTGGAATAAGCCGGATGGACAGTGGAAATGCTATGAGCAGCGGTCACAGCGTGGGAGGAGGTCAATGGAAAGGAGCCCGGATGGGTGACCGGGTGCACCCCGGAGCCTGGATGGGCACCAGGGCTGGAGCCTCTGGGTGGGTGCTTGAAGCGCACTGCACCCGCTCCTTGCGGTGCAGGCCACCTGTGGGATAAATTCACAGCTTGCTGCTGGGTATAATGCTCGGCTGGTGATGTCACCTCCCGCTGCTGCTGTTGCTGTTGCTGCATGGGAGAGGTCGTACGTCTATCCGTGTGGGCGGGGTGTTGGGATGACGGGTGGGCCTGCGTAGTGTGGGGACTGATGGAGGGGTGGGGAGGGTGAGGGGAGGGGATACCTCCTGGGTAGTGCTGAGCAAGGAGATGGGAATGGCTCGGGTGTATGTACATCCCGTAGACAATCTGTCCATGCTGTCAAGACAAAAAGGGAAATACCACAATCACTCCAAGATCATGAACAGTCACTGATTTTCAAGTCAGGCTTATTTTGTCTGAATCCTGTAATCTTTCCATGCACTACTCCCTTTCATAATTTTAAATGCAAAACAAGAAACAGGTGTCTAATGCAATAGACGTCTTATCATGAGTAGCCAAACTTGATCAATTTATTCACAAGTAAGCATGACTCAACAACGGGGTAAGCATCAGAGACCCAATTTCAGGGAAAACTTAGTCCTCAAAGAAACCATCTAACCATACAGGCACTATGTCTAAGAATATGGGCTACGGCTAGCAATAACCAATCATCCATAGCAGCCTATGGGTGGCTGTGTAAGCCAGACACATGCACTACTCCTAGCCTTTACCCAGTAGATCTGGACAAGGTCTTAGAAAGTCCACTAACCGGGGTGACCGAGGCATACTGCAACATCTGTTGCTGGATCTGTTGGTCTAACACCTGCTGCTGGCCTGGTTGGAAATTCTTGGACATCGGTGACTCTCTGCGAGGAGAGAGTCGAGAGTCTTTTGCCGTAGTGGCTGGTGGGTACTGGCTCCCTCGTGGCTGCCCGACGGACTGGCTCATCTGCTGTGCCATCTGCTGGGTGATGGGCTGACCAACCAGTTGGTGCGACAGCTGCTGCTGTTGTTGTTGTTGCTGCTGTTGACTCATCTGTTTAGCTGTCGCATAGTCCCCTGATAAACCAAAACCAGCGATTTACAAAGAGGCATGTCTAGAGTTTTTAAACTCACCAGGACATTTTAAATAGGGAGTTTTAATGACACCTGAAATTTTGAAATAAGAAAAACACACAAGTACCTGCAATAGTGGAAGTTCGCTGGCTCATTTGCTTTGCTGTTGCAAAATCTCCTGCACCAAAAGACATGACATAAATTCATTACGAGACTGACAGGAACAATGAGGCAAATATAACATTTTGAAAAAAGACAGATCCAGATTCAGGTACTATGCATTGTTACTCATTCAACCGTGACATTGAGCACATGATCAAGTAGTCACTGGAAAAAAGACATTCAGGCCTTTCTGGAGACATGTAACGCATAATCAGGAAAGCTGCAGGTTTCCTATAAATTATGATTGAATTTGGATTTCCTTTATTTTGATACACCTATGATAAGCTATGACAGGTGGGAAACAGGAAATCCAAAAACTCCATGAATTACTTTTCCAAAATCACTGGCCAGTACTTCCCAGATTCACGGCCAGTAGTGGGCTGAATCACTGGCCAGCATTTCCCTCAATCACTAACTAATGATTCTCTATTGCCAGTTTTCTCTACATCACAAATCAGTGTTTTTCTAGATTGCGGACCAATGTTTCCCTGACTTACCGGCCAATGTTTCCTTGGAGCTGTTGAAGGATGTGGTGTCTGGCTGGCTTGATCTGGCCATTAGACTGTTCATGTAATCCTGATGACGTGCCAGGTACATTGCCGATGCATCTACTGGCAAGTGGGGCATGGGGCGTTCAAAAGGGTTGGATGCTATAGAATTGGGTAAAAAAAAAACCACAGTTGAGGTTTGAACTTTATTCTCCATTTACAAATAACTGAATGTTGGTTCTCTTGACACAATTGTTCTTTAAGAGCAAAAATTATCATTTCATAAATATAAGACACAGTGAAGCAATAAAATGTGTAAATTTTAAATGCAAATGTTTGCTTTCACTCTGCATGTCCTTCACATCTCCATTCACAGAAACAGGTTTGCCAAAGAGAAGCCAAGCCATCCGTGTATTGATGTAAGCTTCTTCAAATTTTGATGCCTACCTCGAACCGTCCCGCTGGTATCCACGTACACTGGTGACCGTCTGGCCAAAGGGTTGTCATAAATAGTAACCCGGTGCATGAGCTGTTCATGACGAGACCCAGACTGGGTCACTCTAGGTCTCTCGCCCTCATAGGTGACTGGGGTGCTCCGCGTGGTGCCTGCTTCGTAAGCACCAGGAGTGGTTCTCTGACTTTCATGATCCATGCTTGAACCTATGCGTGGTAGAGAAAGTCAGGGAAACATTTGTCATTTACTGTTCTAATCAAACTTACTATCACCATGAGCCACTGTGACTATCACCACAAACCCTCCTCAGTAACACCACCATAAACTCACATATCACCATGATCACCAACACCACCACTGCTGGCTTTTACACTTCAATTACAGCATCTGCTATTATGTTCACCATCAACAACTTGGATGAGATTTTGCAGAATCCATCACCACCATGACCTTTGCTCTTTCTACTGTCATCACCATCATCCATGCCCACTATCTAGCACTGAATTTTTAAAGTTGCCACGGTACCCTGATCAATTGGTCGATACCATCATGACGTATGACAATGACAATGTGACAGAGGGCTGGGCCACTGAGGGTGAGTGCTTATCAGGACAGGTCACATCACAGCATGACCGACGAATCGCCATTCAAAAGAATTCCTGCCAAATTACACATCTACAAGGACTCACCCTCGCCCTTTCTCAAGTCAGACACATACCTTTAGAACCTGATGGTTCATGCAACGGAGGCTGCATAGGTACACCCCTGACGATGGACCCACCAGGCAACTCCCGTCCCCCTCTATTTATGGGCGTCCCCTGGGTGATGGATCCCCCTCCCCCCTCCTGCCGTGGGGAAGTCGCTGAGGGTTGACCCTTGACCAGCAGTCCATCATAGCCAGCTGGGGTCCTTTCATATCGACTGGAGAAGTACAAAATGATTAAAAGGATTTCAAACCTAAGAAGAGGCTTCCTCTACATCTACTTTGAAATACACTTGTAAGAGAATCACTCAGGTCTCATCGGTAGAAGCTCTCAATAAACTCACATAACCTGATCAGTTATGGCTGTAAAAACTCCCAAAATATGGTTTAAACAATGGTACATCTTTGGAAAACCAAACACATTAAGGGACAATGAAGTTTTGATTCTGATTTCTGAATCCCCAAACATGTTGCACAAAGGGGATTCTTTGATTAAAGAGAATTTGGAGTGATTAGGATTTTACAACAAGGCCTAAGACAGGCAGTGACTGAAGGTTTGATTGGACAATGAGGGCTTTGTGAAATTATTCTGATGAGTTGGAGTAAAAATTACCTGGAGGGGGGGTTGGCAGCCGTGGAGAAGTTGATGGGTGTACCCTGTGTGATGGACCCACTGTGGAGTTGGCCCAGGGGTGACGGCTTCTCAGTCTTGATAGGCTTGGGTGACAGCTTGTTGATCAGGGGAGGGGGTGGCGGAACGTTCGCCTTGGTGGATCTGGGTGGTGGGATAGCCCGGTGTTGCTGCTGTGACTGGGAGGCTCTGTCCATGGGCACAAGAGCAAACGGGGAACCAGACCGGGGCGGTCGGGCACCTGTGGGTACCCCGGGTGGGGAGGACACATGTGGGTGCTGATCCCGGTCAGGGTACATGTCTCCGTGTGCATCTCGTGGATAGCGGGCACCTGGGTACAAGGCCTGACTGATGGCTCTGCCTGGATACCTCATACTGGGTATATCTGGGTGACTGCTTCCAACTTCGTAGACATCTCGCTCCTGCAGCGACTTCTGCTGCTGCTGTTGAGTCCTGTGATGGACTTGAGACGTGTGGGAGATGTGAGGCGAGACATAGGCCACCCCCGGCTCCCCTCGAGAGGCCGGTATCCGACGGTCTTTGCCCTCGCTGGAGTCTGCCCAGGGTGTGCTGCGGCCTGAGTGCATCTCGCGGTACATGCTCTCTGAGGACCGACGCCCCTCCTGAGATTCCTTGAGGTCCTTGGCCGAGGCTGGACTGCGACGGGAATCAGATAGGGAGGAAGGGTTGCCGGTCACCGAGTCTTGCTGACCAGGAGAGCTGGCACTGGATGTCGCCTTGCCTGCAAAGTAGAAAATAAGAAAACCAGCAGTTTTCAGATTGCCTCACAGTTAACATTAAGTGGAATTTAAATGACTTACAAGGACATTAGTAAGACACTGGTTCAGAAAGTTTTTGCATTTCTTTACATTTGCTTTCAATCCAGGCTATTTGGCCTGGGGGATGGTGGACTGGTTTGATCTTGTTGCAATGGGCACGGAAAACCACTTTGATAAATGAGCAGACTGATGCATCTACCTGGGTTTCTTGGCAAAATACCCTGAAACTTCAGGGATAATGGGTGAATTTATCTCGAAACCTTATCATAAATAGACGTTCGATGGAAACCTTTAATACAGGTGTCGGTACACGATTTAAAAAAAAAATGCCTTGATTCAAATTCCATGACTTTTGTAGGACTTTCCGGCACTAAAATAAGACAATTTCCATGACATTTATTTACGCCATTTTGCAAAAACAGTTGTTCTGCATTATGAACTGGAAGTGTGCAACAGCCATTACCACAGACTAACATGGATTGCCTGTCAATTTATCATCATTTCATTATCAAAAGCGGCCAACCAGATAATCCCTTCATGAAACTGACTTCCATGACTTTTTTTTGTCAACAGGATTCCAGGACACCTCATATTTTCCCAATTATCCATGATTTTCCAGGACAACTTTTTTCCAAGAATTTTCCATGACCATGCCGAGAGCACACTGCTTCCTTAACAAAGCCAACTAACAGTGGAGGTTTACATCCATAGACAGCCCTCTTGTGACACTGTAATGAAAAAGAACTACAGTGGAACGCCGCTATACCGAACACCGCTATGCCGAACGCAGCAATACCGAATGCCGCTATACCGTACATCATCCTTGGCTCGCAGTAATTTGTGCACAGAACCTACCGAACACTATTCAATAGCCGTTTGTAATTCCCGAACATCAACATGGTAAAACAGTCGGTGTTTTTTGTGTTGAAAAGTGACAAGTGGCCATTATTTCCCCAAGGATTAGAAGGGAAAGCCACTAGTTGTCAACAATATTGAATAGACACTGGTTTTGCGACTCCACGTGATCAGGTGCGGAAGAAAACTGCACGTACGTGCACGGTGGCATTGCACTAACAATACAATGTAGTCTAAAGAGGGTGCCGCTGATACACAAATCAACCGAGATTCGCCACAGCATGCATCAGAGATCGATCCTGAGCAGTAGTTTCACGACTTTAAGGATAAACTTGATATCAATTTTTTGACTCAAGTTTACATAAAAACAAAAACAATTAACAGATACATTTCTAGAAACCTTAAACTTGAATGCATGCAACTGCAAAATATCACCAAAACAGCGAACCAAGGTATCACAAGAGGGTGCACTTCGGTTAGACAAGAGAGGGTGCTATTCAACATAGCAACGAAACGTTTGACAGTTAAATTCGCTATACCGAACGACCGCTGTACCGAACATGTACTGTGGACCCTGTCTTGTTCGTTATAGCCGTGTTCCACTGTAATACTGAAAAAACATTGCCAAGATATTTGAGTTTTAGACTAACCAAGGTGCTTATCGATGGCTGAGTCGATCAAATCTTTGATGTTGTTGACTTCTTTGCCTTCCATTCCCAGGAATTCGGCCAGGGTTGGGTTGGGTTTCCCTGAGCTGCCGGCATCCCCAGAGATCCCCATCCTGGCCTGCCTGCCGTCCTGCTGAGTTTGCACCTGCGGCTGGGATGGAGGTTGTGATGAGGACGAGAGCTCTCCTAACCTGTCTCTGTTGGCTGGGAGTTGGTGGTGGTGGAAGAATCGTTTCTCGTCGCTAGAGGAGACCTTGTCGCAAGCGGATTGGCCCTGACTTTCCAGGGCTCGTCGGGTTAGTGGCATCAAGGATGAGTTGGTTGGCTCTTGGATGACAACAGCTTCCACGTCTTCATGGGATTGGCCTTCATCGGCGCTACATGTGGCACTGGAGTCGTCCTCATCACGAGGCCGTGTTGGGCCAGGAGGGAGCTCAGCACGACTTGGCAGCATCTCTGCATTAAGAGACGGCTGTTCAGGTTGAGAGGAAGGCCTGGGAGGGCCAAGAGGGAGCTCTGCACGGCTTGGCAGCATCTCTGCATTAAGAGATGGCTGGTCAGCTTGAGAGGAAGGCCTGGGAGGTTGCTGGGGTTCTGCTGTCGTCTTCTTAGCAGCGTCAACATCCTTCGGCTGCTCTGCCTTTTGTTCGGTGTTACCAACGTCGCGCCTGGCCCCCTCTGGATTGTCGCTTGCCCTACCACCACCCTTGTCGTTTCCCGACTGGTTTTTGTCATGCCCGGTGTCCGGCAAGCTCCCCTTGTTGTCTCCGGCTCCACCGACCGTGACAGCAACAGATGCAATGCTAGGACCTCCCACTTCCATGGGCTCAGTTCCTCCAAGCCCAGCTTCCCCGCCTTCTCCCTTTTTAAGCTTCCTGGACAAGCTGTCTCCATCGTTTTCGCTGGCACTGTCCGTGTCTGAGCTACCCATGTCGTTGTCAGCATCGTTCTCTTCATCACTGAACATCATAGAATCATCATCATCATCTGACATGGCAGTCAGTGTGGAAACAGTACTCTCTGTAGTGGAAATGCGATGTTCTCTTTCCACCTGTAAAAAAAAAACAGACGGTAAACTTCACTGCCGATTAATGCTGCTTGACAGAAAATCAGTGCAAATGACTGAAGAGAAATACCTTAGCTTTCCTGTTGTGTTCCTCAAGAATCTGTTCCAGGTTGAATTTCCTCTTGTAGTTGAAGTAGAAATTCTTGCACTGAGCTTCAGTCTTGGTGCCAACGGCTTTGGAGATGGAGGCCCAGTCTCGACCGTGCTTCAGTAAACCTTTGTAAGAAGTGTGTACAGAGACAGACAGAAACGTCAGAGACAATGCAAAGACAGCTCCATACAAATCTATATGGAGATATGCCTAAAGTCACTTCAAAATAACAGACCACTGTCACCCGGAAGATGCGGCTAACAGATTTGATATCGGGGAACCCCAAAATGGATCACGTGGTAACAGACACAAGAAATATATGCAGGGACTCCTTCAGGTAGAGATCACTTCAGAACTGGCAACTCTAAAGCACAACCGAAAAGTTTAGAAATCCCACATATCACTACTGTTTATAATCATGATGACAGTCGACTGAGGTCGAAGTGATAGATTGAAAGACAGCTTGCCAAACTGATCTCTGACCAACTCAAATCTATCAAGAAATCCATGGCCTGCTTTTGTAGGATTATGATGGATTCAGTACTATCCACTCAGCCACTGTCAGTTTACACAATCATCAAGTTCTACTTAATGTTCATATGCAGAGAATATTTCAGTATATCAGTACACGGTAGAGTCCACAAATTTTCATTACTCTGGCTGTCACCATACTTGCCATTTTTTGGTGAGGACTAGATTCTGGAAACCCCATGTCGGATATACCTCATTTGTATGGTTCTGAATACACTGTGTAAAGTCACATGAGTTTCAAAGTAGGGCATAAAATACCACAGCAGTAATTTTTGGTACCTTGTAAGTGACCGAAAAATGAAAACAAATTTTATTTTTACACATCGATGAACGTATTAACTTTGAACCAACTAAATTGATGAGAAAGTGCATCCAAAATAACTCAGAGCACTGTCGGCCAGTGCTGGGGTTGAGATCAAAAGAAATGCTTTAGACCAACCATCTTTAGCAATCTCCATTTCTTCTTCCGTCCATCTGGAGGTTTCATTGATAACTGTGAAAGAACAAACAAAAACCAATTCTGTTATTCTGAAGCAAGATTCTTTGAGCGAGTGCCGCGTACACAGCGAAGAATTCTCTGCCCAGAACCAATCAGACTAGAAAAAAGCTCCACAGTACTTTGCTTATTTGCTAAGCAATTCTCTGCAGAGAATTGCTAAGCAATTCTCTGCAGCCCCTGTACACCTAGAGTCCTAACTGAGACCTTACATGTAACCTACGTTCACCGGTTAAGCAGTAAAATTTACTTACACTATCCAGGTGTTTGAGTGGCCACTTAAAATTAAAGCTGAAAACAGCTAGCAAGAAGCTGAAATGTAAAAAGTTCCTATACTTTCGTACAGACCAGGTGTACAAACAAGCTGAAATACAGGACCAACAGCAACATAAAAATAGCTGAAATCAGCTAAAAAGCTGAATTCTCACACCTCTGAATACCACACGATTTCTGTACAAAATGTTCAAGCTCTTGGTCAACAGTAATCCTTAAATACCCCTTTTATCTGACACCCAACGAGACATGGCACATGTTTGCCTATGTTAAAATAGAAAATCTACCTGGTTCTTGCCCGTCGGAGGGTGGAGTTGTACCAGAGGCTTCCAGCTCTGTGCCGTCCGCGCCCAGCTTCCGGGCAATGCGATTGAAGCAGGCTGCGCAGCATTTGTTGGTAATCTGGTCCACCGGAAGGCCTGTGTTTATGGAAACGTAACACAGTCCGATATCACCGAGCTGACAAAATATTACAATGATTATTTTAAGGTTTCTGTATCTTGTCATTAAATCCTAAATTGCTCCATTTAGATGAAGAGAATTGTTTGAAGCCAGTACTTTTGAGGATGTCATTTTAAAAGATCTGAAAATGTCCAAAAAATAAGTTCTTTTTATTTCAAGGAAATGCTGGGAAATTTCAGACAGAAATTGGAAAGATATTGATAAGAAAATACATGACTTCTGCAGGGGTTGGGGGGAAAAACCATTGATAACTTACCAAGTTCCTCACAGATGCCTTTCTTGTGGTTGTGGGGAAGCTCTGCCCATTTGGCTGGTAAGCTCTTCAGACGTCTCACTCGCCTCCGTGGCGTCTTGCAGAATGGCATCGGACATCTGCAATAGAGAGGACTATACACTAACATTCCCTGGGCAAGTTTTCCAAAGCACGCACTCCACACTCCCCCGATCTCCCAACTTGACAGCCATTCTCACACAGGGAGAAGCTATTGCTGTACAAGTCTTGCTCAGGGACATTCACACAGTGATGCCTTAGGGGTTTATTTCAAACACAAATTGGCAGGTCTTCCAACTGTTCCTCTCTCGTCCTCATATTATGTGTTGAACTTTTTCATTCAAAAGAGCAGTTTTCTCATAATTACGTGCGTTCTATTTATAACCTACACATGCACATAAACTCCTCTAATCTATGGAAAACCATCAATCAGCACTCTGAAAATCGAACTTTTCCCCAAGACGTCATTCTCTTGGCAGCATGCCAATTCCTTCCACCTCCTTCCCAATGGAAATCAAGTCCCTCCCTATTGCCATTGAACATTTGCACTCATAAATTTGAAATGACATTTGACAGCTGCCGACGTGCTGCATATAACCACGTCAATCTTGTCCAATCAACACGTGAGGAGACAGCCCGTTTTAGCCACTAACTACTCAATAGACCCCGGCCTGGTCCCGCTTCTAAAAACCAATGGCAAGCGTGTGCTGAACACATGGAATCATTCTAGAAACTCTACGACGGCAACAGTAATTACAGATCATGTTTCCACTTGGCCGACGACGGATGATGCATTATTTAAGCCAGTGGCTGAGGCGGTCATTGACCAAGAAAATCTGAAAGGAATGAACTGTGGATATAAAAAGATCACCACAAGGAAGGAATCAACACAGCTTTTCAGTCAGAGCAAAGGAAGTTAAGCAGAACTATTGACCAGACTCCACAGCCACATGAGTTTATGACCTGCAAAAGTGGGCAATAACTCGAACTTACCGCCTGGTCATATTCATTCTAAAATCAAAGACAACACCATTATTTGTTTACTAGCACAGCCACTTTAATGGGTGAATATCGTACAGCTATATAAGGTGTGCTTATATGTGTCTCTCCCTGTAGTGCAAGAAGTCTGGGTCAGTGTGGACTCCCTACTCCTACTCAAAGGACTTCGCAGTTCATTGCAACAGAAGGAACAAAGAATGGTAATCCTGCCAACCATAACAGATGTACCTCTATAAACTGCTCCAAAATGTATCATGAGTTTGTGCAGTTTCACTGACAGCCACAATCTGACCTTCCCCACCTTTGACCCTTGACCTGAGACACACACCCTTTACTTCATTGCAATGATCCAAGTCTTGAAAAAAAAAAGGAAAAAAAAAGTGCCTTGGAACCCCATAGCCCGGCACAGAAAAAACATGTCAGTGTTACTTCCCTCGAGATCTGATCGCTGCGCTAAAAACAGAACTGTTTAATCAATGTATCCCTGACCCCGTTCATACCCCGGTGACCCCATTTGGAATAATCTGGGTTGCTCTGGCAACCCACTCAACCGCAGGGTTCTGTCCGATTGCGATAAAATCATACTCAAACAAGGGGTGGGGCAAACCTCGGCAAGGGGAAGGAGGGATGACTCAGCATCAGGTAATTTCCCGTTTGCGTGCTCCAGGGGCCAAGGCACTTTCAACCTCCAGCACCCTTCCCCTGTACGTGCGGCTTGGCTCTCATCGGATCGGCGTACTAGCTGGGTCATGTCAACAAGCAAAAACAGGGTCAGCCTGCAAGGGGATGGGCTAGTCATGTAAGGGGATAAGCAGCGGTTTAAGCTCTAGCACACTTACAAGGTTTCATACCAGGTGCTATCTGAGGTACTTACAAGGTTTCACACCAGGTGCTATCTGAGGTACTTACAAGGTTTCACACCAGGTGCTATCTGAGGTACTTACAAGGTTTCACACCAGGTGCTATCTGAGGTACTTACAAGGTTTCACACCAGGTGCTATCTGAGGTAGCCGCAGCGCCTTAATTCCATAATTGATTAGAGCCTAACAACAAAATGTTCACATCTTTTTAAAGGAATCCATCTCATGACAAATTCGCTGCCTTGAAATTAAGTGAGTAATAATCTCTTTCCATTCTAGAACCACACCCTTTCCAAACTTTTCCCCTGAAATATAAGTGGTCAAGGCATGACCATTTTGCTATCTTGACCCTTTCTCAACCAAGTGAAAATGAAAAATAATGCACTGTTTGGGTAAGAAAAAAACAGCAAGAGATTGTATGATGGATCCCTTGTGTTTTCTTATAGTATGCAGCTAACTTTCTGAAAATGATCATCATGATTTCTGTGCAAATGATACACGTCAATTCATGAACCAAACTCTGAGATGTGGTCAAAATAATATCAGTCAAAATCCATCTTCAAGCTCAGTAGAAACCTTGACAGTGCAGAAACTTCCGGCCGATTTGACCTCACGCCATCACGTCAAAAAGCCTACCTCAGTTCAGTGACCTCAATAAATATCACCCAGGGTCAACCTCCATTTACAGGTCAGGTATTCATGGTACTGGCTAGAAGAAGACCAATCTGGACACCAGACAGGCAAGAATTGGAGGTCTGGGACCCGTGGCTTCATTGGATTCAAGTGATCATATTCTGCCCTGGGAATTTTTTAGGTCTCAAAAGGTCACTCCAATATCGCTTCTCAAACTGAATCAGTTTTAAAATTCTCTCCAGATCCAAAATTTCTTTTTGTCTTTCTCTGCGGGGGCATGGATGGGTAGGGAAACTAAGCAGGGAAAATTCCCAGTGTTTAGAACGTTAACACTGGAAACTGCATTACCTGGCAGTTCCAGGGGTAATCACTCTTCAATGCAATAAAAACTTGGTCATTTGAAGCATGTGGTGCCACATGAGGAGTACTGCAATAATCACACTGATTTTTCACAGGAGCTTCTTGAGTACATACAATTATAAAGTCAACATGGTAAGTGTTTCAAATACCACTATCAATGGTGAATGTCAATAAAAGGTTGGGTTATATCGTTAACTCCCAAGGGTTTTTTTCATGGGGAAAATATCCTTTTGTCTATTGGACTACTTACTGTAATGATGAGATTTTTGTCTTTTTCTCAAAGCTAAGTCTTATGCTAAAAACAGACAGCCAGAATTCCTGACAAAGTCCACCTTTAAGAAGACAGTACACCTTTTTCTTGGAGGGAGTCATCACAGGAAACCAAAGATTCAAAGATGGCAGGACGGAAGATTCCACAAACTTCCTGACCATTGGTGACATACATGTATACGCATCGTGACAAGCAAGGCACCACTGCCTCCTCAATTCAACAATTCACCCTTATCTGCCCCCTGCCCGCGATTTCATTGAATTTCCTGACTGGAGACACAACTCATTACAGGGGGGACTAACTCCCAAGCAAACATCCTTCTGGCAGCATTGAAACAATTTGCTTTTTCCCTCGTCCAATTAGGAAGGATTTTCACCCTGCTCAATTCTGGGCGAAGTCACTGACTTATGCCACACTATCATCCATCAAACAATCAAATGTAAGAGTTTTCAGATTTTTCCAAAACTTCAAAAGAGGTACGAGGAAAACACTCGGCAACATGCTATCTGATCATTAAGATTAGGCATTGCACCCACAAATCTTACTCACTCGGACATATCAGGGCCAAGGTCACCATCCACAGAGCCTAAATCAACAAGAACTCCAACAAAACGAGTATATGACAAATCCTCTGACTTTGAGTTACACAATTTGTAGCCCGCACAATTCAGACAATTGATACAATACTGGTTAACTGAGACATTACCGCTTGAAAACATTAAGAGGTTGCAACAATGACACATCTAGAACTTCAGTGTTCGACGGCAGCCATTATTCAAGGCACATTTATTGGGTCAAGCTCCAGCAATGACCACTTGTCAACCCCGGGCCACTTTTGAGCGGTACCCAGATACATTTTTACACAGGCTACCAGAGAAAATCTTTCAATGATCAATGAGCAGTCGTTCCTGGAATTTAAGCGATCTGTCCCGTGATTTCATTGAAAGGTAACAAAACACAGGAATCAACTTGCTCCTTTTACCCTAAAAGTCCTGAATCCTCCAAGAGGAGAAGGAAATGATGGTTGTCAGAAATGGTCCCATTCACCTGTTGCATAGAACCTTATTCTTTAAAACCTCTTTGTTTGGAGCAAGTGGAGGCCACATTTGCTTCAGATGTTACAAAATTAGGAACTCCATATGCACACAGATGATTCACACTATAAAAAGTGATTAGCCATTCAAATTGCAGATGATACACACTGACATTGTTTTCAAGCTCATTTTTGATTGGTTCAACTATCTCTTATGCTCTACTTTCTACTAAGTGGCTCTACTAAGTGCCCCTGCCAGTTCTTGTTACCTTGAGCTCCGACTCTGTGGCCTGTGACCTCTGACCCACCTGCGTTTGATGGACCGGCAGCGGCAGCGACTGCACACCCTCATGTTGGGGGTGACCTCCGTCTTGTTGACCCCAAACATGTCGCAGTTGCTTTCGTTGACGGGCCGGCTCAGGCTGTAGGTATCTAGCTGGTTCTTACACAGGGAACAGGTGTTCGGGGAGGCTGAGATAAATAGGGGAAACAAATATCAGTTGAATTGCTACTGAATATTCAAATTCTCTGCTTCCTAAATATTCAGATTCATTGCTTATTGAATTTTCAAAAACTCAGTTTACATTTAAATGACCAAAACTAAATGTAGTTAAGTACAGACATCTTTAAAAATAGTTAAGAAAAAATTTCGGGTGACCAAGACATACGTTGAATGCTAACTTCAAGGTATTCTCAGACACTTCACAGAATGGAAATCAAACTCAACTTAGTATTCAAATTAATATTCATCAGGAACGCATACTTAATTAAGTCCTCATTACAATGAGTCAGTTCTGCATTTCAAAATAGCAGGGTCATTCAAGAACAAAGCATGCATGCAAGTCTGTGCGCATGTTCAAACCAAGTGGCTAGGGCTAGGTAACACGCGTGTCTAGGGGAAGTAGCTGCTGCCTCTATAAGTGGCTCTATGAAGTGCATTACTGTTAGCCGTAGCCCGTCCTAGATGACCATCTATATGTACTCACAGTCAGAGGCTGACTGGTCTGTCTTGGCTGGGGTGCTACCGTTCCTGTCCTTACTGCCGTTGCTGCTCCCCTCGCCTTTCTCACTCATCATCTCGCTCTTCTTGTCCTTGCTGTCCACCTCCATCTTGTCAGACTCCGCCTCCTCCCCTTTCTCCTTTTTTGCCTCCTGCTTGTCCTCTTTGAGGTCCTCCTTGGTGTCTTTGGGCTCTTCCTTGACCTTGTCTTTATCTTTAGCCGACTTGTCTTTGTCCTTTGACCTGTTGAACAAACAATTATAACAAACCTTTGTACTTATCTGACACTCTGACAATTGTTACACACTGACTTCTTGACTCAAGTAAAGGGCCAATGTGGAAGTGCGGTGGCCTGTGGAACCTCCTGGACTGATCAACATGACTAGATTGCATACTCCCATAAAGAATATATCAGTTCAACCATGTTCAGATCAAATGTTCTCCATGCTGCACACCTACTCACAGCATACACACAATGTGTTGGCCTTACAAGACACTGTTACCAAGTACAATACTGCCCTCTGCAGATCATGCATGAAGCCAATAAACAAGTCCTTCAAATGTGCCTATTAGCATAAGATTCCTGTTTGATATCACCCAGCGTCTGACTCTAGAAATGTCTACGGCGCTGCTTGACAGCTGTATTAAGGCTTTCGTGAGTTAACTTTGACCCAAATCTGGTACACTGAGTTCTTTAAATTCACATGAACTTCAATTCTCCACACTAAAACCACTCTTGCTATACCTTGGGATTTGGGGAAAGCTTTTGCTTAGTTACATAAGAGACGCCTTGCAACAATACACTGTTCTCAATGAATAAGAAGGGTACAAAGGAACCAGTCCATTCCAGAAATGGTGGTCGCTATGCAAAAGCTTGCCCCGAATCACGAGGTAAAACAACAGTGTCTTTAGCCTGGGGAATTCAAATCGTTTATGGGCAATCAGATAACTCAGTGTACCAGATTTTATTTAAATTTAACTCGCAAATGCCTTAGATGTGGAAGTTTCACCGACAATTGCTTCTCACAACTCCTCTCTTCCTGGACTTGACTGTACAACTGGGCACTGGCAACCAATTGTTCACCAGTATGTTTAAGATCTCGTCTGTCTCTTGTCTGTTATCTGTTATACAATTGTTGACCAGACAAGACTCCTACTAAGGAAGACTGACAAATGAAGACATGAAATGAAGAGAGAATTACTGGCTGATGACTTAGGCCTTTCCATGCTAAATTGGTGTCTCAAATATCTGAAGCTTCTTTCAAGACAGACTTCTGTGTTGAAAAAGGATCACCTCATTTAAAAATCCATGAGCACACTGTCAGGCGTTGCTTTTTGTAAGCTTGCCTAACAGCCCTGCACAACAGACAAACCGGGAGAGCAGACTCGAGGAAACCAGGAAGAGTGTGGCCTCTTGTATTGTCCATAGGTATGCACATATATGATGCATAGCTAGGTCTTCATGGTGCTTAATGCTGTCATAACAGAACAGTATAAAGCAGACTTCCTTCATATTCACTGTATTCAGGACAACGGCATCTTTCTCACATGATTTTGGTCTTGCTTTGTAATGCTGTGCCCTCTGGGGGGGCCGATGGTTTTTTGCCGCCTGGACACGTCTTGCAACGCAGCCAGAGACACAGGGGGGTGAAAGAGGCGAATTGGAGGTCTAGTTCTCCCTGAGGAGAGACGAACTTGCGATGCCCCATAAAAACAAGGTTCAAGGCCCACGAGCACTGAATGCAAACAGCAACTGTTATGATTTTTTCTCACGTGGCTTCACATGGGAGTTGTGTAAGGCGCGTAAGTGGAGCTCAGCATGTTGAACTTACATTAATAACATAATGGCCTGGGAAAGTTGTGTTTATTTCGACAGCTGTAAGGCAGGTGATTTGTTTGAAGTTTACAGCTGGTGTGCTTGCTGATTTTAAGGGGAACATTTTGGGGACAGTCTATGGCAAGCTTAAAGACATCTAATGCAGCTCCTCTAGGCTTTTGATGAACCAAAAAATATATAGAAGTAATCAAGAGCGGATCTCAGCCGGAGTCTAGCCAGTCATACTCCCTAGGGCAGGGCATGAATGATGTAAATTGAAAGCAGCCAACAGCGACTGATTATCGGGTTATTCATAGCCTGTGCTGGCAAGGCGCCAGCCTAAACCACAACGGGGGATCTATTAATGCAGGGTTCGAAGGGGATATCCCTGATTAATAATGTAACCGGCTGCGGGTACCAGTTACGGCCATGTAGACATTTATAGCCTCCCGTGTTGGGGAACTTTTAAGCATGCTGGCTGGCAAAACATGACAAGGCCTGCCACCTTTGCACATGTTGTTTAGTCGGTGATTGGAGTCACAGCTGCACGACAGTATTAACTAGGATTTAAGAGTCTTTAACTTCAATGAATAAACACACAATCAGGATGGGATCCTTGCAAGAATAGCTCGCTGGTTCCATTTGAAACTAAACTTGCACATCCTTCCAAGTAAGGATTATCCCTCATCAAACAACTGAAAATGCGTCTTCAAATGTAGATGTTTACTTGGACAAGTCAACTTCTGTGGTAACATGCCAATAACATGGCAGGACTTGTAACCACATATAAAAATTACGTGCAGTGCCCTGTGTTTATGAGTTGTCAATATTCCTGAGCATTCATCAAATACTTTACTTTCTAACAGGACTCTTTATGTGAGCAAACCTACAGACATCATGATGACTGGTCACAATGTGGCCAGGGTACAATTGGAAGTGTCTAATAACTCTTGCCAATGGATGCCACATGTTCCTAATCTCATTTTTTTCCCCCGAAACCTACCAACGGCATCCTCTGTGACAAGACATGTCCCTAACCAGAAAATGCGACAATCTGATGTGCCGAGGGCAATAAGGTCAGGGAGGTCAGGTAACAGAAACGCCAGCCAGCAGGATGTGCGAGTAACTGCAACTTAACTCACTGGTTGAATAAGAAAATTGACACTAGACAAAGATATTCCCTTAAAGGTGCTGAAATATGCTCTCTGATTTCCATTGGAAACCCCCGATTTAACCTTTGCAACCAACATCAATTCATCTGACCTGCACGACCAATGCCATTTGTTATCACCTCCCAATCAAAACCAAACATTTTGCAGAGTTTACGCAGTCTGATTTGCAGGCTAAGGAGTACCGGTAACCAAAGACGAGAGAGGCCCTGGTTTTTGCTTTAACAATTTGACCTTTGCCAGAGTTCATAGGCATCTATGGTATTCCTCTCTGCCCTCGTCGGAACCCGTTTATGCTCCTAGGGGAAACATGATTTGCCCAAGGACACAACACATGCCCTGTTGCTAGATTCAAACCCTGTAACCCTACACCCAGGAGCTACAGACCCTGATCACTACGCTACACATCCCTCGTTTCTTGTGCCGGGAAACACTGCCGATAGTGTTCGACTGTCAGCCTGGCCTGTCTCTTTGTAACCTACGAGGGCGCCCTTGCACACCGAGGGGCTAAGAACCAGCGACTGAGACTTACTGGTCTGAGGATTCCTCAGCGTCTTTATCCTTCTCCTCCTTCACCTCAATCTCTGCCTGTTGTTGCCGGGAGACCGACGCCTTCGGAGGGAAGCCCTTCTTCCGTTTGTTGACGTGACTCTTGCGTAACATCTGTTTGTAACTCTCATTCTTCTTTGTCTGGTAGTAGTACAGGACGCAATCCGCAATGCTCTGGATTTGAAAGACCAGGAACAATTTAGCAGAGTGCCTTGGTGAAACCATGAAATCTTGAAACTGTACGAACGAGATACTGTGAATTTTTAAATTTTTAAATCTAATTTATAGAGCCTGCAAGTTGACCCCTGATGGCGCGCTTCCAGAACCCTTGGTTGGGAAAAATAACGTGCAAAGATTTTAGAATTTGTAATATTTTTTTGTTTAGTTACTTCTTAAAAAGTACTACTCGGAAAAGGGGCTCTCGAAAATATTTGCTCGTATATCAATATATAGAAACTGAAAAATCACCTGACCTAAAAGAGAAATATCCTGCCAAAAATTGACCCATCACTTCCGAAAATCTTAAAATACATGAAGAACAGTGCAATAAGGCAGTCTCGTACGCAGATGAACATTTACGGTTTGAAGTTTTACAGTAGTCCGTTTTATGGTAGACCTTTCACTTTCAGGCTGTATTGAATAACAGTAACGTTGTGACATGGATTGCTGATGACAGGATGCAGCCTAGTCGGCAAGGTGTCATTTAAACCTTATCTATAATTATCTACAATTTTGGTACATTTGAAAAATAGTCACAGGGGAAGCATTCCACAGTGTTTCAGAAATTTCAGAAACTAACATGAAAGAACTCAGTATTCATAACAGAAGTTTGAATTTTAAAGTCCCCAATCCTCCAATTTCAATATGATTTTACAAACACCCAAAGGAGTAGGGTAAAAGTGTTTCAAATTCAAGCTTTCACTTTTCCAAAAACACCCCCGTAATATAGGCCATTGCTGAATGGATCCAGAGACACATTCAAGAGTGGACCGAGAACAGATGAATGGGGCAGTTGGTAAAGCCAACTTGGGGGGGGGGGCTGAATGACAAAGACTGAGCACGATACCAAAATAACAAATCTGCTGACATCCAGTGAACTTAACAAGCCAATAAACATGTTTGAAGAAGAGTATAAACTGGTAGTATTTTCATTGGACCTTGAAATAGGTAGGAAATTGCTCTCCTGCAATTAACTTCAGTTTGATTACACTGGATTGCAATGTGACTTCTGTGGCAAAGCTGGCAAAACTTCAAATCTGCTCCAAAATCAAAAGGAAATTGGGGATTTAGCTGCTCTGCCCAACCACGTCCTAATATGGCCTTGAGGGTAATAAATGTCTCCTGGCAAGTTGCCAAGGACGGGCACATCTCATCCTCAACTTACAAGTCAGCTGGAATTATGATTTATTTGCTGGGAGGACAGAAGGGAGATTATGTTGGCTCCGGAAATATATCCACCATTTGCACACTAGGGGATCTTCTGATTAAATCAAGAGTTTTAAAGTCAGATGACTGGAAGAGATGATGGGTTTGCGTAATTTCTTACAGGACTGCAGAATACCAGTAAGTGATGACTAAATTAGACATCTTAATTTCAAGGTCTGGATGTATTTTTCATTCACAGAAAAATCTGACAAGCGAGGAGGAAGCTTGGAAAATTTCTGATAAAATTCAGAATTGAAAGGGATTTGGGAAGAGTGTGTCAGGCTTTGCATAATCTGTGCAGGGTATTTGTTTAGAGGGTCAGATTAGTGATTGATAGCACTTGAATGAAACTAAAAATGACCCTACTTTAAAGGTGGACATCCAATGTACCTGCTAGTTAGACATGTGCATTCTCTTCATGCAGCATAACCACAAATGTTATACTTCAGAGCAAACTCAGAAGGCGTCAAACATTACCTAAAGATTTCCAACATACACGGCTGCATATTCTGTGAAATCACAACCGCGTTCAACAGAATAAATCTGTTGATTGCTCGCTCCCGAAAATGACAACATAATAAAGCAAGCGATGAATTAATGAATTGATCAATCAAGGTACCGGTAAACTGTCCATTTCTTCCCTACCTTCCTCTCAAGAAAGGAAGCCACCAGTTGGAAGTTCTTGGGATGAAGAATGAACTTCTCCCGGAAGATTTCCTTCTCCTCGTCGTCCCAGATGTTGATCCGCAACCGATCTTTATGCTCCTTCAGGGGATCTTCAACAAGGCCTTGGGGAGATTAAGTCACAGGCTGGTCCGTTAAAACTTCCATAAGTAACCAACATCCGCTTGACAGCTATTCATAGAGCCACTCCGGATGTACTAAGGTGGAAAGCTTGCGGTAGCACCGTGCAAGGATACGATCTCTTTCTGTGAGTCTGTATGGTTCTGAAAAGGACCGTGAGGAACTCTTCCTCACAGTTTTTTCAGAATCAAACAGACTCCCAAAGAGATCGTATCCTTGCATGGTGCTGCCGCAAGCTTTCCACCTTAGTTGTCTGTCACCATGAATAGCTTGAAATCCCACTCCGGATGTAATAGCAGAGAGCTTCCTAACAGGGCTGGCAGCTATGCTATGCTTTGTGTCCAATACAAGGCATACATGTGAAATCTAGAGATTTCCTGTATTCAAAGTCATGCAATGCATAATCTGCAGATTATCGTGTTTCGGCCACGTGGCTCTCTGACCTGCCATGTGCAAAAGTCACTGTTTTTGACTCAAAATATCAATCTATGAAAAATTATAAAATTGAAAGCATAATTTTTGATGTAGCTTCATAAAGTTTCCTTAAATTTTAGAGAAAACACTTGAAGGAAGTAAAGCAAGTTAGCTTTGAAGTGATGTTTCAGGGAGGGAGGCTGTGTTTCTATACCATTCTTGTTGATGAATTTGACTTTTCGCTGCTCTGCATCGAAAAGGAGGGGCGGTACCACGGCCAGACTGCGGATGTGTCTGTCGTTGGCTTCTTGTTCATTCAAGCCGTCTACAATCTCGGCCAGCTCGGCATCGCTGCGGGCAATGTTGCCCCAGCTGCTCCGTGTTCCCGCTCTGGGAACCAAAAAAAAAAAACCAACAACAAAAAATAAACCCAAAGTATTATCGCAGCGGAAGGTGTATGGTAACAATTCCCTAGTTGTTTGCACGTGACAGATTTCCACTTTGGTAATATCAGCAAAGTACAAGAGCAGATTATGTTGATCCGACTTCAGAAAACCGTAAATAATATTATCAATAAACCAAGACAAAATGTATCCAGAACCATCTCTTATTTTACAACTGACAGTCTTGAACAATTTCATTGCAAAGCTAATTCACTGCTAGGATCAAGGAACACTGTTGACAGTTTATATAACCGGTTTTGCCCTCACCCAGCGTATATTAATAAGCACTGTATACTCAGTGCTTGTCAGAGAGCTTGTGAAAAATTCACAAACTTACTTACAAGCTTGCTTACGAGTAAGCTTGTGAATTTTTTCGCAAGCTCTCGGACAAGCACTAAGTATACAGTGCTTATTAATATACGTTGGGTAACGGCAAAACCGGTTATATAAATTAACATCTCACCAACGCAAAATACATCTTGAAAATTGTTAACAGTTGCACAATGACTAGCACAAGCTTCATGATGAACTGCTTGACAGCAATTCAACCACAGCATAATCCACACCAATTGGAACTTATCATCTCTTGCTATCAACTCGCAATAACTTTAATAATATCTCAGGAAATGTTTCCTTAACACATCAGGTTTCAAGCTCAGTGAATGACAACTGCGCAAGCCAGAATGCTTCAGACTTTGGGGGTCATACTGACGAACTTGCCGACCAGAAATGGACATCCCTTATAGCGGTAACAATCATGGGCAGGTGGTAGGCACATTAACGGCCTCCTCAACCAATAAAGAGGCTCTGATTTGCCATAGTGCATGCACGCCTTAAGTTCTTGAATGCGCGCATGAGTGTAATGCCACCTTGGTCTTGGCGCCAACCCAGACAAGTCCACACGAGGTGTGATTAACGTTCTGGAATCTTGCTTGCTCAAGGCTCCTTGCCAACTTGACTGCACTGAACATTTGATTGCAATCTTGGCAAGCTCCTACCTGGAGAATCTCTCTTGCTGTTCGCGCTGCTTGCGGATCTCGGGAAATTGCTTCTCAAAGTACTCCCGCACCTTGGCATCTTTTGCTCTGCGAAAAAAATAATAAAAACAGATTCTTTGCACACATCCCTTCTCAACAACACTGCCCTCTCAATCACGCACCTTTGAACAGTTCAGAGACCTCTGCCTTCATAAAGCAGAAATGACTGGCAAGGACTGTTGACATGACCTGAAACAGCTGATGGGTAAGCCAGCTGTGCCTACCAGTCACCTGATTTTGTCCTTTGATTGAATTTGGGTGGTCACAATACTAACCTGAATTATGATCTGACTGTTGGCAACTACAATGTGGAAGGGGAAATTGCATGAGATCTGTGATTGTCTGTGATTGTCTTTGACTGTTATGACCGAAAGAGGGTTCACAAGAGTCACAGCCAATCTGTTAAAAGTATCAATGAAAGAAGACTCCTTATGGCTATGTCTGATGAGCTTCCGGGGCGATGGCTACCTCTGATGTCAGCAAGTGATAACACATTAGCAATCAGCAACAACCCGGACCTAGCCCTAGACACAAGATTTTGGACACAGCCCACCTATAAGTGCAGACACCAATGGGGACGAACAGCCTTGAAAGTTTCCTCATATACAGTACTGTTTTGCGATTTCAGTACATACATGTGATCAAGTAATGCAATATGCTACAGGTTTTCTTGATGGTGAGGGAGCAGTATTAAGCCCCTCTGGAAAAAGAATGTCAAATTCATAAGCGCTTACTTTCTCTTAGGATTGTTTTCAAGTTGTTCCATCCTTTTCTCCCACTTGTCAAAGAGGTAATCATATCGCTGGCACAGATATCTCTCCTGTGATCAGAGAGAAAGAACAGTTTGCAAATATCATGACCGTGAGACACTGGCAGAGAATTCAATACGACCAAGGCCCTCTAATAAAGGGTTCATATTGTCAGACTTTTACTAAGGAACATATTTGTTACAACTTTCTCCTTTTAACTGTGAAAGCTATGAGGCCTCTCTTTTTTGAGTTACTCTCATTGAAAAGCACACATTTTAACAAGGTAACGGTAAGTTCATCACATAACCGAATCAACAAAACATGAAATCCGGAAATGTTCTTGTCTGCTTCATATGCGTGCTAAAGTTGCTTATTTTGCGTGTAAAGCGGAGCCAAGATTAACCCGCCAATTACCAAGGCCTCCTGTTTTACGACACTGTAAAAAGTGATCACATGGAAAAAACCGCATTAAAATTGGCCTTGAAATGAGCACAGTACACATGTGGCAAATAAGTGGCTTAAGAAGAAATCCTTAATCATTAGTGTATCCTTGCCCGAGTCTCACGATATTGGAGTAGCTGTTCAAAGCTGTGTGGATGGAGCAACAGGTGGCGAGGCAAGGGGTCAGCGTACTTTTCCTACCCTCTAATGCACTCCCAGTGGGCCAGCAAAGGATGACAACTTTGTTAGTGATTCAAAGTCTTGCGTGCCGTCTCTCCTGGGACTTTTTGAATGGAGGGGCAAGGACATTTCATGAAACACCAGCCAAGTAGCAGTCCACTTGCTGATTAGGAGGAACTTAGGCAAAGTTAAAATTTTATTTGTCAACCCACGACCTGCTGGTGTTGTACATATAAAAATATTAAATAGGGGGTGTCTCAGTGAACTGTCTCAGAATTTTAAAATTATGCATGTGGCCTTCAACAGTAAAGCAGGGAAGGTTTAGGTCCTTTTTACTCACATTTGCATTAAATCATAGGGTGTCCTAAAACACCAAGACATCCTTTCTAGCTAAATTAGGGTGTGTCAGTTGTAACCTGTCTCCTCTATATACCTCAGTCAAATGAAAGTCATTCTCAACGATTGGTTGAGCTTTTGTGAGCTATTTGAGGAAGAACAGTTCTGATTTACAGTGCTTGGGTGACAGTTCTGTGCCAATTTAAGTAATTTTTGCCCTTAGCTAACCATACAAGTTGTTCATGTAACAGTGGGTTGCCAGGTATTGACCAAAGGGTAGGCATCAACAAGTTTGTAGCTACTTAGCAATCCTCTTGATGTGCAGAGGTACACAAATAATACACACCCTCATCTTCCTTGCGCTGTTCCTTCGTTTGAAAAACAGAATGAGCTTCCTCCGCATCTCCAAATTGCTGGGAAAGGAATGAACAAGATCAAGAGATCAATAAAGTGCATGTTAACTGCAGAGTGTGACACCATCTTGGAACTGTAGAGATCTTTGCCAAGCCATACAATGGGTTTGTTAGATTTGGCTAGATTCAAGTTAGACAAAAGAAAAGATTGGAGGTAAATGTCCACATTTTCTCTTATGAACAGAGAACTTGTAACTGGTTTACAAAAAGTCAAGGGGGGAAATCTTGCTCAATGTATGAGCTGTAAAAAAGAAGACTGCCGAGAACCAGTCACTGGCAATACACCCTCTACAATATTTGGCTGGTAACCGACTTTTTGCTGAACATTTTGATCTGGTGCTCAGCACATTTCCGAACTCTAGCAGTTCAATTAACTTGGCCCTCGGCACTGTCACTGTCTGCCTGGAATGCTCTGATTGGAATCCCATCCTTGACATCTCTGTACCAGGCAAGACGTGGGACAGAGGGGTACCCCCCTTACCTGTCCAATCCCTATACACACTGCAGACTATTGTTACCTAACACATCCCCCCCAGAAGTCTGTAAAGAATTCCTGAGATTTCGATCAAACCATGACCAACACAAAGGCGGGGAGGGGGGGGAATTCTCTTCGTCCCATATCTTGCTTCAAATGGACATGTCAGGAAAGAGGCCTCCAATTCCTACCTGGAGGCAATAACTTTCCTCAAGGAGAAAACAAACCATGAATCTCTAGGCCCCCAACAAGAACGATGAACGGAAACCTAAATGAAATTGCACAAACAGACTTAATCTTAGGCAGTGACAGATTCATCCTTTAATTCATGCTTCATAATCCACAGGATGACATCATTCAGACTCATACTTAGGGAAGTCGGATGACTAGCTAGAACATGGCGGGGAGAAAGACATGATAGATATCCATCAACGAACACTGAGACAACAGTTATACCCATCATCGTGGTCATGTCTTGATTGATGGATACTGATGACAGACACATGTCCAAGATTATATAGGATTCCTGTAGGGATATGCGACCTTGGAGGTAGCCTGCTGTTCCGCTGATCCGGCTGTTGACATTTGGCTTGAGGCTGTGCCATAAGATCGAGCGTGTCACTCTACCCCTCCCAGCCAGGGAGTACATGTACATGGGACACAAATAATAGGGGAAGGGTATACCAAAGCATCCCATCCACAAGAATATCTGGGGCAGGTGCAACAGCACAATACGGGTACATATGCCATTCCCTGTATCTTCAACAGCAAACTTAAGTGAAGACACGGCCAGATGGGGCCTACTCCAGCTACGCACTGCATTACTTAAAGCGTAATCCCGGATATTATCAAAACCAAAGTCTAGCTGCTATTTATTTACTAATATCTGTTGACCAACAGTTGTTACCCGCCCCTTGCAGGCAAGAGAAAATCTCTGAATTAAATAATGTACTAATAAATTATAAAAATCATAAAATTAAAAAAAAATTCAACATTGGTATGTACTCGTGCAAAGTTCTTGAGCATAAAAGCATTGCAAACTTTGTACATCAGCCCCTAAATCCTTTCATCTCACAAATCTGACTAACTTTTGTGTTTACGAAACAATAAAAGAACAAAGTCCACAGGACTTCAGATGCAAGTGCCAGGTCAATGAAGGTTATGCACATGGTCCCCTGCACACATCAGTGTCATCTGGCCTCTCTCAACACAGAGGCCTTTCTGTGGCTGGGGAAATAACCTCAAGGTCATTGACCTCCTCCCGAAGGCAGTCTGCACTGGTTGCAGTCAAGCGTATGGCGTCAACTTCAATTTTGTCTTGACACACTGACGTTGAGCAAAACAGCTTGTAAGTCCTGATTTCTGCACTCGACAATCTTGTAACATGTACATATAACTTCCAGAGGGATCGGGCACAAGTGGGAATTTCATACACTAAGTCTGCAAGGACCATTTTATGTAAGACATTACCAACTTTGTCATCCAAGCATGCTCCTATGAGCTATTCAACATGTATCAAAGCTGATTCACCGTCTCGTATTAATGTGGTTGTTGGCAGTTTCCCAGGCCATTTTCCAAAATATTTAACGGTGACAGTAAACAAGATCAGGATCTGGTTCCTGAAACCCCTTGCTGTGCGCTCTCTGATGGCCTGCAGGCTCCAGAAGCTACGACTTTGGCCTCCTTCAAATTTAATGACTGGCAGAAATGGAATCTGGCAGTCAAACGAGAGCTCTGATTGGCTCCACGCTGTAAACCTTGTGTACTCACGTTTTAAGATTCTCTTGATACTGCTCACTGTCTGAAGGCTGGTTGTACATTGGCTAAAAGTTGAAACAAAGAGAAAAGTAAAACAGTCAGGGAATGAACGTCAATACAACTGTCATTAGAGAAATAGATGCTTACAAGTCCAAGCGTACACTGAAAACAATCAATTTAAGATTGAGCCCAAATATCTAATTTCTTTGATATCTGGTGAACATATAAACCCGAGGTGTTTACCGATATGAAACTACAACTGTAAACAAGTTGTTCCTTTTTCAACATTCTGTAATAACATTGTTTCTTTATGGTCTAATTATGATGTATGGAAATAAACCTAAACCTAAACATTTGTTAACGTAACAGCTGCTCTCACAAGAAAGATTAAACATAATTTGGGAAAAGGGAAAAAGGGAAATAAACCAGACTGGAATACGAAGTACGCAGCTTAACATGGCTTCTTCGCCTTCTAAACAATATTTTAACTCCAAGGAATAAAGAGTGATATGTCAACACACTGGGATAAAGAAGGACGCATTCATCTGTTTTCTTTCTTTTCAGTTTCCTGAGATAGGTAAAACCTAAAATAGACAAGAGTCGGTATCATGGACAGCATTCCCTTACATTTCCTCGCAACCAGTGACAGACGTAAAGGTCAACCCACTAAATTTACACTAACCGAACGGCGAGTTTACCTTTCAACCCTAAATGAGCGCATCTCCCCGAGGAAACAGTTCAGTGTTACGCCCAGGCTACACCCCTCACCCAGTGACAAAGTCAAATTGGAGTTTACCTTGGCCAAACTAAGCGTACATCCTTCTTCAGGATGTCAGGATCAAATCTGTAATCTGATAAACCTTCAATGCCAGTTGTCCTGCTTCAAACACATTCCTATACAAAATCTCTTGTGGTGGGGGAGGGGTTTTTGTTTGTTTTGTTACTTTTTGGCCGATTGTTCTGTAGAGAGACTTTCCTTAATTCTGTGCCAAACTTTACAACCTTAACACTGTCTTGATAAACAAATTTTGTCATCACTTTTGCAAAAATTGTGCTGTTTTGTTTATTTGGCATAGCTAGGAAATTTACTTAGCTGTCCTTGGGGTGAATGTTAGGGAACTGCTAAGTACAGAGCTTGCTAAGCATAAAAAATTCTTGCCTGGAATGAGCAGTTCATAGGCCAGAATGTAAGGAAGTGCATTAGGTTTGCACTGGGCTTTTAGCTGATTTGTGCTTGTTGTGCGAGCTTGCTAAGAAAGGATTTTTCCCTTTGTAGTTTCATGAAATTGGAGCCTGATACCATTTAGTTTTCGTCAAAGGCAAGAGTGATATTTCAAGTTTCATTAACTCTTTTTGACATGTGTCCCCTTTTCCTTTAAGCACAATCCTCCATGAAGACGCTCTCATGCCTGAATCTTGACAACCGAACAAACTTCCATACCAAGGGTTGTAAAGGTCAAAGGTCAAGTCGTAGCATTTCTGTTACTGCTGTACCCCATCCGTAGAACATGAGGAAATCCCCAAGTGAAAAGCCATAGGTTCAATGACCTCAAGGTCACTGACTGGCTTTGGTCCACTGCCCCATACCAGCTGGCTAGCTAAGTCAGCGAGGGTCAGGACCTATTGACCTAACTGATTGTTTCTGACACCACTTATAAAATCCACCTGACAATACAGGCAAAACACACACGGCATGTACGGAAAAGAGAAAACTATTATAATTTGACAACACACTACCAAGGTAAAGTTGAGTATTTTCTGACGAACTAACTTTGAAGTTGATTACACATTCCTCACACGATCCCATCTTTAAAACTTTCCACCCCCTACCCAGGGGGACTGCTGCCTAAGACTGGCCCATCCATCATTCATCCTGTGCGTGCCAACGTGGGTCCCCGGGGACAACTAACCTGGACTATTACTAGGGATACCCTGATCAGCCTTGAATCACTACCCCAGATAACATCATGGCGTTTCCTTATTAGATTACAAAATGGATGAATAGGAGAGCGTGAAAACCGAGATCCTAAAGGGGAGGGGAGTAAAAAGTAACGCTTTTATTGGAGTGACAGTTACAAGCTGACTTAAATAATCTGTGAATAATATCGAATGCTGCTCACTGCATGTCCAGTTTAAAATTTCATGTGGACACTTTTAACGGTTTGACTAATAACAGTTCTTGACATTTAAACCGTAGGTTCCATGGAGTGCACAAGGCACTGTGGCTTGTGGACCTCAAGGAGCTTGAAGAGAGAAGCCGGTAGTCAATTTTAGAGTCAGAGAGGAAATCCCTGACAATCGAGAACGCAATGTTCAGCGTACTTCAAAATTCTACTGAATAAACAAAACCAAACACAGGCTGTGATTCTTTTGGCAGTTCAATGACCGTAGAAGTCGCAGGCTAGACAAACTGTTTTGGTATTGTTTCTCCTCATCAGTAATCCCGTAAATACCCTCGTGCCAAATTCCCGAGCCAGGGCTTAGAGAGTACATCTCCAGCAATCAATAACACGTCAGAAGACGTACTCTCAGACACACGCACGCCCCCTTCTCCTAATTCTACTAATCTCATTTAACCCAATAAGGATGGGAATGATTTCCCCCCACCCCAAAGGATCCTTACCGCTTTTCCTACCCCCCTACCCCCTTCCAGGGCCATTCATTTCTTGTCCGTCAGGGATCTCATGTACTGTGGTTTCCATAGCTCCATGTTTAAATTAGATTCCGATGATTGTGAATTTAGATGTTAAAGTGCGGTTGGATTTTCTATTTCTAAACAATGGCTGTGAAATGGGCATGTATGAGTACGGCTATGGATTGTCAGTGTGAGATGTAATGTCTGAAGCTACAGTCACAGCCACAAGAAAGTGTGCTTCAATTCAGTCTAACTCTCTTCAGAAAGTGGAAATCAAGTACTGGTTTGCAAAATTGATATCTTCTCCATGTCTAGGTTTAAACAGGAGAAAAATTTTATCTTTCGAAGAAATATTTGATCAGAACTACTAACAAAAAAGCAGGGGTACTCGGGCATCCACATTACACACCAATCACTGATGCTACATGTATATGTATGTCCTAAAAAAAAAACATTTACAGGGTCAGCTCAGCAAACAAACCCTCGTGAAATATCACGGTGTATTTACTCAGAAGGCCACCTGTCTAAGACAGAAGCACTGAGCGAGCTGCTACACAAATCCACTGGCTCTCAACAATTCTTCTGTATACTACAAAGCACCCTATTTCACTATCACTGCCGCCTCCTGAACGATAACACGCCAGAATTCATCTCCACTACATTCATCTTCACAGAATTCAATCATCTCACGATCCACATCATTCTAGGACAGTGTCAGCTTGCATAGATTAACCTTTATTAAAAGTACACATCGCCACAGCGACGATATTCTGCAGTCTCATATCCCCATCTCTACCATGAAATATCCGTTATACAAGTAGGTCATATGACACCATGGCTCCTTTATCTGAACTTCAGTTGCCGGAGGCTATTTGGAATTGTTTTGAAGGTCTACATGGCATAATGCGATGAGTGATTTTTTCCTCTTCTCTATCAAAGAGATTCTTATTCAATTTGTTACGGCACTGGGAACTATGATAGCATTAGATTTTCCTGCCTTTTATTTTTATCGGACAAGTGCGCACTATCTGGGATCCTCAAGATGACCCTGTAAGGATGACTTTTGAAGAAGCCTGCAAGGGAGGAGGGCAATAAAGTGGCCTATTTCTGACAATTTAATGGACGGGGTCACAAGGTCAATGCACCTCAAGTCAACTTTGCCAACATTTGAAGGTTCAGAGCATGCGTTCAACAAAAAAGCTGAGGAATGCAAGGTTTCAGATGTAAACTGCGACATTAAAAACAGTTGGCTCTAATCATGAGCTACCAGCGAGAAAGAAAAGTTCTATTTAGAACTGCATTAAACAAAGTAAGTAGCTCCAATAAAGTGTCCTTTGATTAAACTTAAGCTACTGTTTAACATTTGCCAGCAGGAACCCTGGAATGGGGGGCATAAATGACAGAGGCTTTTGGATAAGCTTCCCGGGGCATACTGTTGGATATGCTTGAAACACACCTTGGACATGTGCTGGCCTGTTTAGGGGTTTCACGTTGGATATTATTTGGCCCAGCTTTGGGGGTTAGTTTTTGGACACGATTTGGCCATGCTAAAGGACTGCTTTTTGCACATAATTTGGCCATGTTATAGGTCTAATTCTTGGACAAGATTTGGCGGTGTTTATAAGGACTAGTTTTCGGACATGATTTCGACCTCACTTTGCTCCAACGGCAGCAACAAAACCAAAACCTTGACAGACCAGCCCTTCTGCTCCTAACAAGGTGGTCCAGTACCTAAGGTTTTGCTCAACCTGCCTGTTTCATCTTATCTCCACAGAAAGCTCCTGCAAAACCTATCAGGTAAGAGTAGGCTAATAACAGATTCTTTGTGCTGCAAACACACACAGTCTTCAGGGATGACTGCTCTCGACAGTGAATACTGGAATCCAGATGATGGACTTTTCAAAAACAGGATTTCAGCTAGATTATTTATTTGATGAACGGTTGCTTTTCCACTTACCAAGTCATTACCAGGTCCCAGGTTGGCAAGCATCTTATGGGCGGCTTCTGCCTTCCTCTGATAAAATAAAAGCGATGAATAACAAGGTGAAAAACAGTTTTTAGAAAAAGATCTGAGGACCAGCCGCTGGGAGCTCAAAAAGAAACAAAAGCTCTAAGAATTGAGCAAAACAGGAAAAAATTACAAAGGGCATTAAAGGAATTAACAGGAGTGACAGAGCTTGACCAGATCATGAGAATTCTAATGGCAGTGTTGTGATTTTTATACTTCTCTTCTTTTGGGCTTAGATCATTTACCTAACACTTTCCAAAACGTTCGTCAAATTCAAATACTGGATATTACAATTATGAAAAACAACAGTAAATTGCTACGCAAAGAAAACGTCTGCTTAGCAAGGACAGTTTACCAACCAAAATGTCACACAGATGTATCTCTCACAACTGGTACTCAGCTGATATCTGCTTAGCCGGAAAAGGTCCTCAACACAATTTCTGCTTGGGGCTCTAATTTGGAGAGGTCTGTCCCTACCACTCACCCTGTTCTCAGCATAGATGACCTGTATGAGGTTCTGCTGCTTAGGCTCGGGGATCAGGCTACCGGGCGACTCTGGCTTGTCGGTTTGCGGAGGCTTGGCAGCCCGTTCTTCTAGCTCTTGCTGCTTGAGGAAAAATAAAGACATGAACATGTACAAGTACGAACAACTTGAGTTTGGGGTGATGTAACGTCCATTTGATTAAGATGTCTACTGACACTGTGTAAGGAACTCAGTTTGTAGCCAAAGACTCGAGTGGCCATACAGGTTCCTGTTACCTGCTTCTTCTTGAGCTTGCTGATCTGGGAGTCCACCTTGGCTATCTCTCGGTCCACACGCTCCATGGACTGGATCAAGCCTTCCTTGGACACCTTGGAGGGGGACTCTTGCTCGATAGGGGTGGGCGAGACGTTCTCAACTTTGGGAAAGTAAGGCTGCTCCTGAAAACAACGACAGGGAAACGTACATGTACACCCAAGTCATAAATTTGACGTCCCAATTTTTTCCTGTCTCTGTTACATTAGGCATACAATTTTGTACATTAAGAGCCCATTTCATTTGAGTAGTTTAAAGTCAATTTCAAATGACAAAGGTCTGGTGTAACAGGGACAGAAATTGTCACATTTCAGACCCAAAATTTACAGAATGACCCATGTACCAGTCAGGTTGAGATGTTGGCATCCAGTGTGGCAAGTGAAATTAATCCAATCCGAGTTTACCTTCATTCAACGTTTGTAAACTCAAAAGCTGGAAAAGTTGACCGTTTCCGCATACACATCGCGACTGCATAAGATGACAAGGAACTATTATTATTTTTGTTATCATTGATTCGACCAGAGAAAAAAAACGGAATACAGAGACGGGCCAGGAGTACCTTTATACCCCATTTGACGGTGTATGTAAATAGGGCCTAACAGGCAAAGCAATCTGGCCACCTTTTCTCTTAAAACACACCGCAAAAACAGGACCCGCTAAACATTATCAGTCAATCAGGAAATATTAAATCTTGTAGCATTCAACCGGTAACTATGTCGGCTGGGCATGGCTAATCCCACAAGGGCTGCCCTGGTTTCCCCTGCTGCCATGTTAACATGTATTTCAACAGCTGGTCATATCAGATTCAACCCCTATCCCGGTTACTGTGATTGATGGGGTTTCTGCTTGTAAGCAGAGAACCACAGAATGGGCAACCTCCATTCCTCAGAAATGATGGGATCGGATTTCACAAAGGGAAATGGAATTCGTCAAATGCAACATAACTGGAAGCAAATTCAAACATGAGATTATGAGAATGATGAATGATTATGCGGTCCACTAGATTGTAAGATGTGACTTTACTTCAGGCTGTGCAAATTACATTACTTTTTTGGTTTTTATTTACTGACTCAGGTTTTCACACTGATAACGTAAGTCCTGAAGGATAATTGTCCAAACCAAACAATGGTTTTATACCCAAGATGGCCTGAAGTAGCCGGAGTGTCCCTCATGTTTAAGGCTACCTCTTCCAAGATTTTTTTTACTCATATCTACGTCATAATGTCGCCTGTCTTATGAAATGCAGGTGAAATACCGTACTGTCTGGGCCCTGTGGCTGTGGTCGAGGATTGACAAGCAGCTGTGCTCTTTGGGGAACGCTGCGTGTTTCTTTATGCTAAATCCAAATGCTGAAAGAGTTGGGGGGGGGCTAGCTGGTCATTAAACTAAACCATATTTTGGAGTGTGAGGAGAGACGTTTCAATGTCTTCGGTCGGACTCGGTGGGGTTTGGTAAATACAGGGATTGCTCTCAAAGAGTGCCCATCAACATTCCATGAAGAAGATTGTGAGAAAAGGTGAGAATTTATTAAAGCGCACATGCACCGGTAAATACATGCATCGGCCGTGTCTCCAAGCTGTTATGTGAAATAAGCGCGATACTGATATTTGCTTGGGTTAATGGGCAATTTTGTGGACCAGTTCAGTTTCTCAGATTGGATTGGAAAAACTACATGTACACTTCTGGTGTTCAAATATTTATACATGTATGTGGGTAATTCCTCAAATTAGGGGTCCATTTTTTGTGTGTCCCAGTCACATCTCACATATGTTTTTTGTAAGTTCAGAACACATTTTCTGATTTCCAAAGAGAGATGAATTAACGCAACTGACCTCTCAAACAAATAGTAATAGTTTGAAATCAATGCCGGTGATATTTCCAAGTCAAATAACAAAGGTCAAATGTAACAGGGACACAAAAATGTCACACTTTTGGACCCCTGATTTCTGGAATTACCCATGTTCATTTTAGCCTTTCTGACTAACACTGGGTTCAGAAAGTCACAGTTCATGGTCTGTTCTTTATAACTTCCATGATGTAGACGTTATAGACTTCATACGCACATCTTTATTACACATTTAATACAACATTCCGTAAGGTGCATCAATGAACTATTGCCATACATATTTTGCCAATGCCAATCTAAGATCAGTCACAAATGAAACTTAACTTGGGCATTTGCCGTATATCACATCAAGGACATTTGATTGATAGGGTGTTTCCTGGAGCTCCTATAACTGGGTTCATATCTTTGCTGCGCTCAAATTGTATGCGCTGGAGTCCAGAAAGCTCTGAGCATGTTAGTCCAGGAATTCTTAACCACCCCTGTAAGGTGTGAGCCTTCCTTATCAAGATGCAAGTCTAGACATGGGCAGCAAAACAAGGGTTCAAAATAAACCTCCAACGGAAAGAGCAAAGGAACAACTGGGACAGCAGTAGGAATGGCCGTCAAAAAATAAGAGCACAACTCTTAGGCAAATCTGCAGTTTAACATTTTGAAAATTCACTCTTGCCCAAACAGTACATGTACATGTATGGTATGTCAGAATTGGCACCTGCTGTACACTATTAAAATACAACTCTGTCTAACCTAAGGCCCTCCCCCAAATAGTTTGTGTCTGGTCAGACTGATGTTCCGGAATAAGCCATTTCCGAGTTAAATTTGAATAAAATCTGAGTTATCTGACTGCACACAAACATAACGATTTGAATTCCCCAGACTAAAGACACTGTTGCTATACCTTGTTATTCAGGGCAAGCTTTCGCATTGCAACCACCATCTCTGGAATAGACTGGTTCTTTTGTGCCCTTCTTATCTATTGAAAACAGTGTATTGTTGCAAGGCATCTCTAATGTAAATAAGCAAAAGCTTGCCCCGAATCACAAGGTATAGCAACACGTGAATTTAAAGAACTCAGTGTACCAGATTTGGGTCAAAGTTAACTCGCAAAAGGATTATTGATGCAACAATATGGCTTTTTGGGGGAGGGTTGTACAGACAATTGCAGACACACGTTGAGTCAGGGGACTGGACCAACTTTATAATGATACGCTGACATTAAACAACTTTGTATCCATGGTTTGCTATCATTGTTCAGTATCCATCTCTTTGGGATCTATCGCCCTGAGTAAAAGATCGAGCTGCCCGCAAATATATTGAGGCAGTGTATCGGTAGCAATAGAGGGCACAGTTGCAGCTCTCACAGAAAAAAAAAAATTGATATCATCACATGCGTTGACCAGAGACGAAAGACTTTTGGGGGGCCTAAGACCACATCTGTATGTTGTTTATAACACGTCATTGTTCTGCCATCCACAACAATGACACTGTCTTGTTATTGTAATGGTGGTACATGTATTTATAAACATATAACAACATGTCCTTGCTATTTTTCGAACAACAGAATATGAGCGCCCATCTTTGGTAAATTGATTATAAAGGAAACATTTCTTGCCGAATTCAAGCACTGAGGACTCTTGTGGGTTACTTTATTCATGTGCAAGATATATTAAAATAAATTACAGGTATGAACTTTCTGTTTTCGCATGGTGTATTTGTGATCACAAGTGTTCATGTCAACATGACTGGAGCCATGCTTATATTCTTAGCAGACTCACACAGCTGTGAACCCATTATAAAGGAACTCCCGATCATGCAGATAGGTGCAATGACACTGTACATGGATTTGGATTTCTCTTTTGAAACTGCTAATCTGTCATTTAATGGCATTGGTAGTGCCATCGACACCAAGAGGTCACAGAATGACCCACAAAATGGGGGCTACAGTCTTGGGGAGGCTTTGGAAAGTAGGCCGGATAGGGCTTCTTCCACTCACATGCAAGTGACTGGATGGTAGCACTCTCAGTGAAATTAATGACAGGTGCAGTGAGAGGCATGGGTGGGGAGCAAATTGGGTACTGCAGTGTAACATTGCGTGCCAGGTTTTCAACCCCTGGGTGATCCAACTCTCACGAATATTAGGCTGAGCCAAGGGAAACAATAAGATTTTGACTTGATGACTGTCTATTGCGAGCCAACTAAATTAGGCTTGGCGTAAGAAAAAACTTGTTTCCAGGATTAAAAAAAAAAAAAAGTCAGACTTTTTTCTTCTAATTTTCAAACACTATTTTTGTAATTTCGGGTAGAAAAGTGGAAACATATTTTCAACCCACTTACGGACTCAAAATTGAGAACTTCTTTATATTTCTTAGCATTTTCTGGACAGAGGGAGGAGACAGAATAACGACACTGTTCTTCTTAACCATTTGCTTCACAACAGGTGGTTAAATCAATCCCAGTAATCTACCAATTTTATTTTGTTTTCCTGCAGCTACAAAAAATTGCTCAGCTGATGACTTACCCATGCAATTGTAGAATCACACACAACTGAGTCATAACCACGTTACAAGTTGAATTGAACACGGTCAAACTGGCAGGGAAAACTTGTTACGGACAGGTGCAGCATACCAGATATTTTTCCTTGAAGCTGTAAGCTCCAAGACAGCAGTGTTTCTTATTTTTTGGAACAGAGAAAACCCGCCGCAGCGGTTGCTTTGCCTGTGCCTTGAAACTTGCGTGTCGGCATGCACTGGACTGTGGCCTTGTTGTCACGAAACGGAAATGCAGGATGAGTGACAAGGCCTTAATGTTGATGAGGGATTTATCACTTGGGGGATTGGAGGAAGCCGTAGTGAGCAACTTGCTATTTCACACTTGAGGGTGGGAGATTCATCAGGCTCACACAAAGGACTTGACTCAGGGGCAAAAACTTTCACTGATACAGTGGGGCTGGCTTTGCAGGGAGTCTCCACTTTGTATACTGGACCAAATTTCAGAGCCTTCACACTGACAGGCTGAGCTCGCTATGAAGTACACATACAGCGTACTTGCGGAATAGGGCTTCGGATGTAAAACAGGGTATGATTTGAGAATGTGTATTTGGATAATGGGCAACACGTTCATCAAGGTTACAGCTATGGTTATGGCTATGGCTAGAGCAAAATATACCAGGACATGTTGTTGAATGGACAGGCATCTATCGATGAGAAGACACTGGTTCATAGACATGTACAGGCAAGTACTCTTTTCACCTGAGAAGAAACTGGCATCTTTTCTATAAGTTTTAAATTGAAGGGAAAGCGAGGATCCATTTTTTGTACTCTGACTCTTTAGGACATCTCATCCCATTATAAGAATAGTGGCTGGGCTCTATTCCCCAATCCTTCAAAATCTCCCAAACCTCCTGGTAGATTTTAAAGGGTCCACAAAGGTTGGGTAGGAACCATCAATATAATTTAATTCAGCAACAACCGTGTGCAAAGTACACAGGTACAGTAGGTGCTCAATGAGTACATGTACATTTGGGCAGATTTGAAACACTGATTATTGGTTGATGAAGCACCCAGTCCACACATGCAACCTAGGCACAAGCATATTATCACTGGATCATTCCATAAGCGTACACTGTACATGTACATATGTGCCTACCGGGCTATTCTATAAATGTGCACCCTACAGAATTTATTACATCCATTACATCAACCCCTTGGTCTGGTTCCGGCCTGTTCCATTCAGGAGCCAGGCTAAGGATATCTGCACACCTGGCGTTAGGCAGAAAGGTGCAACTGACAAGGCTCAGCCCTTGAAAGCACTTTGTTTTCCGTCTTAGAGCCTCTTGCCTAGTCCCCATGGACAAACTAGTGTCAGGCTAACTCGGATGACTTCCTGTGTCCTGTAGATAGCACATAAGGGGATGGGGTGGGGAACCAGATGGCCTTGGCATAAAGCTAAAAGTGGCCCCTCCATGTTCTTCTATTACGTTCTGTTTTTGGCCAGGGGAAAGACTTCCTACTTGGCCCGTCTGTGCAATGTCTTTTGTCAAAGTTTAGACTCCCAATTGCTCGGAATTGCTTGATGGATGTGAAATTAATTAGTTTGTCGAAACAAAAGGAACACTTCCCGGATGTTGAACACATGCTTGATGTGTGCCCAACTCTCAACTAATGGTCGATTTCCCTGGTAACCTACAAATAAATATATCTTGGGTACGCAATTGATACAACCTGCTTGTTGGTCAGTTAAAGACAGTATGGGGAGACGATAGGGTCTGACAGTTCGATTGGGGGGGGGGGATTAAGCAGATATCTTGTACCTTTTTGATCTCAGGCTGGGCAATGTGCAAGCGTGGATCGCTGGCCAAGGGTACCGGCCTAATTGGCTTGACGTCTTCCTGGCTCTCCATAGACAGGCGAGGGCGCTTTGGGGCCAAGACTGACTCCGTCTCTGTCTGCGTGGTGACAGGTGGCGCTCGGACGGGCTCAAAGCTGTAATATTCATTTCCCCTGAAGCAGAATGGAACAATTGATTAGTTCTCTCTCTCTATCAAAGCTTCATAAAAAACACTGGCTCAATATGAGCAAGTGTTTGAGACAAAATCCAAAACCAATTATTGTAAGCATTTTACTGGTGAGAATCTGGCATGTATAATCCTGAATTTATTGAGGTAATGATATTTTAAATGCTGCACTGCAGATTAATGCTTAGCTCTTGGGTGATTTTGCCAGAAGCCTTCTTGCAAAATGCTCAAAACCAAAACCTTGTAGTTATTCTAGCCAATGAAATTTGCAACTAATTGAAACTGAGACACTACGTCCCAACTCGATCTGTGCCTATATTATCTAGCAAAGCTGTCCCATTAGGTCGACATGTTGACAGTCACCTTGCCTCTTCGTCATCAAAGAGGGCGTGCTTGTGCACAGACTCCAAACAACCTAGGTACTATTATTTCGGCAGGAGGTTTCGTGTTCCAGTTGAGCATGGGTCTCCCGCAAATGATGTCACTTCCTACGGATTGCAACGTGCATCGGCATTTCAGACTTCAAATTGGCGTGACGCGCATCAGCTGCGCCATATTTATAAGATGTTCGCACCAACGCATGTACACATAGAGCGCATTTGCACATGGCACGCACATGTACCTGTTGGTGTTGGATAGGTAGCTGTAATTTCCTACAAAGATGATGTTTTCTGAGAGTGATCTATTGGTTCACTATACTACAGAGTTGGATTGGGGTAGAGAGAGTTAATTTAAACGGCCCCTTCCGCATTTTCTGAAGACTGAGAGCAAACAGCTCCTTACCGTTCACGTTCCGTGCCTGTGTGACCTTGGAACTCTGACAGCAAAGATGGACGTCGTCGGATGTTGAACTGGTCTCCTCTCTGGTCACGGTAATCAACAGCAGCTAATTCCTGTGAATAAAAGAAATCAGTTTCAGAAATCAATGAGATAATGCCCGGTACTGGCTTGGTTCAAATGAGGCATTCAATTTATAGTTTTTTTTGTTTTTGAAATGGCGACATTCTTGACGTTGCTGTTTTGCCTTTTACTGATGAATTATTGCAAGTTATGCAACGTCTGCTATAACTGCTTGCACAAATTTTTCTGATACAGTGTACATGGTACTGAAAAAAAAGAAGACAGCTGGAGGAAAGTGGACTGCCAAAGAAATCCATTGCAATTTAGAATGCACTAAATGCTGCAACATAAGGGATTGAATGGAGGGTAATTATAGGGAAAGTTACTCCTGTAAAGGGCACTTGTTTTTAATCTTATCGTTTTCATTTCCGACAGACCGTATTTTGGTTTCCGACCTCCAAAAGCCTTTTTTTTTACCGACCCTGCTAAGACGACTCTTTCAAAAACAAGTAAGACGTGATTTAATATCTGTATAAAAACAGCGCTGAGTATGGACACGGGCCATATGATTTATCCTAAACATCAAAATATCAATATACTTAAGATTTTTTAATAATGGTCTTGTTTCTGTTCCATATGCATTTTATTCCCTTTTAAAAATTTTACTTAAGCTTTTTATGAAACTATGTTTGCAGTGACAGGTACTTTTGGTTGTCCCATAAATTGTTTTTGAGTTCTTGAAAAATGAAGTATTGTATTGTGTACTCAAAGAATATTTCTTCCGACCCAACTAAAAGGAAAAACACCCATGGGACTCAACATCCATGGGACTCAACATCTCAACAAGGGACACGCATGAATAAAAATATATAAAGTATATACATGTATTGTGCACTTTGCCTGGTTCATTCAGTCATCTGTATGGGAAGCAAACAAATGTTTTTTGGGGAAACTTTTTTTCCGACTGACCCACCGACCCTCCCTCAAGTTGAAAAAGATATGAAAACCATAATAAAAAAGGGTGCCCTAAGCTACAGTTGAAGTCACCCAAATGATTCAGTGAGAACTTCCGCAATTTGTCCTATTCTAAAAATTACTAAGAATTCCAAACGACAACAAATGGGTAAACAAGGCGAAATATCAACATATGCATATCTGTCGTGAAGTTCATTTTTTGAATCCAAACAAATCAAAAACTAACAGCACATTTCATCATTCCTCTTGGCCTCAATCACATCTCTCTACTGTCCCCTCCACTTTATTAATTTACTACAGCATTCACCCTGCATATGCCCGCAAATGCAATTTATTTGCACCGGCCATCTGCTACCAAAATGTGCTCACCAACCCAGCCATTCCTATCACATACAGCCAGTTACTCCTGCACATTTCACATACCAAGGTCGCACATGAGTAATAAAAAAAGGAAAATGAATGACTTCTCTCTGCCAGGCACGGTTGGGGTGACAAAATAGGAAATGGAACACTTAACCGCACCTGATGAGGTGATTCCTGTTGATGCCCCCCCCAAAAATATGACATGTCCCATTAGAATGGGGATTTATAAGATGTGACCGCAACAAATCTATCAATTTTGAGGGGAGGAGAAGGAAAAACCCGCCACAAACTCATGGCATAGATGAAGTCAGTACGGCTGAAGGGCTAGGGGAATGCTTCAAGGTTGATTCTGCAAACAATCTACATGTACATGTAACTAAATCTTTCCTGCTTTACTTCTTAAAATTAAGCAGAGATAAGGGAATTAAGGGAGATACCGGCTAAAAAAAGGTTGCTCCCAACTGATTGGACCATTAAAGTGTACCGTATTTGGTATTCAAGTCTGTGACTATCCAGGCTCATCATGAGCATAGAATGAGTTGGCAGGTATAGCAAACCAGATGATTCCAGAAATATGGAACACATCACTTACATCTAAACGTATTTTTATCTTGGCTTTTCTTAGCTTGGCTAAGAAATTTGACTTGCAAAACTAAGCAAAGTGTCCTCAACTTTCTCTGCTAAACCCCATTCCTACAATGTCCTTCAAAATCTATGAATGTTTAGACTTGCAAGATTCAGGAAGTCAGGGTAAAATTGCTGTTACTATGACGGGATTGGATGCCCCTAAGGAGCCCTGCTTTGGCAAAAACTTCTGTGCTTAACCCAATTTTGTAAAAGTCTATTAAAATCCACCAAAAGTGTAAGATGAATTTGTAGGATTTTGGCCGAACCTGATGCCAATTACTTTTAATGGAACTGATGCTCCTTGAACATTGTTAAAAGTCGGAATATTTACAAGGTTTGGGAGGTTCCAAAGTCTGGAAGATTTTGTAGGATTGAGATACATGTAGGTTGTTTGAGGAGTCAGAGATACACAGTGCCATGAGATTGGGCCAAGAGGTTCATTTAGTTCAGCCTGTCACACTACCTGGTGGCGTGCCGCCTGTGGAGGGTAGAGAGAATAATGTTGACCAGCGGCTGTCATTGGGAACCGTTGCTGGTCAGCAGCCACGTAGATGTACCCCTGGGGTATATCACGGTGTGTCTGGGGACTCTGGGGACGAGGCCGCTTGTAGTGGGACATGGTGTCTGTCAGGGGCTGCCCACTAGGGGCCCTGCGGAAGGCGGAGAAGTAAAGAGGAAAGTTGGTGTCATTTACATGTACACGTACAGCTAAGCAGCATGCATTAACACCCTAGTACAGCTAAGCAGCATGCATTAACACCCTAGGCATTGGTCGTGCACCGTACGCACAGTTTCAATTATGGAGAGAATTCTGGCATCCCTCTTGTTTCTGCCCGGGGTGACAATTCCCACTCCCCTTTCCCACTTGAAGATTTCAGTTTCTTGGTACCTTCCATCTCAATGTCGATTCTCCAATTGCCAACCTTGACACTAAGCATTCAACAAAACCTCATGACCTTCATGTGTCCACATGCTACCCAAGATGAATTCACAAACATTCCTTCTGAACACAGGAAAATTGAGAAGTGTAATACCACATCATGTACATGTAGGCTACTGATTCACCCTGTGGCTGTCCAGACGGATCCATTTCATGGAATTGCTAAATGGAAAATAATGTACTTTGTAAAGCAGAAAATTGCTGAGATCTGGTCAAACCAGAGATGCTACACCATGTACATAACATTTTGACTGGTTCTGCTGAGCTACGTTTTTTAGTCTGTGGTTAGAACGTTTCCTTGCTGGTGAATATCATGTGAACATTTGATACATGTACATGGGTCATTCTATAAATTAGGGGTCCAATTTTTTAAGTGTCCCTGTCACATCTGACATATATGATTACATAGGTTTAGAACACATTCTCAAATTTCCAAGAGTGATGAATTAATGGAAATTACATGCCAAACAAATATATGTAGAAATATTTTGAAATCAATTTAGGTGATATTTCAAATTACACAGGTTCGGTGTAACAGCAACACAGAAATGTCACACTTTTTGGACCCTGAATTTATAGAATGGCCCACATGTTAAAAAGCAAGTCACAAAACAATTAAATTTACTTCTCCATATTCTCACAAAACAATTAGCAAGTATGTTTCGTGTAAATGTACGGTAGAGTACATGTGTGTATGCAAAGTGATGTGTGTATGCAAAGTGATGTACATATGCATGTACTTGAGTTAAATGTACACAGATAAAACCCTCCTGTCACGAGCCAAGCATACACCTGTACATGTACCCACGTACTTTGGCTACATATCACATAATCAATGCAAAAACAGGGCAGAATTGAGCATGAAGGCTTCTATTTTTAGCCTTTTTTTTTACTGAAGCTGAGTCATCCGGATTACATTCTGAAGGACTTGTATAATATCCCTGACTGATAAACACTGTCCTTGTACTGTCCGCATGTGTACACATGTACAGTGCTTCATTAACCAACATGCACGCAATGTACTGTACATGTAGTTATCACACATTAGCTACATGTATATGTACAACAAATCAACAATGTCCATGTACAATCAAAACTTATCTTAATTTGTAGGAAGTCACAAGTGAACGCTACATGTAGGTTACATGTGTTTAATCTGACGGTGACTTCATGCCCATTTTAAGCGGATTACTCTGTCTGTCTGACCTTGGCCAACGCGATGAAAAATTTGTGCCAAATTATGTGTAGAAGGCTCTCAGAATGTTGAGCATAACAGAATTCCCACGATTTAATCTACGAACTAGAGATTTCAAATTCCACCTTCAGCCCTGTAGGATCTTAAATAACAGACACAGGGAAGCGCATGTGAACAGATGTACATATACACACTGTCCTTGTACGCAGAGCTAATTGGATCTGTGGGCTACATGTACATGTATGCAGTTCATTATTCCGTAACACAAGGTAACCATTCTAAATACCCCCTAATGCACTTGAACATACCAGAATTCTGATATTCCCATTTTGGACTTCATTTTTTCCAAGGTAAATACTAAATCCTGCCATTCTGCAAAGTGCATTATTTAAAACAAGTAGCATTTTCCTTATGTTTAATTGGGTGGAGTAAAAAAGGTGTTTCATGTCCAATGTAGAGGGGCTTTTGTTTCCAATATCTGATGTATCATGCAGTAATGGTGTTTACTAAGCTCAATCTTCATGTACACACATTGTACATGTACAAGGCTACACATGTACATGTACATAAAATCACTTGGACAGAATAGGAAGCACCCAGTGTTACAGAATATTGCTTTGGTGCTATCAGTGGGAACCAGTCACAAGACACTGGTACAGTACATGTGCTACACAAATGTTGGCTGGTAACCCGTCCTTGTTTTGCAACATTTTCTATGGTGTTCATAGTTAATTGTACAGTTCTCATTTTATTTTTTTTACCTTGAAAGACCATGACAGCCGGTCCGATGACGGAAAAATGGGATTTGAAAAAAAAAATTTGACCCTGAAATTCTCAACATTATCATTTTTTCTTGGTAGGAAATTCTGGATGGGATTGGTGGCATAATAGATATTGGTTTTTGCCTCGGTCGCAGCCAAAAAAATAGGATCTGTTGGAAACGAGAGCCAAAGAATTAACTAAGCGTGCTAATGTCAAAGTCTTGTACATTGCAGCTCTCTCTAATTCCTATTGGTCCCAGAAATATCTGAGGCATAAAGCGTGAACCAACCAAACAGCCAAGAACTGTGCATTACATGTGCATTACCAGTAGGTATGAACACACACAAATGCGCACAAAGGTAAAAATAGCTTCCACTCTACAACTGTACAGTTGCTCTTTCAACAGGAACGTACATGTAACAGACTACAATGACAAGTGCATAACACAGACATGTACATGTACAGTTGTATACTTGGTGCAAAACAGTAATTGTACTGTACATCCATGGGCGTCAGACTGGAACGTAAAGAAACACATCACAGGGCTCCACATGTGGGAAGGTTATCCCATTCATAAATGCAGCCATTGACAGATTGTATGGTCTCCCATTTATGGAAGCCTTTATGCTCTGTGGTCACAGACTAATTACCATCCTTACCACAGCTTAATGCATCATGTACCGGTACACTGTACCTCACACTGTGACAGGTACATGAAACCCATTTCTGTGGTTTACAATGTACATGTTGTAATGCATGTATAATGTATACAATGAGATTTAGGGCAATGTCTCCCATGGTGTTGCCACAGCGAATGATATTGCAGAAAATACCAAACTGAGTGCTTTGCAGGTACAGAAATGCAGACGCATAATATAAACATTTCCTGGTAACAGTGAAAAAGATTGGATACATTGTAAATAATGTTTTGTTTGGCATATTTTATTCACAAAGGCATTTTTCTAAAAATTGAAAATGTTGGAAGATATTATACATCCGATGGTCCAAAAACAAACAGGCTTTGCAAATGAAAAAAATACTTGCACAAAATGTACATGTAGAGAAAAAATATCAGATATAATAAAAAAATGCAGTTTATAAAATGCCTTCAAAAAACCCACATTGCCGATCAATAATGCCACATGAAGAGAAACATGCGGTAAAGCTTAGTGCTATTTATAAAGTTTGGGAACATTTCAAGGACAGAATTGATTTTGGTGGATGGTTTGTAAAATTATAATGAGGATGCCATGCTGCAGGAAGTGGGCTAATGAACGTGTCGCATGTGTGGTTGGTAATGTAATAAATTTATGATGCAGCCATATATCATGAAGAGCCACATGACACATGTGCAAATGTAATGAGTAGATGAGGCTACCAGGCACTGTAGGCCTACAATGTATGTGTCCATGTATGTTCATGTGCATTTGCTCCATGGTGCAAAGGACCTTAACATACAGTACTTGTATGCACATGTGCGGGTTGGCCTTCTCCACACTGAGGGGACATTTTTGTTTGTTAGTAAAGTTGGAACCGTGTTGTCAGGACAAACGTTAAATTTTTTGGTCATGTAAAATCTATGGTGCATTTCAACAGGTGTGTGGTCCCTATAATCCAAGTACAGTGGAACCTCGCTATACCGAACACCACTATACCGAACATTCAGCTGTACCGAACATCGTCCTTGGCTCCCACTATTTTGTGCACGAAACCTACCAAATATTATGCAGTTGCAAATCAACCGAGATTCGCTAGAGCATGCATCAGAGATCAATCCTGAGCGGTAGCTTCACGACTTTTAGGATAAACTAAATATCAGTTTTGTTACTCAATATTTAATAAAACCAAAATTAATTAACAGATACATTTCTAGAAACCTCAAACATGAATGCAACGGCAAAACATCAAGAAAACAGCGAATCGTAGTATCACAAGAGGGTGCACTTCAGTTAGACAAGAGACGGCGCTATTCAACATGGCAACGAAACACGCGGCAGTTAATTTCGCTATACCGAACAACCACTGTACCGAACATTTAGCGTGGACCCTGCCGTGTTCATTATAGCAGCGTTCCACTGTACACGTGTACATTATAAGTGTGTAACATGTACCATTAAGTCACTGCCACCAGTTCTCACAAACTAAGTTTCTGCACATTTCCTGTCTGGTGCAAACCTGTTGACTGACATACTGACGGACAAAGGCCCTTTCATTAAATACGGTACAAGTAATATACATGTTTATGTTCCTGTAAATACATGTCCATGTATGTACTGTCTGTATGAGACCCAGGATTTCCATGTGCCAGTAAACTACTGTACATGTACATGTCCCCTACTTAGACAGATCTGAATGTCATTATGTACTTTACATCGACTTTGAGGGTTTTGCAAATTAGAAGTATATTTTTGCATATTTCCCTTCTTTGACTTCTAAATTACAGCCGTAGTAAGCCACCTAGATGAGAAAAATCAAATCCACTTAAATTACTTTGTTTCATTAAACCTAAGCTCTGAAATTTTTCCACTTCTTTCCTGTTAACGGCAATTAAGTTACCAAGTACACGTTGCGCATGCAACCTGGAAGTTCATGCATGAAAAGTAGACGTAAAGAAATTCACCTAACATACACCTAGACTTGGAGGGTAACAAAATTTCCACTCCACCACAGGTGCATGCATGATAATTCAATCACAAAAACCTGCCAATGTACAGATTAACCATGTTTCTTGCACAAGTAACCCTGAGTGTTGTCTGATTAATAAATCTGCAGGGGTACCCACTCCCAACGATGTCTTGAATACGAGGACATGTACCTCATGGCCAAGTGTCTCCGATACATTCAGCTGCCGGTAATCATTTCCCGTTCCTCCAAGAAAAACGCCGGCAGACAGAGAGAGTCAACTGGAGGGGAGGAGTGCGCTTGAAGAGCTAACGTTGCTGCCGGGTACACAGCCTGTCACACCCCCGTAGGCTACCCACTGTACATGTACATGCACTCCACCATCTAATGAACATTTTGAGCTTCCACGTGCATGGACTGTATCATTCCATGGCCACTGCAGGTTGAAATGCCAGCCTGTCGCCCGTTTAACATGTCTGTCAAAGCTCCTCACCGATGTGCACCCACCGCTACTGTCTGTGCCATGATGTCACACAGCCTTTCAATGTACATACACATGTATCATGTACAATGTATAGTATCCCTTGTATGATAGGAGAGGAAGTCCACACTATTCCAAGCATGTACGGCCATACAGTCCATGTATGTTGTTCTCACTGATACTGAACATTCCCCTTTAGTATGGGAGCTACCTAGAAGTCTGTACCAATCACCACACAGGCATTTCTGAGTATCAGAGACCAGCATGTCAGGATCTGTTGAATAAGAGCAGGCTGACCCCCGCATGACCTATAATCCCTTTGCCAGTTCCCTGAGACATTTTGTGAGGATATAGTCAGGCTGTGTTGTCATAATAAGAGTCAGATTTCAATTTCATTTTGACTCCAGGCCCAGGGACCTCTCCATTGTTTCCCTGAATTCTCATCTGGAGTACTACTCAGAAAAAAGAGAGACTGTTTCAAGTTTCATAAGGAAACTGAAATGTGAAAAATCACTGATCTTTTATAAAAGTTCTCCACAGCAGAAATCAACAAAAATATACTTCAAATGAAAAAAAAAACTCCCTAATATGCGATCATCTACATTTTGTACATGTACTGCTGCTAACACTCCTCTGTATTAATAAATCCTGAATAAATTTAGCTTAATTTATTCTTAATTTTGAAGTATGAAAAAACATAGAATTATGTGTATTTCAAAATGAGGCATTCAACAATACATGTAACTATTGTACGTACTGGTGTTTCAAGAAAAATGTACCAATCTGGAGACAATATCATCACATTATATTTTAGGATATTCATAGCCAAAAATCTAAATTGCATGGCAAAACTAATTCCAGCCAATTTTGCATGTTAACTCTTGCTTTGCAGGTGTAAATTTACATTAAATTACAAACTATCTCCTGCACAGCATACATGTACGGTACAGTGCATGTAGCTCTGCTTGCAATGAAGCCAGTGTTATTGAATATCCTGGAACAATGTACATGTATGGTATCTGTATTTAACATTCCATTTTTTTTGCAGATACATATCATGTACACAAAGTAGGAATTTTTTTCCCTGTCAAAGGAGGCAGTCACCATGATCACGGGCTGAGTTCAGAAGATCAGACACTCGGCATATTTCTACAGTCAAAACAGGTCTGATTGATGTCGGACGCTTGGGGCACTGCCCCCACCGGTGGGGGTGCCCATGATTGTTATTTCCCCAGAGGGCTTTGGTTTGGACTTTCTCCAATGCCTGCCAATCAAATACCCAGGGACAAAAAGGCACTCAGTCATGATTTTGAGTAGGTGGGAGCAGTCGAGGGGGATTTGTGCCAATTCAAAATAGACAGCAATTAGCAAACAGAGAGAGATATGGGTACAGGGTATTAAAGCTAAGTCCATCATTTGTAAAAATCCAAAAAGCAACAGACAAAAAGCATACAATGTACATATACTTGGTTTAAAAATGGTGACGGGACTAAACTCCACATGAAATTATTCTTTCTGGCAAGCTGTCATTTTGAAGAAAACCGCAAGTGAAAAATCATTACTTGAAGCAACACAAGCCTTGACGCGACACACAAGCGCACGTGGTTACTATAATTCACCAGTTCAGCGCGTAATATTGTGTAGCTGCATTCGACAGCATGTGAGAAGGTGCCCACGAGGATGAAATTAGGCGTAATTCAAAACACGACTCAACAAATTTTTAACCGGAAATCAAAATCCTAGATGATTGTTTTTCTTGGAAATTACAGTTTTCACTGAGGTGAAACTTCGTCAGGTTGTTTTTCTTTGGCGCCCTTCTCTAGATTTTGATCGATTTCATCGTCTCAAAGGAACATAATGCATACAGGTAAGGTAACTGACAAATGATGGGCTGTACCTCTAAAAACACAAGACGGTGATTTTTTTAAGGAAACTGGTGGATGAGACCATACAACCACAAACTGACAATAGCATCTGTAAGGAAAACTAACAGCACTTTAACTGTGAAAAAAATTCTACATCAAACCAAATTGTTGGGTTAGATTACCACATATCCTGGGAAAAAAAATTATAGAGAAAAAAATGTAGTACTCATCAAATAAATGCTCTTTCATTTGACTTTTAAGTGGGTTATCAGCATTCAGATAAAATGCCATTGCTGAATATACCCCCCAATGAACTTTGGAGTCATCTAAATGAGGAGGCCATGTATTTTTTCATCTCTACGCCACAGGGCAGTAGCCTCCCACACAAGCACAGCAGATCGAATGATTCCCACTATTCTTTGAAACTCTCACCTGCAAGGACTCCTGCCCCATTATGTGGCTGTTTGCCCAGGTATCAAATGGCAAATTGATTGTTGTATTAGAGGAAGTTTAACTTCACTCAATAGGGGAGCTGATAATAAACCCTGCAAATCTACAGTAACTATCCCCAACGACCTAAACAACAGCCCATCCAGATAAAATGTCATTTGTTTATTAAACTTAAACTCGCCAGTAACATGATCCCCGGTGAGAAGATGAGAAATGAATCTGCCTGGGAAATGACTACATATCACTTTCGGATTGGGGGGGGGGAATCAGACAAATACTAGTATACGGCCTATGACTTCTCATATGCTGCAATACAATTTCTTTGTCCTTGACAAAGTGGCTCAAGACACACATGTCAGATAGATTAACTGTTTTTTGTTGGGTCTTGTCGAAGCTAAAAGGTGCAACTTGGATGTGACACAAATTACTTTTCAGCCTTAATATTGAAACAGTTTGTTTTGAGGAAAAGAACTGAAGCACTTCATTTGAATGCATAAGTGTAAATAGTAAGTAATTCACAGTGAAAGCAAACAGAGCCTTAAACATCCCCACACTACAGTCCGTATGTCACGGAATCCAACCAGGAAACTTGTCCTAAAAAACTGATTTTGCGAAGTACGCACATGTACAGATGTACATGTACCAGCCAGAAGGTTTAGGCTATCTTACACATGTAAGTCCATCCATTTCAAAGAAACGGTAACGATGATGTAAAACATGAAAACAATATGACTTTTCCTGTACATTGTCTTAATCTCTTCTTTTTTTAAAGTAATGGAAAGTAAACATACCCAGGTACAGGAGCTGGAAGTGAACAGTTGGAGAACAGATCTTGGAAGGGAAATATGCAAGTCTCCAATGCTAACTGTATACTGCCCTCTATGTTCAAGACAGCCAAGCTGTATACTAAATGTACATACCAGACTGATTTCTTCATTCATGTGCAGGTACACGTCTATCCATAAATTGTGCAACGTATGCATGTACCGTACATGTACAGTTCAATGCCATGACAAGCAGGAAAATGTGTTTACGTGCACCTGTAGTCTGTATGCGTACATGTACCTCAATCCAAAACCATATTGTACGCATATCTCCCAGGAAAATCAAGTTAAAAAATATCACAGACCTCCTACTGTAAAATTAATTGGCAAATCAAATGGCACAACAAATGGGAAAAGATCAAGAATAAACCAGTACCAGCACACATGTATATGACATTATAGACTGGGAATATTACTTTGAATGCCACTGGTTAACAGGCATACATGTAAAGTGTACATACAAGTAGACTGTACCTACAACGTACATACATGAACACTGGATATACGTACATGAACACTGGATATACATACATGAGCACTGGATATACATACATGAACACTGGATATACGTACATGAACACTGGATATACATACATGAACACTGGATACATACATACATGAACACTGGATATACGTACATGAACACTGGATATACCTACATGAACACTGGATATACGTACATGAACACTGGATATACATACATGAACACTGGATATACTTACATGTATGTACATGTACATGCACCAGTGAATTATAATGCATGCATACTATAGACCGACATGACATTTGACCCTGAAGGAAGTACATGTATAAAGGAAAAAGTTCCCTCCTTGCAGACCCCTCAAAGTACATGTACATGGATAATGACTACGGCAACAGAACACAGAAAATGAAAGAAACCTTAGGAAATGTAAGCAGAAAAAAATGGCAATCCTATTAAAGCAGGAAAAGAATGCACAGGTACATACATGTACAACACTGCTTGTACTACTAGTTGTGTACATGTAGTTGTCACAGGCCGTCATAAGCAGCACGCCTACATTTACTCTGTATATTTTGTTCTGTTCACACATATACATTTACACGTAGATACATGTACAAGCAGAAACAAGGTTGATTGAATGATGCACATCAACTGCATATCTGCACATGCATTAACCCTGACAGTCCCAAATCCTCCAATTTCAATACGATTTTACATACACGCTAAGGGGTTAGGGTTAAGCCCATAAACGTTACATTTACATGTATGATACATTGGCCATTTGCCCCATATTGCGCCAAATATTTATTATCAGTTTGGTATTATTTTTATGTATCCACAGTTGTTCAAAGAACTGTGCTAAAGAGTAAACCAATAACTTCAAAAATATATTGTAACTGGTAAGGGCACATGTGTATTAAAGTGTGGGTAAATGACAAATGTAGTGGAACGAGGTTAAAGGTACAGGCTTTTGCCAGCAACTGTAATGAACATTGACCCAAACAAAAGATAACAAAATATTCAAGAGCCTGAAAGAAGAACGACAACTGCAATGCGATATATGCACATTTTCAAGATGAAAACTGTGTGACTTCCAAATTTCAGATGCTGGTACAGTCTCAAATTTTCTAGCCAGTCTTGTTTTCAAATTACGGGTCTTCTGAACCATTCAGCTTTTCAGAGCAAGTGTGTGAATTTAGTATGTCCCAGAATTTCTGCTACATGTCCATGTACATTAAAAAAAAACAGCTACACTGTGGGGAGTATATTTGAACAATCTAACCTCTGACCTAAACTTAAGTGATGTTTTAGTTGGAGCTGATCATGGAGCGAGCCACATCCAGACTCCAATTGCTGTAGAATTGTATATTTGAGAGTTTGAGGCAGGAAGCTAAAATCCGCCAATGTCAAAGGACTTTCCTGTTCACCTCATTAATGGGTCCAGGATAAGGGCAGGATTTTCCAGTGGGAGGAAAATTTAACCAGCTGTTACTAACAACTTAAGTAACTAATCATCATCGTTATCTTCCAGGAGAAACCTCCGGCGAGAATACTTGCATTATTCAAACACTGAATGGAAAGGGGTCAAGTAAAAAATATGGTTATGCTTGTGAAATAGGGGTGATTCACAAAAGTGCTCCTCTAAGAGTTTGCAACGCGTAGGCCAATCACAACGTGCAAACTCTGCCGACCCAATGCGCATCTGAAATGCACGTTGTGATTCACCAATGCATTGCAAACTCTTGGAGGTGCACTATTACGAATCACCTGTATTGGGAAATTTGTGTTCACATCATTTGCTGCTGTCATGCGCATCAGGCCTCAGGCTACTGAAGTTTTTTGTGTCCTGTGACTGTAACACAAATTGAAGAGAGAATGCCACGGCAGTTTTATGCTCTTCGTAATCCTTTCATTGCTATGAATTGTAGACAAAAAAAACCATTTCCATACAAATTTTTTAATTTTCCGAAGAGTAATTTCATTTTATGGAACACAAATTGAAGAGAGAATGTCACCATAGTTTTATGTTCTTCGTAATCCTTTCATTGCTAAGAAGTGTAGACAAAAAAACGATTTCCATTCAAATTTTTTACTGGCCGAATAGTACTCTCATTTAACTATATTACTTGGTTAGCGAACTGGAAAGAATTCCATGTGCAGCTGCCACATTTTTTCCTACAGTTATCTATTTGCAATGGAAAAGTAATAACATAATCTAAAAAGTCAAATTCAGCAGGGAAATTATTAAGGTATTCATGTAGAAAGCAAAACTTTTCAGACCAGCCTCACGGTGTTTGTGCACGGGGTGTCAAGTGGCATATATCTGTTAATGTGAACCACACAACAAACGTGGACAATAGGCCTATGGCTAAATCAAACTGGGCACAATTGGTCGATATGTGCAATCACCCAATCTTTGTGCAATCAGTCGATCTTATAACTGCATATTTGTGATTTTTCTGTTGATAATTCCACCATCTGCCAATCATGCCAATTGGTTGTCTTTTCTTTCAAATTCACACATGTGAAAGATTGTTGTTTCCAAAGAGGGAAGTTGGAGATTTCATTTAGGATCAACCAATTACGCAGAGCGATCGGCAGATCGTGCTTATCGGCTGATCCAACACCAATAAGGGGAAGAGTTCCACATAAGGACGCCAGTAATTCTTCCCTGCAGTGACTTAAATTTAAAAATAATATAGTCACCATGGCATCAAAAATCAAAAACATGTCCAGAAAAGTTCAGTTCAGGATAGCCCCACTAGTGTGGCACGGATCACTCCTGATCTATCCTTAGCCACACATCCGTATACGCAATTTCGTGTTGGGGTATTGGACATTCCGGCATCACTTGACCCCTCATCGTCTCGACGGCTGTTCCATGTCAAGACATATGTAATACATGGACTGAGCGGTAAGATACTACATGTACATGTACCAATGCGCTCCTCCAAAACTTTGGCAGCAGTTTAGGTATCTTGACATGGAACAGCCGTCGAGAAGATGAGGGGTCAAGTGACATAATGCTCAATGACCTTATTTTAAAGATGGCGACTGAGAGAGCGAGCCCGTTAGATTGAACGGATAAAGGCAAAAAGACTGGAAAATACCTCAATAACATGAGTAAAATCATTCAATAAATGGTTTTTAGAAAGCGGAATTCGCGGAAAGGTCAAGAATCATGTTCGTGTGCAAAAAAAATTGTGCCCACGATGATAAGTGGGTGCGCCGGAATGTTCAATACGCCGACACGAAATTGCCAATACAGATGTGTGGCTAAGGATAGATCAGGAGTGATAGTCCATGCCACACTAGTGGGGCTAAGTTCAGGAGGGAAAATAAGTTGTTTAGGGCCTACTGAGAAAACAATTAGAATTTTTCAGACCAGTCTCATAAGGTTCGTGCACAGGGTGTCAAGTGGCGTCCATGTATTGAACTCTTTCCCCAGTAAATTCATAACTGCCCATCCTAGTCATATCCATGATCCCTATTCATGAACAGAAGAATGATGAGTCAAGCTAATAACAATTGGATTCGTCTCTCTAGTCTAGCAAAGTATCATGTCCTTTCTTTAACATCCCCTATCAGTTCCCGTAAAATTCCAAAATACAAGCACTACATAAAGAAAACTCCTTGATTATCATATAATTAAAAAAAGGAATATCTATGATGATATCGCTGTAGAAAAGGGGGAAATATCTGACCTTTCTGGCGGTTGTCTGTTAGCCATGAATGCCCAGATAGAGCGCCATCTTAAGTGACGTCGTAAAGTAGGGCAGCGACCTTAACCTTAAGTCTGGAGCCCAATGTCATCAGCAGAACGTTTTCAATGGAGATATGGCATAACAGTACAGATACCAGACTGTGCAATAAATTAGACCATGTTACTTTGTAGTGGGGATGCGTAATACCGAAGGTGAAAATTTTGACAAAATCTTACAAAACGAGAGACAATCATCAGCTTAAAATACAGAAATGTTGTTTCATTTTTTGTCTATTTACAATCAAAATGGAAGTATTAAATTCATAAGACTCATTTTACTGAAAATGGCTGAATTATTTTTGTTAAGTGATGGTAAATAATACCTGCGCCCAAATATCTAGGCAACCTGATTCCAGCTTGGGAAAATGGCGGAAGACAGTGGTGGAGGTGGTGGGAGTGATCTTGGAACAGCCTACTACCGATCTAGGGATCCTATCAAGAATTTTAAAATCAAGTAAGGACCGAGAACAAAGTGGGTCATATACTGGTATCAATTTCTGAAGCATGGTGTGATGTGGTGAATTCTTGCGGCCCGCTAAAACTTAAAAGTGTTGGGTCCGTTAACGAGCGCAAGGTTAAACTGGGGTCAATAAACTTTGTATGTTGGTTTTGTGCAGTTAGAGCTCTTCAATTAAAGGTGCGCATTCGAAAACGTCTGTGGTCTGACATTCTTCAGAATTGTGTCGGTAATTTTGTTTCTTTGTTTTCAATATGAGGATCAAGGAATACCAAATTAGGTTTAGGCTTAATTCTTTTTGAGAAATGCAAAACACACAAGTACATGTACAAGAACATATGATACTCGTAAAAAGGTTTGATTAGGGTCTTACTAAGCATATGGAGCAGCGCGGACATCCGGGATTCTTGCAAAATGACAGGTGCTGCGCCAGTGAAAATAGCGACCTTGGCAATGTATGCGCGCACCAGCCAGTCCGAGGATCGGGTTATACAATCTTTTCCTTTGATCTGTACGTACGCGAATGCTCGTTGCAGTTGTTTTCACCGGTGCTGTGTGGCTGCTACCCGTATTTTTGTGAAACTCATGGATGTCTGCGCTGCCCCATTAAAGACAACTTTGATAAGCCTAAGGCGGTATAACAGCCTAACGTAGATATCAAAAATACATTCTCAGTAATTATAATTTCTTGTGTATAAACCTTTTTCACATTTCATGTGCACATGCTCAGAGGATTTAACAGAGTGGAACAAATTTCATGACAAGAACGTTGTGTAAAGTTTGGCGAATGGATGCTTGTGATTGTTATTGTTGTAGACAATTCGTTCCCCTCTAGCTTTGTTCACTTACTTGCGTGGGGGTGCTAAAACCAACATGGCGACAGAACGGAATGTTGGCTAAGTAAAATCTTATTTCTAAAGTACATGAAAGTAACAATACTAGCCAGTAACAGTAAAATGATGTACACCAGCATGATTACTTTTGATATGAAATGTTCTGAAACCAGCTATGAGTTTCAGGACTTAGTTTGATATCTTGTGTACTTTTTAAAAACTGTTTGGTTTTTTTTTGGTCTTATCACTATGTCAGAGTGCACTTGAAACGTGTGACCGGAACCAGTCTTGTCCCTACTGCCTACAGCAATGAAGAGGCAGGACCCAGTCATGAAGGGATGGAAATGAGGCCTTTGGGAAGTCGACGTTCAATGAAATGTACATATAGAGTCATATCTAATCACTTACCTCCAACACCTGTTGCTGTCTACTGCTGAAGCTTGCATTTTCAGATTTTTTTGTTGTCTGAATTACTGAAAGGGCTTATTTTTCAGCAAATATTACTCCAAGGTCTCTACATCTTACTCAACTGCTGATTTTGTACCTGTGCTGCCAGAACCTAGATATTTGGATTCAAGCTCAAAAATGTTTTGTTCCTGTTCATTTAGGGCCAAATTTAATGAGTAGGGAGTGTAGCCATGTGGTTCAGGTTTGTGTTTGATGAGCCAAGGGTCAATGGTTCTTGTTGGCCAAAGGTTATATCCACGGGCAAGCCACTTTACCCTCATTTGCTGCTCTCCACCCAGGAGTATAAATGGGTACCAGCATTAGCTGGAGAGCAACCTGTGATGGACTGGCGTCCCATCCAAGGGGCATAGAAATATTATCAGTCATTCCATGGCAAGAACACTGGAGAAAAACACTGACTGATGAGCCGATTTGGCTCACCACAAGCTTGCTTCATGACTAAACTTGTTTAGCTTGTTACATGTACCGCTGTTTAGAGAGATGAAGTGAACACTCAATATATGTCTGACAGTAGTGAACAAACTGCCACTTTGGTCTCAGTGTATTTGAACCGACTTACCTGACAGCTCAAGTCCGGCCAGAAGATGACGAGACCTACACCCTGAAATGGCAGGAGAAGTTGTTCAGCCAACTGGAGGTGGAACTCTACCGTGACCGGGACAACTGCAAGCGACCCATTGAGGAGAGGTACCATAGAGAGATTACTGCCATGTACAATGATGGAGATGGCAGACCCACCACGAGGATCTTCTCCTATGTGGACCATGATACCTTTGCCAGTCTTGAGGAGGTATGAAAATGAGTTCTCCCCACCTGTTTTTTTCAGTTGTGCACTCTGGGTTTTTTCTTGGGGAGTGTATCTCCAAAACAAAATATTTCCAAAACATTTCAGACCCATCATTCTCTCCTGCCCTCATCAGGCTTTGCCATCTATTGATCTCTGGTTATTAAATAATCAGATACTTGTTTAGAAATTCTTGGAAATGCAATGGAACAGGCTGATTATTGGAAGCCCAGATTGTAAGTCTAGTTTGTCATCTTTGATGGAATGCTGGAATGCTATTGAGCATTTGATGTACTGCTTAGTTGGGCTGTGGGCCCTAGTTTTGGTAAAACACGTTTTGTACGTCTTCACTTCAGCAAAATGCAGTGACAACATCAAGCAAGGAAACGCCGTCGTTTCTGACCCAGAAGATGCAGAATGTCAGAAGGAGGAAACAGACGGAGAGAAGAAATGGGTGAGGGTCTGATGGAGCCCGGAAGGGATGGAGCAAGGGGAGGGATTGGACAGGAGAGGGTTGGAGGGTGGGGCTGAAGAGGGGTGGAACAGAGTGGAGTGAAGGAGGGTTGAATAGGAGAGGCGTGGGGTGGAGCAGATTGGAATGGGGGTATGGTTGAATAGGGGTGGGGGAGGGTTGTTCTGAGATGGAGTAGAGCAGAGTGGAGTGAGGGAGGGTTGAATAGGAGAGGGGTGGGGTGGAGCAGATTGGAATGGGGGTATGGTTGAATAGGGGTGGGGGAGGGTGACTCTGAGATGGAGTAGAGCAGAGTGGAGTGAGGGAGGGTTGAATAGGAGAGGCGTGGGGTGGAGCAGATTGGAATGGGGGTATGGTTGAATAGGGGTGGGGGAGGGTGACTCTGAGATGGAGTAGAGCAGAGTGGAGTGAGGGAGGGTTGAATAGGAGAGGGATAGGGTGGAGCAGATTGGAATGGGGGTATGGTTGAATAGGGGTGGGGAAGGGTTGTTCTGAGATGGAGTAGAGAAGAGTGGAGTGAGGGAGGGTTGAATAGGAGAGGGGTGGGGTGGAGCAGATTGGAATGGGGGTATGGTTGAATAGGGGTGGGGGAGGGTTGTTCTGAGATGGAGTAGAGCAGAGTGGAGTGAGGGAGGGTTGAATAGGAGAGGGATGGGGTGGAGCAGATTGGAATGGGGGTATGGTTGAATAGGGGTGGGGGAGGGTGACTCTGAGATGGAGTAGAGCAGAGTGGAGTGAGGGAGGGTTGAATAGGAGAGGCGTGGGGTGGAGCAGATTGGAATGGGGGTATGGTTGAATAGGGGTGGGGGAGGGTTGTTCTGAGGTTGGGTAGAGTGGAGTGAGGGAGGGTTGAATAGGAGAGGGACAGAGCTGAGGAAAGCAGGAGCTTGCAAAGAATGGAACAGGAGGGGCAGAACAGAGGAGGATTTGAATGGGGGAGGGGTTGATTCAAGAAGGGGGTAGAACGGAAGGTTTTACGTTTTCAATTCCTGCAATTTCATTGTTGCCTGTAGTTCAGAGAACACTCTTGGGCTGGAGTTGGTGATTCATCTACACGTTTCAGAATGTGTGGAGTACAATTGTTAGATCAGGATTTCCATGCTTTGTCTTTGTAGTTACGGTGATGGTAGTTCGTTCCAACCCAAGATCAACCCAGTCATGGAAGCCCCATCAGAGGAGCATAAACGAAGCGCTCACGTCATCGACACACCAGTACAGACTATGTACATCATGGCTGATCTCAGCGCAGTGGAAGAGTTAGTATTTGGTCAGATTACTTGAAATTACCGACGGGACTATGGCAGCGGCTGCAGCTAACTCTCATAGAGTCCTGTGTGATTTCAAGCCGCACCTAAGTAATAAGGACACGTTGTTGTTGATTTACAGCGTTATTTAATCATTAATGCTCAATTCATCACATCTACAAAGCAATCATCACCCCATCTCTGCTTTTTCAGGAGAATTCTAACAGGGATGCTGGATTTTATTGCTTACAGCTCATTGCTTATTAAAGTAGGAGTTTGCATTTCAATATCTACCTTTCTTACACGTGAACTTTCTTGACAGATGACTTTTACATCTCATTATTCAAACTCAAGCGGAATACATCTTATTATTTTCCTCTTGACAGCGAACCCACAATACTGGATGAATACATTCTCTGCACCATAAAGGTATCTACAGTTTGCTATTTGTTGCTCCTATTAATTGTCTCGCAAAAGTCAGAAAATAAAAGCTTTACTCTTCATACTTTTCTTAAGAATTTTTGGTCTCAATGATCATTATTGACATTCAGTAGTACTGTATGGCTAAGATTTCTGTTCATAAGTTGAATTTTTGATACAACTTTTGTGACCTTGAGCAATCGACTTGACCACAATTAGCTGTATCCATGCACAATTGTCACAAGTTCATAGTGATAAGATAGTGTCTCAAACTTAGAGGACTGAAACATATTTTTAGATTTTTTTTTGGATGGAAGGTTTGTTAAATTTCTGGTTTCTGAAACCTGTTTTTGACACTGATTATAGTAACTAATATACTTTCCTGTTTCTTCGTCATGCTTTGGACAGTATGACACCCATGGGGTGTTGTCTGTCACGCCAGACTTCAATCGTTATCGGCCCCCATACACCATAGTCACCGAGTCCACACAACGCGATACCTTTGAGTACACACTGGAGCTGGCATCTCTGCCGATGGCCCGGCGTGATCAAGACCGAGAGACCAAGATGTTCAGAGAGTTGTACCAGAGACATATGGATTACGTCGGGGCCATGGTGGGCCATGACTTCGAACAGGTTCGTGGCTGACTTTTCACACTTGTTGACTTCTGTTTTGTGAAATATTTGATGTTCCATCTTCTTAAACTCTGGAGCAGGCAGTAGTTCAGATTTGCACAAGGGTAAGCTTCATTGACAGCCACCATCCTCTCTCCTGACATGCCTGAGGATGACCAGAGCATCCCGGTCAAAACGTCAAGTTTACATCCACTTGTTCTTCTCAGATCCACCAGTCTTAACCCCTTCAGCCCCAGAACCGTCGACAGCCGCGGCTTTGTGTGAGGATTGGTGCATACCACACATACAGCACTATTCACCATGCAGCTGCGATTTCAATGGGGCCTGCTGCTGGACAGAGCTTTACATTCTGGACATACCACAGCCCAGCAGTCATGGTCAAAAGAATCCCGGCGTTAAGGGGTTAAAGAAGAGATTGATATCACATGCTGTGGAAAGTTCTTACCCACCACTTCAAAGCCATGCTGACGAATTATAAAATATCTGAAACATGAAAATATAAACAAACAATGCAATTTGTCTGTTTACTGTCCAAGCTCTCTGCAGACAAGATTTTATTTTGGATCGCTGTGAATAATGAAAAGGAGCCAAGGGTGAGAGAGGAAGTCAAACATAAAATGACAAACTGTTTTGGTTTTGTGGGGTATTTGGCCACAAGGTTTTGAGGAGCCTAAGATCTCGTTGATATCACCATTTGAATTCAAATAGGTTGCGTCAGGAATTCTGAGACTGCTGGTTTACGGCGAAATTGTTTCTGCCAAGAACTACGAGTATGACAATCTCTATGTCCACTTTTTTGTGGAGTTACCCAAGCGTAAGTGGAACATTCTTGCATTTACTTTTTTCAGATAAAAGACAGTAAATCTCTCATCACATAACAGAACTGTTGTTTCCAAAACTAAACATACAGGTACCAAAGGATTCTCTTCAACAGATAGGTCACTTGGTAAACTACTTCACTGAAAGAAGGATTTAATCACAAGCGTTATTAGCCAGGCCTCATTTTTGGTTCTTTATTTCAGACTGGTCAACAGATACTGCGCAACAACTATCAGGGGTCACGCAGACATGCAGTACGAAGGAAATTGACAGAGTAAGTTGGACACCTTGTAAAGGGTGGTAGCTGCTGAATGGCATAAGACTCGTGATGCGATTCAAAAATAATTCCTAATTCAAGATGACATCACTTCTTGTTACTTCTGTAAGCCGCACTGTGTTTGAACAAAATGAAATCCTACAGGAGAGGATTCTGTCGGACTCTGTTGATAGAGTAAGGAGCAACAAACCCTTTTTTGAGCCGATTCTTAAGTTAAGCGTACTATCCACCTTGAGCAGAAGCACCCCCTCGTCAGTTAAACAGAGCAAGGTTGGTCAGCAGTGTTCATTTTCCTGGTAGTGACGCGACCATAACATATGAATTCATAGTCGTTCGTGAACCAGCACAGTTCAGTTCCAACCAAAAGTGCCTGCGTTGCTAGGAAAATTGCAGCCTCTCTTGGTCCAGCTCAGGGCTCACATACTCCCTCGTCCAGTGCCTGGAGAAGAAGCACACTTACTGTTCAGTCAACGTCGTTGGTCAACTACATTCTCTCCTTCTAAGCAGGAGAACGTAGCCTACTTCTGTTACCCGTTTGACTTGGAGCTATTCTACAAGCAAGAGGAGCTTGGCGAGGAGGAGCATCGGGAACCATTGCTACCTCAATGGCCACAGATCTTTCTGGAGGTCCTGTCTATTGATTCCTGGCAGCGATATCGCACGGAGGGGTACGGATACCTGACCATACCCTCAACACCGGGTAGGTACCCAATCATGCCCCACCCTCAAACAAAGCTCCTGTCTGTAATTCTAGGGTGGATCTGTGAAATTTTAGTGCAAGAAGCTCAAGTCAGAAATCTCACAGGTTTGATTCTGCTGTCACTTTGCCTTCCAGGTATTCACACAGTTGAGGTGCAAACGTGGCGCCCGTCTGGCCAGCACTACTTCAACAACTTGCGTCGATTCTTCATCGGTGGTTCCCCTGAATTGGAAGATCCGACCTATGTAGCTGTCCCACCGACACACGAGGGCAGCGTGATCAGCCGATTTGGGTTCCGAACAGAGGCAACAGGGAGCGTCACATTGAAGCTGAACCTGCTACAGCAGAGCCAGTGAGTAGAAACGTAAAGATGACCCCCTGAACGAGACGGCAAAGCCTGATTGCTGTGACGCACTGAATATTCATCATCTTTCTATTTACTGTGCATTTATTTCCGATATAGTTTACATTTGGGTCTGGCTGGAGATTAGAGTATTTTGCTGATTCAGTAGGCCTATAGACCTTTATCGTGATGCTGCCATGTTGGTCTTGTTCCCTGTAGATCCTCTGGCAATAGTAATACAACTTGACATATTGATTAAGGGAACAGATTATTTCTCCTTCCAGCCTCAGTTTAGTCACATTGATTTAAATGGAAGGAAAGCAAGATGGCTGCCCCGTGATAGAGGTCCGAGGAGCAAATGGGTTAAGAAATATCTTTGCTCTTACAAGCTTTACTACTCGAACTGACTTCTGTTATTGTGGAAATCATCTTCAGTGTTTAACTAGGCCTGTCATTTGCTAGGTTTCCTAACACATAATCCTGTAAACAAAACATGCACATGACTAAAAAAGTTGCTCGTCACAACAAAGCTCTTCTTTGTTTCAGAATCTTCATGGACAAAGTGGATTCCAAACGGAAGGTGGGAACATTACTGGACAGACTTGGGTAAGTTGCTGTTCAAACGTAGAAGCAGATTTTAGGATACAGACAAGCAAAAGACCGTGAAAATTGGCAGACTCTGAGAAAACCTCTGAATTTTTTGGAGTTAGAAACTGAGTTCAACCTAAATCTGTTGTTTCTCTGACAGTGGCCTGACGATGCAAGCGTCTGTCCAGAATGTTCTGGGTGAGTTATCCGAGCAAATATTTCCATTTTAGAAAATTTACATCAAAGTTCAGCACAACTTCAAACGTTTGCAACAATTATGGCCAAAACCTTCCCCATGTCATTTACCTCACATTTCAGAGATTAAGCAACAAAGTTACACACTTTGAATGCCAAGTAGCAACTCCTAGAGTGAACATTACTTAAATTTGACTTGTACTTATTTTTTTAATTACAGAATTGTTCCAGAGAGCCAGGAAGAGAATGCAAGCTGCCAAAGAAACTCTCTCAACCATTCAATAAAAAAAACTGAAATACACAAACCTGATCTTGCTTATTCTTTCGCCAAAACAGAAGCAGTTTTGAGGTAAATACAGTCATGTGAAGATTTTCAGCACCACACTTGACTGACTTTTACTTTGCCTAATTGGCTAGTCAATCTTTGGTCAGTTTTGTTAGTCAAAATAGATTTGGTAAGCACAGGAATATGTTGCTTATAGGAAATAGTTAACCAGCTAGAATTCTGTTCAATTAGCTGCCAGTTTTACATGCTGTGGTGTTAGCAAGCGCCTTGTCCCATTTAATTCGACAAAAGCCAGCGTAGTTTGCAGTGTTCTCTGCATTTTGTTTCAACTTATGTGGCCTGTAGTCGGCATGCAAATGGGATTTCCATTTCTGACCCAAGAAATAATATATTAAATTCTCTACTTACAAGGAGGTAAAGGAAAGTGCACATGTGTCTTTCTGATTGGGTCTAAACCCTTCATATATGCCATTTTGCGATGCTACCCATTGTTTACGTGTGGGCTTTCCTAAGGTGCTTAGTGGATTGTGGGCCTACTCTGACTTTATAGGAAAGTACACAACAATTGACGTCATCAGGACAGAAGCTGATTGTCTCCATTATGAACAATCATGCTTGTAGTCCTTACCTTTGATGTAAATATTTGTTAATCATTTAATGATACACATGTACATGTATGTATCCACTGTCATTGACACAGCTGTACAGATAAGTGTACAAAAAAGTGAATAAAATATAAAAATAGATTTTAACAATGATTTCTGTGACAGACTTATTGAACTTCAAACCCTTTGTCAAACTTCAACTGAAAAATCTCATCATACGGCTGTCAAATAGCAACACATCTTTAATGACTATTTCTGGTACAGGAGTCACTGTTGTGTGAACGGAACACAAAACCAACCTCTAATACCGACGTTTCACAATAGCCCGCCTCCAAGAGTTTGCAATGTATTGGCCAATCACAGCGTGCAAAACCTCTCCACCCAAAGCACGTTTGAAAAGGGTCGACAGATTCCAGGCTTTGTGATTGGCCGAGGCGTTGCAAACTCTTGGAGGCTCACTATTGCAAATCGCCCCCTATTGAAGGATAAACTGCAACATACAAGGAATGCTGACTGGCCAAGTCACCAAAGGACTTACTGAAGTTTTCATATCTTTGCCACTTTGTAGGGTATGTAAACAAATCCCACTCAAACGTGGAGAAATTCAGCTCAAGGTTGGCCAAATGTGAACTTGCCTTTAATATATATCAGCCTCTACAGTACTGACGTCCTGTAACTTCTCACAGTGCTACTGAGAGTGGACTAATGAACTCACGGAGTCAACTGCAGATGCCGGCATCATCAATCTTGAAGGTGCAACTCACATTGATTGGCTGATGAAAGAGACAACGTGTAGACACATTCAGTGCATCCGAGCACTCAGGTTATATAGGTGTACATTCAGTGCATCCGAGCACTCAGGTAATATAGGTGTACATTCAGTGCATCCGAGCACTGAGGTAATATAGGTGTACATTCAGTGCATCCGAGCACTGAGGTAATATAGGTGTACATTCAGTGCATCCGAGCACTGAGGTAATATAGGTGTACATTCAGTGCATCCGAGCACTCAGGTAATATAGGTGTACATTCAGTGCATCCGAGCACTCAGGTAATATAGGTGTACATTCAGTGCATCCGAGCACTCAGGTAATATAGGTGTACATTCAGTGCATCCGAGCACTCAGGTAATACAGGTGTACATTCAGTGCATCCGAGCACTCAGGTAATACAGGTGTACATTCAGTGCATCCGAGCACTCAGGTAATATAGGTGTACATTCAGTGCATCCGAGCACTCAGGTAATATAGGTGTACATTCAGTGCATCCGAGCACTCGGGTAATATAGGTGTACATTCAGTGTATCCGAGCACTCAGGTAATATAGGTGTACATTCAGTGCATCCGAGCACTGAGGTAATATAGGTGTACATTCAGTGCATCCGAGCACTCAGGTAATATAGGTGTACACACTCAATGAAACTGTACAATTAACATGATTTATCCAGACTACAGGTTGTAGGTAAGTCAACAAGTGAGCCATTTTCAAGGGAAAATTTGGATTTGAAATCAAAAACTGCATACCAGTTTCATATTCGAGCCCGTCACAAGTCCTTGTAAGTCCATCACAAGTAATTCAGTCTTAAGCCAATTCACAAGATATTCAAACGAGCTGTGACAACAGCATTTGTTGTCACTGTTCATCCTGTTACTTATGGCTGGCCTTGTGAAGGGACTTGTGACTGGCCTCGTGAAGGGACTTATGACTGGCCTTGTGAAGGGACTTGTGACTGGCCTCGTGAAGGGACTTGTGACTAGCCTCGTGAAGGGACTTGTGACTAGCCTCGTGAAGGGACTTGTGACTGGCCTCGTGAAGGGACTTGTGACTAGCCTTGTGAAGGGACTTGTGACTGGCCTTGTGAAGGGACTTATGGCTGGCCTTGTGAAGGGACTTGTGACTGGCCTTGTGAAGGGACTTATGACTGGCCTCGTGAAGGGACTTGTGACTGGCCTCGTGAAGGGATTGTGACTGGCCTTGTGAAGGGACTTGTGACTGGCCTCGTGAAGGGATTGTGACTGGCCTTGTGAAGGGACTTGTGACTGGCCTCTTGAAGGGATTGTGACTGGCCTTGTGAGGGGGCCTTGTGACTGGCTGTGAACCAAGACATGTTGGACAGACTCGATGGGTGTTTTACGTGTCTGCTTCGCATTGTTCATAACATGTACTGGACTGCTGGAGTCCATAACACCCAGTTACATAGAGGGGGCTTAGTTCATCAGTTAGCCATATTAATGCTAAGAGAGCACGGAAGTTCGCGGGCCATGCTCTGGGCCATGCTCTCTGAGCTACTGAGCAGCCAGTGTCAGACCTCATTCTGTGAGAACCAAATCCAAATTCTGCAAAGTTGGCCTATGTTAAGACACTTTGTAACTATGGGGTGCAACGAAGCAAGAGTTACGGGGTCTCATGTCAGATCAAGAGCAATGGCAGCGCATCTGGGGTGTGTTCGACCGGAAGAAAACTTCCAGATGACACGGACCGATGATGATGATGATGTGAGGGGATTTGTGAAAAAACTTGTGATGGACTTGAATAAAACACCACTGCATACCTGTCTCCCGGATTTGATGAGTTTGGCTTCCCTTCTGATTTGATGGCTAGGAGTCTGCAGGCTGGCGTCATCTGACCTGTCATGGGTGAGTAGCAGACGGCAGTGGGGTACATGGGACCAGGTACGTCCTAGGGCAGGCTTACGCTGGGTCCCATCGCCCCGGACTTGGTTATTGGTCAACTAGGAGATATAGACAATCATGAGCTAAGCACACACCTTGCTTGGCAATAATAGGTTACCGGCTAAAGTATCATGAGATGTATACAAATTATGGCTGGTTCCCGGCTGATTTTTAGCCGAGCAAAAATTCTGCTGAGTGACATTTTCTTCCAAGCAGCGTTCATGATGGGTCCAAGCCACACACAAGTAATTTACACACTTTGACGACCGAAAACAATTCAAACAGCTCTCAATGCCATTCCAATGTTTATGAGTAAATTTATTTGAAATTCTGCTTGGAATTTGTGGAAAACTAAACAACGCTGTTCCAAGAACCCACAGAAAGGACAAGAGGAGAATATGGATGTTGAGCGATATGTAGTCAAAGGGTGCCTCCAAACTACTCACATTTTTTCAAAGGGCTAAACCATGAAACATAAATACGGACAAGGTAGAGGCCAGAAAGATCATTGCGTCTACAAACAAGAAAGCAGCCTCGTCCATCTTTGTTACGGCCAGATAGCTCCAAATGTTATTACAAGTAAACAAGAAGATTACCTGATAGAGTGAGAAAGGGAACAATAGACAACTCACAAGAATAGCGACCGAGTACTCCACGGCCAGCGCTTTGAGTGACCGGGCTAGGTGCATCATCAACCCATGACCTGTGTAATAGAACCCAATGTGGTGAAACTTTGTATGTTCATAAGAGGTCCTCGGCGGAACTCCTGATTTATTCTCCCCAGTTGGACAGAATGATAGCTGTATAATCCTACATTCATAAATACCTCAGAAAGTCTCCATGTTCAACAACGTGCAACTTGACAATGTATCAACATTTGATAATGCCCCCTGATGAGAAGTGATAATGCCCACTACAAAAATCACGCACTGGCACCTGGATGCAAAACAGTTTAATTGATTCTGATTGGCAAAGAGTTTGTGTGCACACAATTCACCACGCATGCCAATTGGACAATTTGCACAAGGAATATTCCATAAAATGAACGGGGGTGTTCAGGGAAAATGAAATTATTAAATCCTCGAACAAAATCGCTGGAAATCCATCAAATATTGACTTCTTTTGACTCTCTGACTAAACAGGTATTTATGAATGGGAATAAATATGTGCTTGGCTAACTAACTAAAGTTTAAGACCGGCTTTGGAGACTGAACGCTGATACTGCCCTCACCTTAGTCGCGTCCATTCTCCTGAGCCGTGCTTAAATGCACATTGAAGACAGGCCAACCACATTTTTATTACCTTATTACTAAACGAGAATGACTTCACAAGGCTGATGTAAGAAGAGCAAAAGTGAAACCGTTTGCAGATTTTGTTTTGAGTCTTATGAGTGATTTTGTGTTAGTATCTACCTTCTGTTTGTTGTCCACCGAGCAACGGAGACACTACGGCAGTCAATGAATCCACAGTTATCAGCTTCAGTGATGCGTAGAAAGGATCACTTCTGCTATCGATGGAGGACTTGGTTATTTCCAGTAAGCTGAGGAGTTCAAAGAGGTCAAAGGTCCTGGTGCAACGCAGCCTCTGGAAAGCAGCGGCCATAACCTGTGCATTTTACAAAGAAAGACATCAATTGATCCATTACAGCCTACTTTCTGTTTGCTGATGTGAAAGGGAAATTCACTTTTGAGTATCAATGATGTATGTGCCTCTATCTACAAAGTTTAGAACTATTTTCAAAAGATGTGTTCAGGACAAGTCTCTTTAGAAGTTTTGAAATTTGTCAGAAAGCAACCTCAACCTACATATATCCCCTAGCAGATACAGTGAACGACTTTTGTTTGAGACACTTTAGAAATTGACAGGCTGGAAACCATGTGAAGCTGAACACTGCCCTCCTTTGACAAATTTCATGAGACATCTACCTTGTCTGAGTGTCCCCTGACAGCCATGACATCTTGCAGTCGTTGGCTGCTGAATCCGCCGTTGGTGTCGATGTATAAGACATTCTGCTGTGCTGCAGCAGTGATGTTGGCTGCTGCTGTCATGCACAACTGCAGAGAACCAATGCAGCATGGTTGGTTTGAGGTTCATACATGTATAAACCATCACCCCCCAAGAGCCTTAAAAATACATCAACAGGTTTTGGGCCAAGTCAAAAACAGTCGTTTCTCACCCCTGCCACTCCTTTGTTCCATTCAACCTCTTTTTTCAACGGTCTTTTTTTCTGTTAAATTTTCAACATATTTTGACTATTTTTTAATTTCCCAAAATGAAGGTAGCTTTATGCAAGTTTATTACCAATCGAAAGGGTGAAAGTTCCTTTGGAGACAAACGTTTCTGCAATTTAAGAGTCCAGAAAATGCCACCACCATCTTGGAAAAAAACATCATGGTCATTGACGTACACGTTTTTAAGATGAGAAACCATTCTTTTCACGAGGCCATGCAGGAGGCCTGACACTCTGAGAGTTGAATTAATACAAAAAATGCGCTAACACTTCTTGCAGAGTGGAGACATTTGGAGGATTGAGAGATGTTTTTCGTGAAAGTAAAGAGCTAGGCTTCAATTTGACATAGGTAAGTTATAACAGATGTGTCCAGATTGGGCTGGGTCAGTGCAAGTTTGTACACCGATTGCTTAGCTGAAAACCTTGTCAGTGACACGAGCCCTGTGAGGGTATGGCTACTCACCTGTGTTTTGCCAGTTGCTGGGCCTCCTGTCACCTCTGTTAGCTCAGATGTGTAGAGACCACCGTCCAGGAGCTCATCAAGACTGTTGGGAAAGGTTTTAACCATTTTAAGAGACTAAGGAGGAAGCCCCCTTTATTTTAACACAGCATATTCTTCAAAGATGGAGATTAGATTGTCTGCCATATTTTGCTGGTACAACTAAAGGAGTCATCTTCCCCATTAACCCTAACCCTCCTCAATCCTTCACCTGTTGGAGGACTGAGGAGTGTTAGGGTTAACGAGTTTCAAACTTACGTTTGCAGGCACCTGCACATACATGTATGTTATTACACATAATTAAAAAGTCAATGTTCAATGCAATTTCAACAAAAAATGAAATTGTCAAGCGAAAAAGGGGGCAGACCAGGATGAAAAGGAATGACATGGGGGTGAGAAAGTACTCTTTTTTTGCTTTAATTCAGCCTTACTCTAAGCATCACAGTCTTAATTCTCAAATTTTTAAAATTCAAAAACGTAAATATTAATCTCAAGTCCTTTTTCGTGGACTGAACTGGATGTATATCCAAACTCGTGTCTTGTAACTCTACCTGGTGCATCCTGTAGACAGGATAGCAACGGATGACATCACGTCGTCATGGAGATCAGCTCCATTTATCGGGAAAGAGGAGTACTGGGCCAGCAACATCCTTCTTATTGACTGCAACACCTACCCCCCCAAAAAAATGAGGATTGATGAGATTCAGTGAATAAAAACCTGAGAAGGTGAAAGTAATAAACGACATGTCACAGGCTACTTGAGTTCAGGGCAATCTCTTCTTTTCTGTACCTTGTATGAGATGGAACACTTTTGGGCGAGGTCTTCAACGTCTGCACAGACAAACTCCAGCACTGCAGAAGAAATGCATGACAAAGGTGAAGAATACAACATGACGAAAATGACACTACAGATGGACTTGTCTATTAAAAACTATGGCATCATCGATATTGTGTGTTGAGAACCCAAAACCTTAAGAAAAACTCTTTCTTTTCTGACAAAAGAATCTGTGCTTGTGCAAGAAGTTGACCAAAAAAATGAATCAGGACCTCTGAAATTTGGGCCCAGTTGACAAACAGAAAACTGTCTATACTGTAAAGTAACAAATTTCAAGTAGTTTTTAGATTTAAGGTCCCTCAGTTTTATCCATGACCATGTAAATCAACTTCTGCCAAATAAGTTTAAAATGACTTTCCCTGTTCAGGAGAACGTTATTTAGAAATGAAGAAAACATTTGGGAAGAAAGTGGAAAATTTAGCCAGGCCAACATGTACCTGGCAAAAAGTGTGTGGAAGTTGTCTACATTGCATTGCGACAAACATCCAGAGTGTAAAGTCTTCCTGCCAGAGCACAATATTTTCAACGTTTTTTTTTCTCACATTTTTACCTGGCAGAGACAACTCAAATGTTGTTCACAAGTGCCTTGTGTCCTGAATTCCATAAATGCCGAGTTGAAATTACTAAATACGCCTCAGGACGATTTATTTGGCAGGTTGCACAACTTCACGGTTTCACACGATTCATGAGCAATCTACATTCGCCTAGTAGTACGCAGTTGCACATTTAACGAAATGCACAGCAACCGACCACCCCTGATGTGCGGATGAGCTGTGGACGCCAATAAGTCGCAGATAACTGACAGATTGTAGGCCAAGCTTTACAGTCAATGAAAATTTGCAGGTTTTTGGACCAAGTTTTCTTTCCACTTGCGTGTTTTGGGTACGGCACCATGTCGTCTGTGCATGCAAGGGGCTGTGAGTTCCTATGCATTTTGCGCATGTACAAGATGGACAGTGTGAAGTGGTGCCAAATTTCCTGCAAAATACTTCATCCGCGGGCGTATTTAGTAATTTCTACAAGGCATTTATGGAATTGGAATTAGGGCCCTAGTGAATGACATTTGAGCTACCTCCGCCAGGTAAAAATGTGAGAAAAAATGCAAAAATAATTTCCACATTGTAGGAAGACTTTATACCCCAGACGTCAGTCATAGCGTAAATGAAAACAACATGTTTCCAACCTCGGCTAACCACAAACCTGTTTTTATTCCTGCTGTATTCAGTGCATCTAGAGTTTCCTCTGTCAAAGCTGGGCATAGTCCTACACGCAGTAGAGTCATTTTGTCTGTCACCTCATTAATCTGTCACAATGTCAGTAAACAGAGCTGGATTTTCTAAGCTTGGTTTTCTAGATGAAATTCATCATTCTTCCGCAGTTATTTGATTATGGAACAAGTCCAGACCAAATTCAGAAAATGTAAAAAAAATGCCTTCCAGAAAAATTGCTCGAGTGAACACCAAACCAAACATGACAATGGCTACGTTTCAATATTTTCCTTGCTAAATTTGACTTTCCTTGCATGTTAACTCTGACCGATCATGTCTAAAATCGAAAAAGAGGAATGTTACAATTAAATGATATCGCTCCACCAGTCATGCCAGTAGAGCTAAGCATGTTTTCACTGTTTTGATGGCTTTTAAACCACTGTAATAAGCATGGTAAGGGGTTGCCCACTAATGTGGCACGGACTCTCACTCCCGCTTAAGTTAAGCGGGATCGGGAGTGAGTGTCCGTGCCACACTAGTACGTGCCAGTAGTGGGGCTAGGTAAGGGGAAAAGAAGTAATATCTGTACGTGGAACTGTACCGAAAGCTTACTTCACCAGTTACTTTTTTACTTCTCTAGCTAAAATACGCCTCTGTTCCTTGCTCTGTACTCTAATAGTAATACCGACGAATATGAACAAATTTCCCGCTATGGGCAGCCGGCAGGAGATGTACCGGAGATCCATCTAGCCAATATGCATAAACTCTTGAGGGCGCTATATAGGTCCAGTAGCTTCAGGGTGCACTGAACCAATTCAAGCTCCATTGAAAATAGTGTAAAATCAACCAAGTTTGGAGCCCCATGGCAGGCAACTGAAGTCCCTGAGGCCTCTCAAACAAAAACAATGTATTGTTTGGTCCTTCAGGTTTCATTTGATTTTCAATTTTTAGTAGGTTAATCAATGAATTTTTTAATTATCCGCCCAAAACAAACTCACCCCCCAAAAAGTGAATGTTGCCATGCCCTCCCAGCGGCCATTTTTCAAATGACATCCCTCACCTTCCTCGGGCTCTTCTGACTAATTTTCAATCCCATTTTGTCAGCTTTGCCCCCGAATGGGTGCCCCTGAATCTACAGAGATAATTCTGGTGCATACTGACACAATCCTACCATTTCTTGGCCCAAATAGACCCCTCTTTTCGAAACAATCTCTACTTTTTGTGCGCCTAGGCCTGGCGCAGAATTTCCCTTGAATTGGGACACTGCACCCTTCAAGTCGACGTGCAATGTAAACAAGTGTTTTCGCTGAAATTTGGAGCTCAACTTTGCCGGCGATCATGAGTCTTCCATTGGAAAAGAAAGCTCTTCATGTTCCAGAGCTTGGAGAATTAGCAACAGGTGAGAATAGACTTGTAAATATTATGCTTTTCATTCCCTCTATCTTGGAGCCAAGCAGCGGGGTTTGGGCATGTTGCGAGGGGGCGTTTATCTGGTTATAAACATTACGTACGTACGGTAAGCCTGACGTTGGTACTGCACGTTGCACGCTATCATACACACAACTCATTTTTGAAGGAGATTTTTATTTCAAATGAACCTTTTTGAAAAATGAAACCGAATATTTTTCATACTAGTGTTAAATAGTTAGTTTAAGCTGGTGTGTATGCATTGTTAATGTTACTACACATCATAAATATTCATGAGCAAATTGGAGCACGTCATTGGCCAATTCCACCTCGCGTCAGGAAGTAGAAATGATACGCAACCAGGTGATGTCATAGCCGTGAGTGTCCACCTAACTGCCGTGCAGTAGTTTTTTTCTGGTAGCATAAAAAACCCTTTGGAACCTGCCATGTCAATATGTAGTCTGTGTCATGTAATCTTTACGGAACCATTCTGGAGTTGAATCCTAATAACTGTTACGGTAAAGACCCAAAATGTATGTCAGCACAAGACCACTCGAGCCCTGTTTCTATGCACATCTGCACTCCATAAATTTAGCATCTTAGAAACAGCAATGGCATCTGTGAGTACAAATAACGTGAGATTTCTGTTGTAATATTTATAAAGTGTTGTAAAACAAATGCAGCATGGTTTATTTCGGGAAAATAGTGGGAATTATTGGTCCTTCGGTGTAGGTCAGTTTTAATACCTCTCTCCGAAGCGTCGGGAGGTAGTCAAACTGACCTACACCTCAGGTTAGTAATTCCCACTATTTTCCAGAAATAAACCATGCTGTATTTGTATATTACCCAACTTTGGCTGAGGTAGTCAAGCTGACCTACACCTTGGGACCAGTAATTCCCACCACTTCCTCAAACCATGCTGTATTTGTGTAATACAACTAATTGCCAAATATCACTATTCCAAGAATTCCATGGAATTTTATTGAAATTCCGCAGCATTCATTATAAATTGTGTAGGCTGCTAACTTTAATTTTGTAATGTAATTTTTATCTTGACTTGTAGTTCTGCAAGATGGTTTGAAGTCGCATTTTGCCTCAGTATCCGTCAGCGTAGTTGACTGCCCAGACCTAACTCAGCAGCCGTTTACTCTGGCAGCACCAGGTGATGTATCAACTATAGTGGATATTATAGACTATTTAATGGCATTGTGCAGGAACAGTTGAGGACGCTGTTTTTCCTGTAGCCAACTGATGGCTGTGCCTAACATTGATTCGGATCTGAGCTTGGCTTATGAAAAACTGGCAGATTTGTTAAACTGTTCACAGCAGTGTTATAAATTTTTTCTTTACCTTCATGCCATATTCTGTACAGTTTTTGAACCATTGTACTCTTGTCATTTTCTGGAGTTGCATTCCATTACTTTTGTTTCCTGGTTGAACTTGTAGGATTATGTGGGAGTCCAAGGGCTGTAGACGTGGGCGGAATCCCCAACATTCACCCACTTCCCAAACTTGAAAAGGTAAGCATCCTTGCTGAGATTCCCATAGCATGCTTGCAAGAAACTCTCTTGAATCCTCCAAATCCTTCACTATGCAGGAAAATGACACACCGTTGATAGTTACACCTCCTAGGGCATCTACCAATGGCTGGGCCACGTACCTGCCTTTATCCTACAGAAACCTTCAAAACCTCCTGAAGGACTTTGAAGGAAGCAGGCTCAGATCAAACTGTCAAAGAAGTAGCAGAAAAATGTGATCAGATCAAGCATCTGCCATTTAGTAGCTGTTTTGTTCACTGATCTTGGGACATGAAACACTATCAGTTTTACCACAGAAATCTCAGTGAAAATTGGAGATTTTAGCTCAAGAAATAGATTAACCTTCAGGGAGGAAAAGGGAAATTACTTAGATCACCAAGATAACAAACACGGCAACAAAATGTTAACACATGTATTCTTTTTTCAGATTTATGATATGGAAAAGGTAGCAGAGTTGGCTGATGTGCCTGGTGCTTTCATGATCGGAGCCGGGGCTGGACCTTACAAACACGTCGGAGTAAATAGTGAGGTCTGTCTCCTGTGTCCTTAATCTCAAATCTGACGAGGACCCTAAAATCTAAATATTTGGCATTGCTACAGATTTCATAAGAATTATGGTCTAAGAAGTTTTTAGAAATTAATGAATTTTAAACTATTTGATAGGAGCTGGAACACCCTTTACAGAAATTAAATAATGTTTCATTACATTTTTAAAGGCAATTTTTCAGCTGTTTCTTGCATGGTTTGTAATGGCAACCTAACAATTTACCTCAAATCAAGTGATTTTCGTCTGTTAGGAATCACTAGCCTGAATCCAGCAATGTTTCACTAGGCTTTGCTAATGGCACCCTTTCATGGCGGAAAGTGCCATGTTAGATTTTGTAGGGAGCAATTGTCACAGAAGAGTGGCTCTATACAATACTTATCATAGCGTTGCTATGGTTACCAGATTCGTCATTATTAGGCCTACATCTTTTGTCCCAGTTGATGCCAAACCTGATAGCCTCAACGAATGCCAGAGAACGGAACAGTGAAACTTATGATATGAGACTGGACACCGAAAGCGGGAAACCAATCTTGGAGAAGTGTGCAAGTGCAGAGTGTGCCCTCATGGTCAACCTCTACTGTTCAGAGGGGAAACCAGGAAAGGTGAATACAAATGATCAGTTACTGTACAGTCACATGATAGGCACATGACTGCAACTTCCATCAGAGAAAGTGTGGCTAAAAGTGACAGGTCTGAGAAGCTGCAAAAAAATACTTTTGGAGGATGTTTTGGATGGCTTTTCTTGCTGACAATGGACAGACACGGCATTGCAAGTTTAATTCATGATGTATGTGAGAGATGGAGTTATCTTTTGTTTTTTAGTTCATGAAATAAAATCACTGTTTATAATACTGTGATAACGGCTCTACTGTTGATCCTAAGAAGATTTCTGGACCCTTCAAAATCATTTTCTGCACAGGAAACCACTGGCACATTCTTTACACTTTAACTTTCAAGGGGCATCTACAGTGTAGCCGCACGTAAAGCAATAGTGGCTGGGCACTACCATCCTCAATCCTAAAAAATCCTCCACATTCTCCTGATGGATTTTGAAGGATCAGGAGGGTTAGGATTGAATATGGATTAAAAATGATTTAATTATCAACAATTATTGAAGCAGTGAAGCATTTAATAATTATGTTGGTTAGGTGGTGGCCATTTGTTTCCAGTACAACTTAAAAAAACAGTTTTAATTCTAAGTATTATGAAAACTAATCACGCTATTCATTTGAGATTTTTTTTCTCTTTCAGGTGCTGGAAGTAAAAGCCAGCAAGAGAACTGGGGAAAGTGACTTTGTAGCAGCCATGAGGAAAGTGATTCAAGCCAAGTATGGGGACAAAGCCGTTGGTTTAGGAGGAACGTTCCTGATTGATCGGGGCAAAGCATGGTTACATGTCATGGTATGTCAAGACCCAGTGGTACACCCACAGGGGGATGCAGGGGTTTGGCGCTCCCCCCACCCCCCCAGTTGTCAGTTTTGATCTAACTTTCTGGTGAAGGAAGATACAAAATACGCCTACATCTAAAACTTCTTGCTCTGATATAGCCATCCATTCAAGTCCCCTGTGGTGCAACTGGAGGGAGCAGTTAACATTTTTGGTGGGGGGAGAACCCCTAAGGAATATTGGGGAGTCAAGTTGAGGAGGGTGGCTGGATTTGAGAGGATAGGGTACCATATTTGGGAAGTCCACACCCCTCCTGCTAAAACTGTTGACTACCATGAACAGTACCAAGATGCATTCAGTGCCATGTTCTTCAAACAGTGCTCCCTAGCATCAGAGAGGTCATTCATGGCTTTGGATCGAGCAATTCGGAGCATCATCACTCAAATTACTGCCATCTTAGATATGTGCCTGTAATAATGTGTAGAAACGGCTCCTTTTGTTTTAGAATTTCTGAAATAACCCATTTTTGTCATTTCTTACCGCAGCCAGATTTCTGTCCAACTCCCATCACCAACCTGAAGGAGGTAGAGGCGTGGTTGAAATTCTTTGAGTTTGATGCACCAATTGTTTGTCTGAGTGTGTTTTACTCTTATGACCCAGTGAGTAGCATTAGTATTTTGCATTTATGTCATGTGCACATGCTGGTCATGTGCGTTTGGTGCAGGACTTTCTGAGCATGTACAGCCATTTATTTATTTGTTCATTTATTTGTTTATTTCTGTCCCTCTGAGAGTGCATTTAGCGCCAATTACAGGATGAAGTAACAGCTAAGAAGCCAAATGATGCAATGTTCAGTTTCAGAGGTGGGAGGAAACCCCAGATAAATATCCCAGGGAAAACCCAAATCCAAAGGTTTCAAATTCAAATTTCAGTTTGAATGTGTGTTTTTTACGCGTGCCTGTATCTCTCTTTTTGCCAGTTAGGGGCATGTCAACACGTGGTGGATATCTCTGCATAGTTGATTTGCAGTATATACCATGTCTAACTTTCAATTTATGATTTTTATTTATGTCTTAAATTTGCATTTCATCTAGTACTTTGAAGAAATTTCTTGCTTTCATCATATAGGATAGGGTTAATGCAGTCAGCTAGATCGTGAGTACATCTTGAGTCATCCGTGACTCAAAGAAAGTTTAAAATTGGCAAAAAAAAGAAACTTATGGTCGATTTCTTTTGTCAAAGTTAACTCCAGGTTTTTCGTTTTCGTGGATATTTAGGGTCTTGATTTGCGGATTGAGCACACTCATTGCTTCAGTCACCACGGAGCAGGAGGTCACTATCATTATGACACCACACCCGAAGATGTCGTCTACAGAGGTTATTTTCACCCTGCTGAATGGGTGTACCGGGTGGATCGGCCCACCGAGAAATGGGTACCCAAAGACAAATGAAAAATATGCAAGTGCAAAAAGTGCTCCGCCGCAGCTGTCCCCCTAACAAATAATCAGCTGAATATAAAACTGTTTAAATCCATTACTTTAATTATCATTCATCTCCAAACCTCATTCTCAATTTGTTCATGGACTGTAGAGAGTCCATCAGTCTCATGTTTCAAGAAAGAATATTTTCAGAAAACGTTAACAAGTCATTCATGTTCAAATTTAATCCTCATTTCAAAAAAAGATTGCTTACTTTGTATAAGAGATTTCAGCTTTTATTATGCAGCGAGGAAACAAAGATTTAACTGTTAAAACCCTTCAATTAGATGAAGCCTCAAGGCAAAAAATTGAAAATATGCCATGAATGTGGTTTTGGATTGATAATCCTGCCTGTCCGTAAACATAAGTTAGAAGAAAAAAATTGTGGAAGACAAAAAATGGCGTTTTTTTCTGACGCCCATAGACTGTAAGCTTGTGCAGTATTTCTTGTTTAAATCTATGAGAACGAATGTAGAGATTCTAGTAATTTATCATTGTTTTTTCCCTTTGTCCTGTGATCAGTCAAATATGAAATTAATGCCGGGGAATTTTATATTGAATCAAGATGCTTTAATAAAATGATACGTTACAAAATTTATCTGTTTTAGTTTAATTTTATAAGAAGAAGTGTCATTTGTTTACCTAAAAGAAATATTTATCAATGATTTTACTCCAGAAAATGGTTTATTCGGTTTACATTATAATGCAGATAGTTTTTTTTTAATTCAAATTTTTGCTGGTTTCCCAAACGGAAGAATGTAAGCAATGTAAAATGCAATGTGCAATATTTGAGCAAAGGCGAGTGAAGACCGACATGGATGCAGCTGAGATTGTGGTTCAAAAACCAATCTATATTGCTCAAAACCAATCTATATTGTAGTCAAAATGCAACTGGCGCTCATCTTATAGCAACTAACAGACACCGAAAAATTTACTGCAGAAAAAAAGTTGCTCAATGTCCACTATGTCTGCAGATCGATCCATGATGAATGTCACAGAGATGTGCTTGGTCGCAGAGATAAGTTATTTTAATGTGAAATCATTAAACCTAGATTTTATTACTTCTTTTACTTAAGTCTTATTTAACAAAACATGTCGCCGGTCGATTCGCCTTGGAAGTCAGACCTGTTTAAAGATAATCTGTTACACGTAGGCCTGAAGAGTTTCACGTTTTATTCTCGCAGTCAGTGTAGATAAAAAATAAACTAAAGTAAAAAAGTAGGTTAATGCATGCGAATCGTGCAATAAATCTTGCCATTTTAGGATTCAGAGTTAAAGCCGGGTCATACCTAGTGAAAACAAACACGAAAACGAAGTTGGCGCTTTGAATCGGCAAAGGTTGAGACAATCACCTTGCTCAACCGAATTGTACTGAAAATGTTTTGACGTCCAACTCGCTTCTCTGTCGCATTTGCATGAAGTAGCCCACGGTAGGGGCCTTTAGATACCCCTAAAGTGGCAGAAAGAATGGATGAAATAATGCAAATAATCGAATGGGTATTCTACGACAATCACACGTACACACTGCACGACTCGTAATTCACATGCGTGTTGAGAACGTACTAGATACAATCATGCGAAATTCACAAAAACGTTTAAGTTAAAAATTCTAAATCAAATATTTGAATAAACATATCAAAAGTAACACAGTTCGCTTGCTGAAAACTCCCTTACCCGTATTTAGTGCAAATAATATTGTAACGTCTATTGTAGGGAGCCGTTATCAAAAGAATGATAAGAAGTCTATAGTAAAGATTGCGGTAACACCATGTATTTATCTCTTCTTTGAGTATGTGTGGTTCTGAGAAGAACCGGGGACAGAGTACACTGTTCGAAACGTCGAGTTATTCCCCGGTTCTTCTCAGAACCACACATACTCAAAGAAGAGATAAATACATGGTGTTACCGCAATCTTTACTATAGATCTAGTTTCTTTCACCATGAAAACCTTTAAGTCTTAAATGATAAGAGGGATAAGAAGAATTATTTACATCGTTTCCATATTTACAAAGAACAACTTCTGTTGCTAGTGAGGCTGGACTCATACTGTATGGGATGTTCATCATAGGAACAATAAACTTGTCCAAATCTAAGCTGTTTATTCGGGAGCAATAGAACTCTCACTCATGATCGGTCACTCCAAAGCTTCCTGCTCGGGACTGATCGATGATAACGCCGGAGCTGATCGTTTTCTATAGACTTTGGGGCCACGTTTAGCCAGTGAGAGTTGGGATGACTATGAATTATTCATGCTGTAGAAAATCTACGGAAGGAACCTCTATGGGGATTTTGTGCTGACTCAGTTTCTAGAGAGCGATATAATCCGAGAAGGTTTAGACTTGAATCAAGTAGGACTTACGTTGCTCTTCCTTAGTCAGCCACCCCACCCTTCAAGTCGGGACGCACTACCCGGCGTCGTCGCGCTCGTCCCGGTAATTTGCATAACCCTTATTAGGTGCCCTTATTAGAGCCTTTATTCTACAACGTGTTTCACACGTCACCAGTCAGTAAGTCCGACTTGACGGGTAAGCCAATCGGACCGTACCGGTGATATGTAGTTATTCACAATTGCATATGAACGACATACAGAATTTCCACCAATCAAAGCAATCAGACAGTAGTAGGGGTTGGAGAGTTCCAGATCAGCAGCGACTTTACCCTTTCTAGAGCAGAAGGGGTTTTCCCTAACCAATGGACTTTCCCCAACCAGAACTCGGAAATTTCCCCGGGACTTCTGTACTTCTCGGAAAATTCACGCTCCCCCGAAGCTCTGAGAAAAAACCGAAAAATTTCTCTAAAAGTCAAATGGCTCCAACTTTTGCCACTAAATTTGAATACACTAAAATAGTCGCTACTCACGCAGTATGGTTAATGGCAAACGGTTACGAAACGAAAGGAGATTTAATCGAGCAAGCCAAGCTTGACGTGCAAAATCAAAGGCATCACATTTGCTTGGTGAGAACGACGAAAGACGGAAAACAATTTTTTTAAGCCAAAAGAAATATTCATTCCTGATGATTTACTCGTCGCTTAAAAATGACAAATATTTAATTAGTTAAATAGAAACTAGACAAATATAAAATAGAGATGATAAACCCAAAAACTAACGTTTGTTGTTTCTTTTGCAAAGACATGGTCAAATCAATTAATTTGGTATATTCTTACGGTTGCTCACGTTGCTTAAATTCAGACGGTTTATTCGAATGCACCGACTGCAAAGAATGTCACAAATGTAACGACTGCAGAAATGTACTATTTTGTTTCAATTCATACAGCTGCCAAGAGTGTTTTAACTGCGCCAATTGTATCGAATGTTTTGGTTGAATGTTTTGGGAAAAAAACTTGGCGAATAACTTTGCACAAGTCAGTCAAATATGAAGATTGACCGCCCGCTTACCAAGAAGTAAAACCCACCGCGCCTCTTTTTTAAAATCTATTATAAAATAAATGTGAGCCAACTTTAGCCAATTATCAATCGTAGTCAATAAAGACTACTGGTTTCTGCCGAGTTTCCAAATTTAACCGCGGCGTACAAGTTACCGAGAGTGAAAACTGACGAAGCGGTAAATAGGTGGACGACAGACCCGATTTCATTTTATCAAAACCAATTTAATTACGCCGTCTATTGCGCAACGACGGCATGCGGGGTAGGTTTTGATTTACTGTTTGATTCGAATCCGTACGTGTCTGCCCTATTTAACTTTCACGTATATTACACGGTGAGGAAAATATTGTACGACTGCCCATTCCAAGCGACGACATATTTGACGCGCTGCACAATAATTACGATCATAGGAAATTCACCAACACTTGCCTATCGTACAACGTCGATCCAAGTAAATCTTATAAACAGACGAGAGACACTTTATCAAATGGGCTCGGTACCGCCTACTATTACAACGACGGCTACATTGAAGTCTCCGGTAAAAATTACGACGCACACGACTTACACGTAACAAACGGCAAATATTCGGGCTCTACCCTCATGGGTTTTGGCTCGGGCCACGCGAGTACTTACACGGTGACTTGGATTACACAGTCTGACTCAGTTGAATTGGCTTGGTGGGACTTTATCCCGAAAAATAACAGACGTGGGAATCGCAAAAGTAAAGGAGTCCGTCAAAGCTTACGTGTACGCGTTACTGGAAGCTCAAGCTCAGACAAAAACGAGCGTAATGGCACACGGTTCAGGATAGCCGCTCAACAACAGTTTTTAACGATCTTGGAATCTTTAATAAACTCGGTTCCAGATTTAAAACAATCGATTAACCAATTTCAAGATTCTTTGCAGTACGCGAAAACGCCTTAAAATTTCACAGTGGCGCCCGGCTTATATTTGGGGCCCGCCGACATGGACTTAAGAATCGTTGCGTTTGAAGGTTACAACGACAATTTATGAATTGCGACCGAAGGAATGCAGACAGGTTACGCGCCGAGTTTTAATTCTAGCGGCGTTCCAAGGCCACCTATTTTGACGAAAAAGTTGATGAACAAGTTGACGAAAAGGAACCTACTATGAAAACTTTATCAAAGTCTATTTTAGCACCCACCCCGAAAAGAAACCGTTAGACGCTTACAACGAAGAAAAATATCGAAATCGAGAAAGTGGTTTTTTTACCACTTGAAAATACTGACTTTTTTTAAACATAAGTTAAAATTAAAACGCCACCGCCCACAAATGACGTCCACACGTGATCGGTGATCCAACCCACCGCTTTACTAGCCACGTTTAATATCCAACCTAGAATACTGCCTATTATTCCCAGCAAAGCTGCCAGCGCTTTCGGGCCCAGTTTTTCAACACATTTGCCAAGTTCCACAATTGCTGTTTATCTAATCGACTATACCTCCTTTTGAAGGTGGCGTGGGTGTCGGTATAGGTGCGGGTTTAGGCTCCAGTGTCGGTTTAGGCGTGGGTTCGGGCTCGGGTTCCGGAGTACCGGCCGCTCTGACTGAGGCCACTACGCTCGCTACGATTGTACTGACTGCCAAGCCAAAAGCCGTTAAAATACTCGCGATCGTGATGCCCTGTTCCTTAAATAAACACCCTAATTTTATCGCCCAATGTCAAGTCTTTGTCCATTACAGTTTCGATCGTTTGTTTGATGCAGTTGATTTGACTTCGAAGTTTATCGGTATCTCTATTTATCACTTCTAATCTACCGCGTCTGTCTATTTGAAAGTCTTCTAATTGCTCTAAAAGTTCCGCTCGCTCTGCATCGGTTGCGGCTTCGTCCGATTCGTTTTTGACCTGTTGCATCTTTTCATCCAATTTGTCTAATTTACCTTGGTTAACTCTAAATTCTTTTTAATCGTCTGTAAAGCTTTTTCTAGAGCTATCAATTCTCGCAAATTTAATTCAGTCTGCACTTGCTTATCTTCAGTAAGGTCTGGTACAATTTCATTCACTTTGTCGGCAGCTCTGGGTAATTCTTCTAATTCTATCGTTTCGGGTTGAATAATTTTTAAACTTTGGCCCGCCTGTGTTATTTTTGTTCCGTAATCTTTGAAGCCTAAAACATTTCTCACAAAGTCTGATCCCGAATACCCTACCGGCCTAGTGTTTTGTGCTATCGTGTCCAAGGTAATAATTGTATCCTGCCAATAGGGGTATTTGTTCCGAGTCAAGTCCTCCTTCGGCTATCTCACTTTATGATAAACGTTTTTAAACTTGGATTTCCAAATTGATTTTTAACTCGTTGGCAGGCTCGCCGGCAAGATCCCCTGCGACACGAGCAAACCTGGTGTGGCCAATGCACCAGCGGGCAGCGCAGTCAATTTTGCTGCGTCTTCTAACGACAACTTATTTAGATCGAGTGACTTAATTTAAGTAGCTTGTTACTGAGCATGGCGTATCCCATGAAAATTAGGCTAATGACGGCTCCGTGGTATAAGGTATTGGTGATGCCGTTTTATACGTCGATTGATTTAGCGCTACTAATTATATACAGATTTGGCTTTAAAAATTACTCCATGTCTAAAATTTCGAGGGCGGGTGCTGTCGATTGAAAAGTTTGAATTGGCGGCGCTTTTGACTCGATGGGCCTATTTTTAAATAACGTCGGACAAATTATCACGATCGCTTCAAATGCGAATTTATACTCACGCGCCAATAAATCAAGTACCCATTTTGTTTTCCCTGTTTTACTCACGATTAGAGCGCAGTGGGGTTTTTAAAGCATGTTCAGATTTATTAATTTTAAAAACCATTTTAATACACCAAGTTTTCAAAATCCCCGTCTTCCACAGTTAACTACGAATCTATTACCAAAACCACGTACATTGTCAAAGACGCCACCGTCTCTGCTGCTCTTTCCATCGGAATCGAAATGTCACCTCCACCACCCAACGGGCGACCCGAGCCGTGTGCAAGTTCTTGTCTGAACTTCTTAAATCCAGCCAAAGGCCGTATTTGTCTTTTTGGTAACTGCCTATGTCGATGCCGGTAAATTTAGGACCTTCACGACCGCTCGGGCCGCTTTCGTGTCCGAGTCTCCGAAATATTTGCAAATTTCGGTAAAGCGTTGGTACTTGAAAAATCCCTGTGAATACAATTGATTGGGTTTGCCTTCAACCGTTACGCTCGTTTTCGTGATGTGCGGATTGTAAAATTTCTGCGGGCTTGGAACTGAGGGGTCTTTAAATAGGATCAAGACGCCTTTCAATGTTTTAATCCTTTGATCGATGTTGATGTTCCACAAAGTGTCCGATTTATTAACCGTTTGTTTCTTCCACGAGTGAATCCTATCAAACAAGTAGTACACTGGGCCTTTGTGCTTTTGCCTCAAACTTTGTGCCAAATCACGATTGGTGACTTCCTCGTACTCTAGGGTCAAATCCGAAAACCTGTACTCTGCGGTTAGAGGCTCTTTAAAACCCAACGCCCCTAAATGCGACTTTGCCACGTTTTTGCGTGCCAAGTCAAAATAGGCCATGTTTTCACCCTGCGAGTTTGGTAGCCAATAATCTTTAAAGTTGTGAAATTTGTCTGCGTCGCGATAACTGACAATTTTATTGCCCTGTAGGCCTAAACGTACGTTGATTTCTGCAACTAGGTTCCTTGCCAAGTTGTTATACATGGTTCAATTGTCGTCGTTTGCCCCTTCCAAGTCTAATGTGAAAACTAATTTGGCGGTACCGGGGACTACGTCGTCCTGTCCTAACGCGGGAAAATTTACGTTTAGCGTATGGCCTGCCGCAATTGTGCTCGGGTTATTGTGATTGTGACTTCGCGTCTCTCTGGCCTTGAGGACCCGAGGCACTTTTAGCCTGCGGCTCGAGTTAATTTTTTTTTCGTGTATTGTGACATTTTCTTAATATAAACTATTTTATAATTGGGGTTTTAAAAAATTTTTAAACCTATGTAAAAATCTTAAACAGGAAAGAAAATGCCATCAGTGATGAACCCACCGCAAAGAATATATCTTCATATTTGCACAATAAATCGCACTTGTGAAATGTTTCGTTTCTCATTTCTGCCAGCCCCTCTTGAATCTCTAAAAACATGTCTCCCTGGTGATCCATATCGGCTGGCATATCGCCCAACATACCCTCGATGTTTGTCTGATTGGCTTTGACTTCTGCCAATTGGTGTATAATGTCGCAATCCGTGTTCAATTTAAAATGTTCATATTTTTAAAAACGGCAAGCGTTTTAATGATGGTAGGAGGAGCCATAATCAATGCATTGGCAATTACGGGCTCCATTTTTTTATTTAGCAGCTTGGCTAAAAATAGAGTACACAAGGAAAGAAAGAGACCTGATTTAGTTTTGGAACAATTGTACCGAGCGAAACAAGACTGGGAAAAAATCGCGTGCACATGCTGGACTTTTTAAACGAGCGTATGAGGCAGGAACGCGCGAGCAAGTAGACTTTTGTCAAGTCGACGAAGCTTTGCGCGCCTACGCCGAATAGACGGGCAAGCAGGTTACGCCCTTGCCGCCTGAACCCAATTGTCCGATTTCTACGTGCCTTCGGAAGATCAAAATTTAGAGAATTAATATGGATTTTAGGGGGGACTGCCCTAGTAGGATTCTTGGCCTATTGATTAGCTTAACTTTATTCTAAACGGAGAAAGGATGTTCAAAACTGTTTTATTGTCCCCAAGGCTATTGGAAAAGTGAAAGCATCGTCGAGCACTTGCATCAAAAGATGAGTGCGGACAAGTCGGTCGTGAAATCGTGATTAAAGAATCAAGCCATTCGGCAAATTTATCTGTCCGCTCCCAATTACGTGCCGAGACCGACAGTTTGTCACCACAAATCAGGCGCATCAATTGGATATTATTATACCTACCATGGGATGGAGTAAATTGTAAAACCTACAAGTACGCTTTAACCGTGGTAGACGTGGGTTTCAGATATAAAGAGGCCGAGCAATTGACGAGTAAAACGGCCGAACAAACGTCGGAGGCTGTTAACTGCTCCTACGGCCAGTTATAGGGGGGCGCTTTAAGCCACTTCACACAGACGCAGAAACAGGCAACACGTGACCATCAATTGGACTATCAACGTTTATTTGCTGTCTGTAACAGTCGGCTACGACACCTGACCGCGATAGCTTCTTCTGCCACTCGGGCCCAAATAGGCAGATCTTGGTGGAGATTTTGGTCAGTTTTCTAGCGCCATGTGCATGCTGCATCACCAACCTATCGTATATGCCCTGCATGTTTTCGCGGGCGAGAGAGGGCGCACTAACACGGGAAGTGAATTAACAGAGGCCGTTAAACAGATTTACAAAAGATCGCCTCTGACTTGGCCTAAATTTTTCATGGTAGACTCGAGTTCAGAATTTAAAGGCGATTTTAAAAGTTGATGGTGCGATTGTCTCGTGTGATTTCTAAAATGCCGTTGACTCGCTTGAATTGCTTTTACGAGCTCCGGCTTGGCGTGACTTTTTTAACGGGGTGGCGGTAATGTAATGTTATATTTTTTTACAAAGTCGTCTAGAAACGATTTCTTCAATCGCCGAAAGTCCACCAATATAGGGTAACGTTGTGATTTTGTTTTCGTATTCATGTCTCTTTTTATATATAGGGTTTTTAAATTTAATCTCATTTTTTTCTCAAAGCTTCGGGGCAGATCGACTTTCTCGAGAAGTAGATAAGTCCCGGGGGAATTCCCGAGTTCTGGTTTGGGGAAAGCCCCCTGGTTAGGGAAAACCCCTTCTGCTCTAGAAAGGGTAAAGTCCCTGCTGATCTGGAACTCTCCTACACCTACTACTTAGACTTGTAGACTCGTTCATCTGGTTCGTAAGTGACTTCGTCACAAAGGCGGACGCGCCACGATTTGCAGGTTCTCATTAGGCAATCGCTGAAGCTGCGCGTTAACTTCCAGTTCCATGGTTCCACATAAACGGCGATCAGTAACGCACGTAACCCTATGCCACTTGTGCTGTGGACGTGGTTTAAACTGAAGCGACGTCACACTTACGAACCGGATTACGGTGCAGGTATGAACGACGTAAAAACAAATCCGGCAACGGTGAGTGGCTGCTACCATTATTGGTAGATGAGCCCATTCGGTGTGTACAAACGAATGGCAGATTCGTAAAGTCGGGATTTCTGAACTGAACTCATAATGGACACAAGAGGGCGCGAAGCAAGTGACGGCGCGCAGCCTCGATATGAGTCAGCATAAACGAAACGTCGCAGAGATCCCAACTTGAGTCAAGTCTAGCCTAACATCTGCCCGTGTTACACCGCTGTTTCCGTCTGTGTTAAACGGGGAAGACCGGTTGTGCGCATGCGTCAGTTTTTTGACGAGTACGGGCAAGTTGCATAATTCATGAATCTTGACCCATTTTGTAAACACTGCCTAAAAGTCATGATAATACTGTATATTCACGATTTTGATGAATGTTTTCGACAACTCCCACACGTTTACACTTTTTACTGACAAGTGCAACAGGAGAAGCGAACTGAAATGGATTTCTTTTGCGCGAAATTTAAAGCTAAACTGAGCTGCTCCGATTTTGTGTTTTTGGCGAGGTAAGATTTACAGATGAAAATTCTATATGACCTAGAGTTTTCCTAGCCTAAAACAACACATAATATCACAAAACAACTCTTCATCTTACAAACTGTATTTTCTCTTCTGTGCAAACCCCAAGGTTTTCGAGAAATGTGGACTTTACATGGGTGATATTTTCAGCCTGAACCGCCATTTCGGTAGCCCGCGTAAGCGCGGTACCGGTGCCATACTTTATGTACATGTACATGCACGCGCGGGCGATCTGCCCGATACTGCATGCCCGTCTGAGTAGGAAAAAAATGCGGGGCGACAAGCACTTTAACTCGATATTCTTTGGTAAATTATGACCTCCCAGCAGTGCAAATAACCTCAGAGGTTGATAAATGAAAGAGTCCTCTTTTCAGATTACATGTACATGTACTTTCAAAAACTACATAACATGTGGATCACTTTTACTTGAAAGGCTTTGAAAGAAAATTTTAAATTGTTTTCTTACACTGAAACCGTTTGTTTTAATTTGTCACTTTTTAATACCTTAATTAAAAAAAATAGTTCTGGAACTACATACCAATCAAAAAGGAAAGAACAAAGCTACTCTTGACAAAAGTTTCAAGGATACAAGCATGTAAATTTATTACTTTTAATTGACAGACTATTGGAAAGTGGCTGTTTGATTTTGGACCACATACACAATCTCCAGAAATTATGCAGAATATGTGCTGAGAGAGTAAATCTATGGAAAATCCATAACAGGCAACCTAAGCCTTGCTCAGAAAATCAAGAGATACAAGCAAAGTATAAAATCAAAGTAGAAACCGATGAGCCACATTGCCACCCTCCCTTCATGTGACATCTTTGCAGTTCAAATCTTTATCTTGCAAAGACACATCCTGTGCCAAATGATTGCCCCCCACCCTCCAACAGGCCCCTGCTTTATTTGTGAGGTGGTCGTCCTTCGAAAGGGAAACATGCTCGTCTTATGACTCTTGACAGGGAAGAGGAGAAAGCCAAGGCAACTGTGCAGAGGAACTTCGAGTGTTTTTGGCAAACAACGACTCCAACAATGGGGCAGGATTTTCAGTCAGATGATAGTTCTTTCATTTGCAAGTACTGCTGCAAAATCTTCAACAGACCTACTGAAACACAGTGTGAGCACATTGTTTGCTTGGAATGCCTAGAAGAGTTGTTTTCCAAATCGTCATCTTCAACAGTTCTTTGCCCAGTATGTAAGAAGCAAATCAGCCTTCTGCATATCCAACCTGCCAAGCACTACTTTGTGAATGTCCTTATGAATGGGTCAAGTGCAAGAAATGCAACCAAAGCAGTTGACTCAAAAATGCAGAAAGACATGACTGCAGTAATCCACAAAGTTCAGCACCTGTTGATGAGAAGATATTAAGAGATATTCTAAACCATGCAGTAACTTTTGATGTGTGAAGGCATGCATAGCCCTAGCTACGTTGTAAGCACGGTTTGCAAATAATAGTAACATAATCTATAAACCAAAAACCGACATATTTATAAATGAACGTACATGTACTGTGCAATGGAGTAAACACACAGGCATATTTGTCGTGTATATGTTTGTCTTTGTCAAACTTGTTAAAAATAATGCTATTTGAAGATAGGTACCTGACGGCATGTACTTCGGAGCAACTCCTTCACGGTGAGGGCGCCCATGAAACCATCACGCACGTAGAGCTCTCGTGGATATTCCTCCAAGATGTAGTGTATCAATGCAAAAATCAGCGTGTCGTGTAATGCCTTGCAAATGCGCACTGTTATTGCACAGAGCGCAAATACATTGTAAAAGGTCCATTCTTCACGCTGAATGTCAAGCCTAGACTGGCAAAACTCTAGGAGCAATGCTTTTGAGGCTTTAACAACGATCAAAAATCCCGTAATCGTCGATCAATCACAAACAGACGTTAACTTTTAGACACTAAGTTCTCACGCGTATCCGGCAACCAAAATGGCCGAACGTACTGACATTTAAAAGGCCAATTTTGTGTTTTTTTAATAAGCCGTATTCTATAAATATTCATTAACACAGTGCCTCTCAAAAAGGATTTAATTAAGGTGATCCTTTCAGCTCATTAATATTCATAGTACTTTTTACCACAAGAGGGCGCACTTAAATGGCGTAAATCTTGCGCATGCGCACAACCGCTTTTCCGTGCCGAAACAGCGGTGGTTACTGGGCAGAGCGCCATCGCGAGCTTGACCAAGAGATGGCGCACTTATCCTAGCAACCGTGACTCCGCTCGATTCCGCTTGCGTACTTACGAGGCCAGGGTGCATTTCCCCAAATGGATGTATTTCTGCTCGCGAGCTCATTAATATTTTGTGATCTTACGGGTTTTTTACAATAAGACAAACCATGCCATAGAAAGAATCATATAAATATTTCTATAAATCCCGAATTTTGGACTAATAGTTTCCGGTTTGGGGTACTTCTTTCTGAAAATGCTCCGAATTGCCGGCCTATTTTGGACAGAGGTGGGTAGCTACGTTCAGCGCTGAGAGCATGGTTTTACTAGGCTATTTTGGGGTTCTTCAGGGAAAGGCGAATGAAAAAGAAAAATTCGAGGCTAACCCCCATAAAATTGAAACAAAACGTGATCTTCTGGCCATAATCTTGAATTTCCAGAGAAAAAGACGGGGCCAACCTCTTCACAAGAGTCAACAGGCGGCGCTATTTCGGTCTGATTTTACACTGTTTTCTATGGAAGTGTATGTGGTGTCGTCAGGGAATCTCTTGGCAGGGAACCAGACTAGTGTAGTGCATGCGGGTTGCACTACACCAAGTACGCGCCCATAGACAACAGTGCAAATCGGACCGAAATAACGCCGCCTGTTGACTCTCGTGAAGACGTTGGCCTCCGTTTTTCCACTGGAAATTCAAGATTATGGCCAGATGATCACTTTTCGTTTCAGTTCCATGGAGGTGACCTAGGAAATTTTTTTTATTCGCCTTTGAACGAAGATACCCACTAAAAAGCAATAAAACTAAGCGCTCATTTCTGGATATAGCCGCCCGCCTCTATCTAAAATAGGTCCGCAATTTCGGGCTTTTTGTGAAAGAAATACCCTGAACTGGAGACTATCAGTCCTAAATTCGAGATTAATACAAATATTTCTATGATTCCTCCTGATTATGGCCTGTGTTATTGTGAAAACCCCGTGGGATCACAAACTATTAATGAGCTCGCGCGCAGAAATACAACCATTTGGTGGAATGCATCCTGCGAAGTTCGACTGCGGACAACAAACAGTCACACGGCATAAACAACACGTGAGTGTGGTGGCGTAGGTGCACGTGTGTAGTGTACTGAGCGCACGTACAGTGGTATCCGTTTATTTTCCCGACTTTGTCAAGACAGGAGAGAGGCTTGAGCTTTGAACAGGTATGGACGTGTTCTTTACGTTGCAGTGCGAGTGGTGAGACCTTCTCCATACGCAATATTTTCTTTGCTTGCATGACTTTGCTTGCTTTGCTGTTTTTGTTTTTTTTCTCGCTGCTTTTCAGACCATTTACAGTAACATCTGCAGATACTAACTACACGTACTAAAGCTACAACGTCAGGCCAACATGGCCGACGAAAGTGAGGAAGACATGACATGTGATCAGCTATCACAACAGCAGATATCAGAATATAAATCTAGTAGGCATAGTCGAAAACAAAACAATAACCAACCACGAGCTACGTTAGACGTTCTCATGAGTCAAGCAAAAGATGACCAAAATGTTGACGACGATAACAATGCAGATAGCAATAACGAAAATACTTAGCATGCCAAAGATATGGAAACTGGGGTCAGTTCACCAAAAACTTAATGGAGACCAATGTCCAGAAAAAGAGCAAAACCAATAAGCCCAAGTGAAGATTCTACAGAATCTGACAACAGTTCCTATTCTCAATACCAATAGAGAAGAAATGTAAATGCTTATCCGTATCCGTCCCACGAAAATGCAAACCCTACCATTGTAATCATAAATTCTCCAGATAGCAAACTTGCTCAGATAAATCCCATTAAAATAGCCAAAGCTCTCAATGAAATCGGACCGAACATCATTAAAAATGTCACTAAAACCAACCAAGGTGGCATCAGTGTTAAATGCCACACACCTGGTCAGGCTAACAAACTTAAAAGAATCAATACGCTTGGACCGTGGTCCGTTACCACCAAGTTTTCAAAATCAGAAACACAAAGTAAAGGTGTAATCTCTGGAGTACCACTTGAACTCTCTGATAAAGAAATCCTCAAGGAATGCAAAAAAGGTGTCATGGATGTACGAAGGCTCACTTTCAAAAGAAATGGACAAACTGGAAACAGCCTCTCTGTCTGCCTCACATTTAGCATTCCTCACCTGCCTCAGCGCATTCAACTCGGTTGACAATACTTTGATGTTAAGCCATACATACCACCAGTCGTGCGTTGTTTCAACTGCCAATGCCTTGGACACACAGCAAACAATTGTCGTAGCAAAACAAGATGTGTATGATGTAGTGGTACTCACACGTATGATCAGTGTGACATGAAAGACCAAGTCAAATGCAGCAGATGTGGTGGAAGCCACTCCTCTGCCTATGCTGGTTGTGATACCATTAGAGAAGAAAAGAAAATCCAAGAAGTTAGAGTAACCTACAACATATCCAATGCTGAGGCAGCAAAGTCCATCCATACAGACATCACTCTCCATGCTGAAAAGCCTGACACTCTTTCTCAATTCTCCAAATTGAAAACCTGGACTCAAAAAAAAACATGGGCAGACACACAAAATACACAAAATGTACATGTCAGTAGTGAACAAAGAAGACAGAATCTGCAACCGTTGTCCAAAAGAGAGGTTTCTACTCAAACCAAAGATGTATCCGTAGCTAGCCAAATTGAACCTATCTCGCCATGTTTGTTGGCAGATAACTCGTTAATAGAACTACTTATTGGAACACTTCAAATCTGGGAGTCAACTAAAAATAAAGAAAGTAGGGAATCAGAAATAAAGTCTCTCTTTGATCACTTATTCCATCAATCAACCAAAACACATCAGGCATCAGACCAATGGAGAAAATGTAATGCTCATACACAATCCTCAAGCACTGGTACATCCCCGCAGGGGACACAAAGGAAATCCTCTCAGTCCAAAACCAAACAGAGAGGAGCCCCTGCTAAGTCCTCACAACCTGAAACTTCAAATCAGCATTGAAAACATCCAAGCAGTCAAAAAGGGAAAGTCAGCAAACATAAACATGAATCTTATCCTCATGGTCTTTATCTTACAATGGAATGCACAATCACTTATTGCACACGGAAATGAACTCAAGCATGCTATAAATGACTGGAACGACAAACCCGATATAATTTGTATACAAGAAACATGGCTTAAAGAAAGTAAGAATTTCAATCTTTCTGGATATAACATTTACAGATGTGACTGGAAACCTGACCTTAAACTCTCTGGCGGGGGATGTGCTATTTTCACCAAAAATGCCCTTGTTGTTCAAAACATTGCTGACAAGGATTCCCTTTTCCAGTATCAAGTCCTTGAAGTGTATAATAGTGATAAAAGTAAATTAGAAATTTAATGCTTATAACCCTTGTCTTACTTTGAAGGACGATTCTTTAACCGACATCGAAAATCATATAGGTAAGACCCCTATTATTTGTGGAGACTTCAATAGCCACAACTCCCTCTGGGGAAGCAAAATGACTGATGCCAATGGTAATATCATCGAAAATGTAATGGACAAACACAATCTTGTCTATGTTAATAGTGGAAACGGTACTAGAATTAACACTTCCAATGGCACTACTACTTGCATTGACATTACTATCACCTCTCCAGATCTTGCAGCCAAGAGTAACTGGACTACCTTAGATGATACTTGGGGAAGCGACCACTACCCTATCATTATTGAATTTAACAAAAAATGCCAGTCCACTTCCAAAAACTATAACTCTCGTTGGTCCACCAAAAGAGCCAGCTGGGATGCCTTTGAACAAACTTGTGATAACCTTATTACTGAGCCAAGCAGTAATATTAATGCTGAAGATGCTTATAATGAGTACATTGAGCAACTTATTGAGGCTATCAATCATTCCATCCCGCGTACAGTTTCTCATAAAAAGAACAAAAGATATCTACCTCATGGTTGAATGATGACTGTAAAAAAGCTGTTGAAAACCGGAAAGAAGCCCTTAAATTGTTAAGGAAAACCTGTAGCCCTAAAGACCTTATAGCTTACAAACGTACCTGTGCTATTGTTCGTAAAACTATTAAAGCTGCTAAAAGAGATGATTGGAAAAGTTTTTGTGATACCTTGAACTCCCAAACTCCTTCCAAAAAGATTTGGGACAAGATTCATCATATGAACAATACGCATACTAAGGTTAGCATCTCGGTGTTAAAAGACAGTGACAAAGAGTTTATCTCTGACGAAGATAAAGCTAACTTACTTGCTCAAAGTTTTGCCTCTATCAGCAATGATCAAAATTACAGTACCGCTTTTTTAAAAACTAAACAAAATGCTGAAAATAATTTTCACCATAACCCTAACCCTCCTCAATCCTTCACCTGTTGGAGGACTGAGGAGTGTTAGGGTTAATGATGATAATGTTAATGTTATTAATGAACCTTTTACTATGTCTGAACTGGAAACTGCCATTGATGCAGCAAAGTGTACCTCTCCAGGTAAAGATGGTATCGGCAATGACATTATTAAACATCTCCCTCAAACAGCACCTAAAATTATTCTCATCATTTTCAACAAGATCTGGAGTACTTCCCAGTGTCCTAGCCAATAGAAAGAAGCCATACTTACTCCTTTTCTTAAACCCGGCAAAACTCCCACCGATCCTAAATATTACCAGCCATTTGCACTCACCTCCACCTTCTGCAAAATGATGGAGCGCATGGTCAATAATCTGGTACCTGGAGAAGCACAATTTGATCAGTAATCATCGGTCTGGTTTCCGGAAAGGGAGAAGCACCAAAGACCATATCATTCATCTTGAATCTAGCATAAACAAGGCTTTTGCCAACAGGGAAAGTACTTTGGTGGTCTTCCTGGATCTTGAAAAAGCATATGATATGCTATGGCCCAAAGGAATTGTCATCAAATTACAATCACTTGGAATTGGTGGGTGCATTACCCGATGGATCAATGACTTTCTTACAAATCGGAAAATCCAGGTTAAAATAATTAACACTTATTCTGAATCATGTACTGTTAAAAATGGCACACAGGTAGCGTTATTAGTCCAACACTCTTTACTATTGCTGTTAATGACCTTTCTCAATGTATTAATGGAGTTAATATCTGTCAATATGCAGATGACATAGTGATATGGAAATCCAATAGAAATGTTAATTTCATTACCAATAAGATCCAACAAAGTCTCAATAACATTTCCTCTTGGTGTGGAAAATGGGGCTTTAAAATATCAACTCCCAAGACCTACGCTGTCCTATTTACTCATAAACGAAATGCTTCCTCTAAACTGAAGATAAATAATTCTGACAACAAATTTCAAAATTCAGCTAAATTTCTTGGTGTCATCTTTGACAACAAAACTAACCTGGGAGGAACACATCAACTATGTCGTCAATAGAAGCAAAGCTAAACTTAACATCCTCAGATGCATTAGTGGAACTGATTGGGGATCAGACTGTTGTATTCTCTTTCGCCTGTACAAAACTCTTATCAAACCAATTCTGGAGTACGGATGTGAAGCCTTCAACTCAGTGGTTTAAGAACACAAGCAAAACTTAGATAGTATACAATATGCTGTGGAGCACTGTATGGAACCTCGTTACAGAAACTGCAAGTAGAGTGTGGAGATCCTCCTCTTTATCTCAGCCGTAATTATTTTTGTAATCTATATAATATCAAACTGGATATGCATGCTTTTCATCCTAATAAATACGTCCAAATAGACTGCTGGCAGAAACACTACTTTGATAAAAAATGGAAAATTTATCGACGCCAAGCTCCATTTGAAGCCAGAACAGGTAAACTGCATTTTAATACCTTCCCATTACACAATCCTTTTCTTTACTGGCATTATACTAAACCCGATATCTCAACAGAAATTCTGAACCATGTTAAACATATCGTGGATATCAATGAAAAGGGTTCCTTTGCTACAGAGATCATACATGCATCTTGGGGAACTCACTTCACATCTATACAGATGGTTCTAGTCGACCCGAATAATAACACTGTGGGCTGTGGTATATACGTACCTCAAATTAATATACTAAGAACATCAGATTAAACAACGAAGCCTCTATTTTTACAGCAGAACTCTTTGCCATTTCACTGGCCCTTGAATGGATTGAAGATGTTCAGCCTATGCAATCCTGTATTTTCACAGATTGTCTAAATGCTATACAAGCTATGTCTCGGCCTATCCCAAGAAACAAATTAACTTGTGATATTCGGCATACACTTATTAATATTCAAAATCAGGCTAACAAAGTTATTTTTGAATGGATACTAGGACAGTGTGGAGTTAAAGGAAACGAACAAGTTGACCAGATTGCTAAAAAGGGTTCTAAAAAAACTATTATTGACCATAAACTGCCCCTTTCTATAACAGAAGTTAAACATCAACTCAAAAGTTGCATCAAGCAACAGTGGCAACGAGAATGGAATAATTCTAAAGCTTCTTTACTTAAAAAAATACAACCCATTGTTTCCCTTAACATGAACACGTGGAGCCTCTCACGCTGGCAAGAAGCTTAGATTCACAGACTCCGGCTTGGTATGTGTAAAAATCTAAATAGTTTCTATAAAAAAATTGGTAAACACGCGAACGAATTTTGTGAAACATGCAACACATACGAAAATGCTGAGCATTTTCTCATAAACTGTAACAAATATGTTAGCTCCAGGGGAAAACTTCAAAAATCATTAAAATTAACTCCAGATCAAATGACGCTTTAAAATGTTTTAAACTCAAAATATAGTATTCCCCACTTACTGAAATACATCAAGACTACTAACAGTAACATCTAATATGAACATGCATGCTCATACATACATGTACATGTACATTTATCCATATTTGCCCATGCTTTCTGGTGTGATGTATACGTCAAACGATTGGCTGGACAGAGTGCTACCTATCAATACCTGGAGTATGCAGCCTGCGAACGTACCGGCAGAGCACAGGCTCTTAAATTGAAGTTCTCTATAACAAAAGATATTGTTTACTTTACACTTCCTCTATGACTTAACTACAGATCTTTGTCCAACTCTGGCATGTCTGGAAGTGGGACCGATGAGAAACAAGACCCCATGTGGTTCAAATACATTGATGAAAATAAAACTTGTGTCCACCCCCAAGAAGTGATGGACTAATTACACCTAATTTCAATAACAAAAAAATCATAACTTCACTATGCTTACAGCTATTGAGCTAAATTTTATACCATTCAATCTTTTTCTGAAATTCTCTTTCCAATGGTGCTAAATTTATCAATAAAATAAATCAAATAAAAGGTCAAATAAAAAAAAATTTGAAAAGTGGCGGACTCCCTACCAACAAGGTCAAATAAATTTTTCCGAGTGCTAGCCGAACGTCACTTTGGCATGTTGTGCATTGAATTTTTGATATACTTGACGTGACTGCATCAGGATAATGTAGATCAGTTAATAATAGTCTGAGCAACTTAGACTCTTCGAACTGCCTATTTAAAGATTCAGATATGGTCCGGTGAAACATGGCAATGTAAACACACTGTATACTCATCAGTGTTAAGTCACCAACTTGGTCTGGAATGAACTCGCTCCGAGTCAACTCTGTCACAGGTCAACTTGGTCCCAAGTCATGCAGTTAACTCTGTCTCGTCAACTGTGGAAGGCAGGCACATGGCTGCAGCATGAATAAAAATCTTTCAAGATAGTTTTGACACACTTTAGCATACCTGTATTAAAGTACATGTATTTCCAGAATTCGAACATTGCGTGTACACTTTATCCCGGTCATGCTACCAGTATTTAGCATCAGCAAGCGTCAATGAGCATCAACAGGCACAAGTAGCATCAACAAAGCGTCGACAAATTGAAAATAACCTCTACGGATTTAACACTGGTTTTTATCATATTTTAGAGACTCTAACACTTGCCAAAGTGCAAGAAAAACACCAAATTTGCAGGAAAAGGAAATTTTTTTGCGATGTTTGGGGCCGCTATCTTTCTTTCCTCTGCCATCCACGCAAAAACAAGATGTCGGCCGATCAGATTGCACAAACAGGCGCGACTTTTTCACTCAAATTTCAACACGCGAATATCATTTCAAATAGATGGGATACATTGAGTTTAATATGTGAGAGCCTAATTAAAAAAATGAAAAATGTTTATATAAATATGCTTGAATAAGCTGTTGACGCTTTGCTGATGCTTGTTGATGTTAAATAGCATGACCCCCAACATACTTTTAGGCCTCCTGACATATGTGCATAAGATGCCTTGCCTTGTACTTTGGGAAGGCCAGGCACTTGGATGCATCATTATTTACCATTGATAAGAAGGTAAAATCCCAGTCTTTCTTGCGAGCTTGACAAACTTTGGCATATAAGTCTTTCCAGAAATCTAACATTGCATGTACACTTAACTTACAAACATACAAATATATTGTATGTTAGCCTATTAACTCTGACACAAAAGTCAATGAAAAACTTGGTTCCTGGTATACTAGTAGCTTCTGTATTAAGTTGTTGTCAGTTGCTGTGGAGATTAGTGGATTTTCAAAGACTCAGACTTGAACTTAGACTAAGACCTGGACTCGGACTCGAACAATGAGAACTTGGCTACCAGGACTTGGCCCAGCCAAGCCCCCGTCCCTGATTTTTAAGTTTATTTTACTGCGCAATTATACATGTATATAATTATATTTACTGTGCATTTATATATAATTATATTTACTGTGCATTTATATTTCTGTGGCAGCTAACGTAATAGGAGCAATCAACTGTGACCCTTTTTCTCTTTAAATAGACTTGCATTCAAATATCTCCCTCCCATTCTTGCGTTCAGCTGCCATGCACCTGTCTCTCATTCCTGTAGTACCAGATTGCTACAAGGTTGCTTGACATCTTCATACATTCTTAGTGAGTTTAAAGGCAAAGTAGCCATAAAGGCAAAGTAGCCATTAAGGCAAAGTAGCCATTAAGGCACAGTAGCCATGAAGGCACAGTAGCCATGAAGGCAAAGTAGCCATGAAGGCAAAGTAGCCATTAAGGCAAAGTAGCCATTAAGGCCAAGTAGCCATAAAGGCAAAGTACGGTAGCTATTAAGGCAAAGTAGCCACTAAGGCAAAGCACTTGTATCTAGCCATTAAGGTAAAGTAGCCATTAAAAAGAAAAGATTAGCACTGGCTAAATGTCTGTGGTGCAAAATGGGAAAACAGGATACGACAAGGTTTGGAATAATCCTCCATGGTGTGTTTGTGAAAGGTAGGCTGATTGTCCAAATACATAAGGATTTGCACAGAATCATGCAGATGCATTCTGTTCATGGAATTTTGAAAGTTTCCACGATTGACTTAGTAGTTTATAGTTTAATGAGAGGAAGTTTGTAGTGTATGTACATGTAATGTGACATGTCTCTCACAGCAGACTGCCAGAAGTCATTAAGTCTGTCGTATCTGTGCTGGGTCCGATGTCCACAAGTGGAGTGGACGTCAGACCCTTCAGTTCTGAGGGTAGATTAGTGACACAAATTCTGCTTTTTTCAATCAAATTTTCCCTTGAGAATGAGAGCAACCATTAAGCTTGAGGCACGTATACCCAGGCTAAAGGAGTTTTTACACCCAAAATCACACAGGGCTTCCTCATTCTTTCATTCTCTTCCCAACAGTCACACCATACCGTACATTTTGTGTGCATTGCACAGTGCACTTGCAGCGACAGCCAAGGGCCAGTATAGCCAAGCTCGTTCCGCACGTCATTTTTACTATTTTTGGAGGTGGCAGTGTTTAACCTGTCACAGCTAGCACAGCACTTGGCCTGATGGTATCACTCCAGTCACACAGCTCATAGGCCACTCATGCGATAATAACTAGATTCCCTCCTCCCTCAATATATGGAGAAGCTGACCTTGGATTGGCCTTCGCATGTGCACTGAGCGTGTGATGCACACAGATTGTTCAGTGCAATGTGATTGCTTGGAAGAAAACCGGAGATACGTGAGTAAATGCCCTCAAATTTTTAAAAATTGGTCTTAGAGTCTAAAACTGGCATTATTACATAGTTTTCAAGAGCTATACATTGTACTTGTAGGTACATGTATCTTAAGGTTGCTCTCAAGTGAAAATGTGATTGAAAAAGTTGAATTTGCGTCACCGGTCATGATACCTCAACGGCTGGATGAAAAAAACAGATGGAATTCCAACCCCATATAAACAAACATGGCTGTAAGTCACACAGATTAGTGTCTGTAGAACATCCTGTAGGCATACCCCACAGTTCTTGGAGTAAACCTCCTAAACATGGCGAATATCTTTTCTCCATTATCAATCATGTTGTTATTGTCAGCCTGGGCCTGTCACCTAGCCCAGATTGGACGGCACTTTCAGTCTCTCCAGCTAGGGTTGTGTACATGTATGAGACCTGGGGGGGGGAGACTATGAGAGGGCACAATTTTCCTAGCAACGGAGGCTCCTTTAGTGGGAACTGCACCACAAGAGACTAAGAAGTACACGCATCACGGTTACGTTGCTACATGTACCAGTAAATGAACTCTCCCCACCAGCATGCATGACATGGCTCTTTTTGACCAATGAGGGAGTGCTTCTGCTCAAGGTGTATATTTCAGAAAGAATTCCATGATGTGTGATGATGTACACTTTTCCAGGCTTTTCTTCCAAACTCTAAAACTGGACATCTCTTCATTGTCTTCTTCACACATTATCATCCTGTAATTAGTGCTAAATGCACTGTTGGATGATCAGATAAATAAATAAAATAATAGTAATGGTAATAGGTATCCAGATGTTTTCAACGGTGTTAGACTGTTGGGTCATAATACGACGTCACTTAATTGTCGAGCACATTCTAGCGACAGATTAAAAATTAAAAATGAGTTTTGAATAGATATCTGTTGCAAAGTTTGTCCGAATTGCCCGAATTGATGTAGATGACCATCTGTACCCAGTCAACATGTGTGTGAAGTTTGGAGCTGATGACATCATCAGACTGGAAGTTATAGGTACAATAAAAACTTCTTTTTTTCTTCAAAATTCGGTAAAAAAATTCAACAGTAAGAGATATAAGCGTCAACTGTTCCCGAGATGACAGCTGAAACATTGGAGTCAGCTGCATGAAGTGCATAACTGGTGTACTTTTTCACACACGTGAAGCGCCGTCGACAAAAATCCCTAAAATATAAATTGCCAACTCGAAAATCCCATTCGCATGCTATGCATATACTACTGTGTGTGTGTGGATGCCTAATATCTGCCTGCAACAGAGATGGCGCACAGTGCTTAGGGCATATACTCTTGACTTGGCAAAATGCCGACCATGTGCTGCCGACAGCAGATCGCATTGTATACAGCGCCAAAAGGAACAAATGTTTAAGATATCTCTTGCCTTTCCTGTGATAAGTATAGTGTTTTGTATTGTATCGGTATATTGTATTGTACATTGGGAAGGTTTACAAATGGAAATTGACCTCACGTGATGACAATACCATCAGCAGACGAGTCACGTGACATTAAATGGTGCCTCATTTAAAGTACTAGATCTCCTGAAGTGTATATCCAATTTGGTTCAAATCTTGCAGATATCTTGAAAGGGGAGTGCTTTAGACCAATTTTGACCTCATGTGATAATGACTTCATCAGGAGACAAGTCACATGACATGAAAGGTGCACTCTTTAAGACCCCATATCTCCTGAAGTACATGTCTGATCGGGTTCAAATCTCGCAGATATCTTGAAAAGGGAGTGCTTTGGAGGTATATTGACCTTATGTGACAATGACGTCATCAGCAGACAAGTCATGTGACATAAAGGGTGTAACTTTTAAGGCCCTATATATCCTGAAGTAGATATCCTATTGGGTTCAAATCTTGCCTATATCGTGTAAAGGGAGTGGTTTAAAGAAATATTGACCTTATCTGATGATGATGTCATCAGGAGACAAGTCACGTGACATTAACCCCTTCGTGCTGGGACACGGCAAGACACGCTGTAAAAATTGAGATCCTCAGCCCGCTTTTCAGCAATTATTCTTGGCCCACACTCGAGCGAACAAAACTCACCACACTCGTGGTGACTTCTACTTAAACGTACTCAACTGGCACAACACACCAACCGAAGGACTCGACAGTTCACCCGCACAGCACTTTCTTGGCTGTCGTACCAAGACTGATATTCCTGTAGCCACCAAACTGCTCAAACCAAAAATCATACAGGATGTCACTGCTACGAAAACACAGAAACAGGCCAAGCAGGCCTACTACTACAATAGAAATGTCACCCCACTTGCCCCTTTGTCTGAAGGAGACATTGTGTGCTTCAAACCCAAATGTGACAGTAGGGGGAAGTGGGTGAAAGCGCAGGTCCAGAAACAAGTTGGGATTCGTTCCTGTCAGATCATTGCCGAGAATGGTCGTGAGTATCGACGCAACAGGCAACATCTGAGAAAGACTGCAGAAACCATCATAATTCCTGCGCAAGACCTACAAGATCTGCAGCTAGAGACCTCCCCACAAACCAACCAGAAGCATCGCAGCAAACCGACAACAGCCAAGCACCAAGTCCACCACCTGATGCATCGAGTGCACCACCCGACACACAACCAACCAACTTGAGAAGAAGCAACAGAATCCTTATTGTTTGCTTTAAATGTTAGTGTTAACCATGACAGTGGTTTGTTTGCTTTAAATGTTAGTGGTAACCATGACAGTGGTTTATTGTTTGCATTATTACATCTAGATTTGGCCTTACTAGATTTAGATTTAGCTCTGATGGTTACAGGAACTCTGACATGTATTAAAGGTAAAAAAAGTTTTGTTTGTGTTTTTATTCTTATGAAAGGAAAGGTGTGACGATAACTGGTCTAGCGCCTTCTATCGATGAGTTCAGAAGAAAACTTGTAAGTTAATGGCCACTGAATAAAGTACAACCCAGATCTACATGTAACTAAGTCACCTAAATCAAGTGTCATCTTGTAATTAGGACCTCTGCTTATGTTAGAAAGTTTTGTTTGTCAGGTAAGGCTACCAACTACCGTCATAACGCTGCAGACTTCCGATTGGGTGGAAAGCTTTTGTCATGTTCGTATCTTTTTGTGATCGACCAGCGATGATCAAGAAAGAACTTTTTCGTTTTTATACATGTAGCTGACTACACGATGAACATGCACATTGTGTACATGCACCCAGACCCATGCATTAATACGTATAAAACCGACACCGTGCGATGCGCTGTGGATATGTTGACTGTTTCAAGCCTCCGCATGAAATGTCCAGTGTAACCATAGATGTTGTATGTTTTGGGGCAGCATAGAATATAGACGTGCATTTTTTGTAACCTTCCTTAAGGCACAAGTTCTTGACACTTTACAAAGAATTCAAACCATTTTTGCATGGAATGTGTGTGCATTTTTATTGCAGGCACAGCGTACTGCATGTGGTGCAATGATAACCTAAAATATGGTAAAGGCGGCAAGAGGGTTTTCAAAAATCATGCTCAAACAAAGAAACATCTGAAGTCCACAAACACCATGAAGATACAACTCTCAGCCCCTCCTAGCAGCATTTCACAAGGTGTTGAAAAACACTCTTGCACATGAACCCGATGGAAAGGAAGTCTGCACTTTACCATATTGCGCTGCTTCAAATATACATGGTTCCTCATGTTCGTCCATTCCAGAAACTGTTGCTGCAGTTGTAAGCTTTGGAGACCAAATGTCACATGCAGAGGCAAGAACTGTGTCATTCATTGCAGAGCACTCCCTTCCATTATCACTTGCTCCTCAGTTAATTGAGTATGCCAGGGAATGGTGAAAAGATCACAAAGCATTAGACAGTATATCAGCGGGCAGAACCTGTGCTGAGTACAAGATGAGCAATGGGCTGTCTGAAGTTCTGTACAAACGACTCGTCAGCACTCTTCATCAAGTTCCATTCTCAATGAACACTGATGAGTGCACAGCAAGAAATAACCAGAAGATTCTAAGTATCCTGGTATCTTACTTTTCAGAGGAGGAGAAGCCCCACTGTTGTTTACCCGTTGGCTTCTGTGTCGCTGCTGGCAGTAAGTTCTGAAGTTGTGTATAAAGCAGTTTGTGACATTTTTGAAGAAAACAACATTCTGTACACCAACCTTGTATCAGTCATTTCAGATTCAGCTGCATACATGAGGGGCAAAACATCTGGCTTCAAAACTCTGCTGCGCCAAAGAAAAGTACCACACCTACTTCACATCGATGGGGACTTGTGTCACCATATCCACAACTGCGTCAAATTGTTTTGTTCCCACTTTGAGCACAGACTTGAACATCTATGTGATGATCTGCACAGAGACATGAAATGGTTTCCAGATTTGAAGGCTTTACCTCAGGAACTGTGTAGTATCTTTTCCATACTCCAGAGGAACGAGTACCACACCGCTGGCTGTCTGTCCTTGATACATCTAGTGATATTGTTCTTATGTTTCCAGCCATTTTATGCATTTATTTTGCATATGTGCCTAAGGATGAGCAAGATTTGTATAAGGACTTCATCAAGACTGAAAGAAATTAGAAGATAGTGCACGGAAGAGTTCAAGACTTCAACAGCAGCAGGAAAAGAAAAGAAGACCAGAATCATGAAAATGCTGTTCCATGAACACAATCAAACAATGGCCTCCGTCTACCTTATACAGTGATGTCTTGCTAGTGTTTAAGTCTTGTGTATTGCTGGTCCAGCCCCATGATACACAAAATCCATGATGAAATCACCAGTCTTGGCAGAACATTTCTGTCAAGTTTCTGTTGTCATGAGAAGATTAGAGATGCATCCATTAAGGAGTTGCAGACAACGAAGCTGTTGGAACGTCTCCATCCACTGTCAGGTTCTACATTGGTCGGAGTGCGAGAAAATGCATTCTCACCTACCAAAATCTCTTGGAAATGAGTTCATCCTGAAAGTGAAAGAAGCATATTTAACAACAGGAGAATATCTGCTTAAAAAGATGCCCATTGGTAATCACCTCCTGCATAGACTTTCTTCACTAGATCCTAAAGCTATGGGGTTTTCTGTCACATACTCAGTGCTGGAGAGACTTCCTTTGCACTTTGCTCCTGTGTTTCATAATGATAATGACAGAGATCAGTATGAGCAAGAAGTATCAAGACTGCAGCTGGATAAAACCCTGCCACCTGTGGAAATTGATGGACACACAACAGAACTGGATAAATGGTGGGGTGAAGTACCGGCAACAAAGAAATATCCCTGCCTTGGTAGGGTTGTCATGTGTGCACTCTGCATTTTCACAGCCTCTAAAGTTGAGCCAGTCCTTCATTGTGATGAATCACCTGGTAAATGCATAAACCAATCGCTTGAATGTGTCAACATACCGTGCTTACCAGACTGTCAAGTATAATCTTAAAAGCAAAAGGAACAACACTCCACTTGTATAAGCGACCAGACATGCCAAAGAGCCCTGTGGATCAAAGCCTTTGCTATAGCCTTTGCTACCACATGCAAACAGCTTCATGGACAAAAAAGTAAACCAGAGAAAAGGAGCAAAGGATACAGGTTCGAAGCATAGGACAGTGGCAGCAGCGGCAGCAGCAAAGACATCACAAATCTCATCAAGTGTTAAGAAATGCAAAAAGGCACCTGTATGTTGTCTTAAGGGAAAAAGAAAACTCGGCATGCACTAGACATGAACATGAACAATTTGTAAAGCTATGCACTCAAAGAGCACAGGATTAATGAAAGCAAGCACTGGAGATCAAAGCCGCCACCAGTAAAGGTAGACAAGTACATTTATGTACACATGCACCATTCAGAAGTTTCAAATGTTTCTTTCTTTTATTGTGTTAAATGGTCCAAAAGGCCCCCTGCAATGCCTTCCTCTGTGCTTATCACTAAGTGTTTATAGCATAGACAGTCATTTTCAAATTTTTTTGGCACAGGCTAGTGGCATCCCTGTTGTAGTTATTGACATATCCGAAAGAACGCAAGGCTTGTTGTACTAATTCTTAATATTTTTTTGCAACTCTGCTTTTGTCCACACGTTACATGGCCTCTTCATGTGCATAGTTGTGTACTTTCGACCCTCAGAAGAATGAAAATGGTCCAAATCTGGCAATCGTGGTGGCATCTGAAAGGGCACATATTCCTCTACCTAGTGATGTTAGTTTCATTTCTGTATTTGCTGTCTTTATTGAAAAGCTGCAAAAGAGTGCAAGGGTTTTTGTAACTGCTTCCTATTTTTTTGAATTCTGCCCTTGTGTCCACACCGTTTGTATACTCCTTCTGAAGCAAAACTGGCTTCGTATTTTTGACCCTAAAAAGACTGAAAATGGTCCAAATCTGGCAATCGAGGTGGCATCTGAAAGGGGGATATGTTCCTCCACCTAGTGATTCATTCATAGTTTTATTAAAAAATGGTGTGACGTAGTCATATTTGGCCAAACTGAAGTCTTGGGTGGTTAAAAAATTTCTTTTTTTCTTGCTTATTTGCAAAATTTAATTGAACCATACTGGTAGAAATACAATTTATATATGTAGATAGGCCCTACTAGTACGAGGATTAAGGCATGTATGCTCAAGGTCTGACATGTCTGAAAGTTAGTTTGAAAAAGTGGACATATGTTTCCTTTGTTGTAGGAACAGGGTGCTAAAGGTAATGTACACTGTCCATCCTGAGCCTTCACTTCTCAGCAGGCATTGCCAAATGTTAATGCATGGTCAAGTTGGCTGCTGTTGAATAGGAAGACTGAGGTGTTTATGAATCATGAATAAAAAAAAGTTTGTGTACGTTCAAATGTATGAATACTGAGCGCTGTTCTGCAGGGTTGAACCATCAAGCATGTAAAAAATCCCATCCATATAAATCTTGAGGTACATCCTAGCTGGGCCTATTGTCTCTGCTGTGACTGCATATTGATTTATCCTTGTTTCATTCTGCTTCCCTGGGTAAAAATGTGGGGTAATTTTCAAAATCAAAAAAGTACATGTACAAAGTTTTAAATCTTTGCAATCTTTCAAGCAACCCAACATGAATATTCATAGAAAATATACATGTACCTGTGGTTAGTACCTGAAATATATGTATTTTGCTTCCTGAATGTCAGAATATTGAAAGAATGTGCATGCATATATTTTAGTATATATGGACACAATGTCCCATCATTTACCCTTCAAACTTGGTTTAAAGGGGAAACACAAAGCTTGTCTGTATAAGTAAAGTAGCCAATAACAGTTTTTTTACAGCAGTTGTGGTACAGCATTCCGTTTGTCCATTGTGGTGTCAGAGGCAACATATCGAATCCTCACTTTAACGTTGTCCAAGTAAAGCTTTAGAGCTTCACAAATTGCCCAATGTATTCATTCTTGATCTTTTTTGTTTTGAACGCTGATGATTGCCTTTTTAACTGCCAGTTCTTTAGGAAATGGAATATAAGTTGCCCCAACTGGCTTATGTCCCGCCACATTGATAAAAAATGCGACAACTCTTAGTGACTTTTTTTTTTAAATATCCAGCCCCAGGATCACCAATATTGATAACGGCCCTGGCAGGAAGTGGTTAAGCACTAAATGCACTACATGTATAATTGTGTTACCAACGGCATGCTTTTACAAAGCAGTTGCGACCCCCTGTTTGGGGTGCATGCTCAGATTCATGCACACATGCGTACGTGGGACACAGTGAGCATACTTAGACTGACTTCCATCTTTCGGTGCTGTGCACCATTGTTAGTTATTACACGAGTGCGAGCCGAACAAGAATAATGTTGCACGTCGAGGCCGAAGAATGAGTGATTACATCATCTACACGGGACGAAGATGCAATAAACGTACATTATTCCATGTTCCATGAGCATGATAATGAATTTATCTTCAAGCAAACTCAATAAGCAGTAAAGGTGTTATAGGGACGTATCTTTGATCTCAGGACACAGGGCAACATGCCCCAACTGTACAGTCAAAGGAGGGTCTATCAGGCACCAGGTGCCAGTGTGATTTTGTCAGTCATGCCAATTACATGGATATACGTGTATCTGTCAGATTAATTGTGCTCAAAAATAACCCCCAAAAAATCAGGCCCACCTGGATTTAGATGTACAGTGTTCGGCCAAACTGCATTTGATGATTTGCTGGAAAGCATCATGATGAATCACGGTGATCTGCAGGTTCTAGCTTGAGGGACAGTCCATATCAACAACATTAACAGTGGTTTAAATTCATGTGTGGTACGTACTGTCAACTTGACTGTGCTCAGCAGTTGTAATCCAATTTAGAGGGGGCGGTGCATTGCTGTGATAACGTGATGTAGGCGAGGGGGAAGTAGTTTTTATACAGCCTTGGGATCAGAAGCCATTTGAACATTTTATAGCTTTTTTTTTTACTTGCAGTGTTTGACTGGACCAACGAGCCACATCTGTGGACAATACACACCCAGGATTTTGGACAGTGATGCAGCGAGCATGAGCAGTGAGGCCTAAGGGTTGGCACAGTGATTGAACGTCAGAAAACACAGGTGCGTCCAGCCCACTGCCGAAGTACATGTATGTTATAAAATTTGTTTCTACATTTCCTGATTATTATGTAAGGCTACTATGTAACACGGTGACCTATTTATTAGTACATGTAAGTCATGTTGTAGGATCCTTCAAATACCTGCTTGAGCCCATCCAGGATTTTGTGTCCATGAGAATGACAATTTTCTGCAATTGGCTTTCTCTTCACAGAACAAAAGAAATCAGTGCAGTCACAAATTATCTCTCACTTGTGCATGTACATGTCCTCTACATTTCAAAGTTCAACTTACTGTCCACATTCGGTTTACCAATTTTTTTGTGTCCTGGACCGTGCAGCTTAAATGAACTTTAGTACATTAGACATCATGAACCATTTTGGAAGGCATCCAGTCTGCTGCCGATATCCTTACCCATTTCCGCCATTCAAAGAACTGAGGAAACGTAAGGATTTTCACCATTTTTTTTTTCAAGTTTACAAGTGGACTCCAAAGACATAGGCACCTTCCAATCAATACATAAAAAGGGAACTTTTTTTTGGTTTCTTTGCCTGCAAGTCGAGTTAATAAGCCCTCACACCCTGGCCGTCTTATACTTGTATTACATATCGAGCTTTAACTTTAAGTTACTTTAAGTTGACTGCTGCGCATAATTTCACTGCACGTTGCCATTTGCCAAGCATTACATTCATACGCGCCTATTTAATAGTCGTAATACGTTCATATTTCTAACTACTGTATGGAGAAAAAATCTACGAGATACATGTACATGTAACTCTTAGCTGACAATGGCGCAGTGTTGATATGAGTTATCTTGTACATGTACACTACCTTGCCTATATTCCCGCACCTGATTCCCGTTACCCTCAAACTGCAAGAGAGGTCCCGCAGACAAAAACGCTAATCCAGGCTTCCTGGAAATTGACCACAAAGCGGGCATCGTGTAAACCACAACTTAACACCTTCTGTGGGCATCGGGACAACAGTTCTCGCATGAGGGCTTTCATGCCTGAGCTGGTTAGGGCCGGTGACCATTTAGACCCGGTTTGAAAGGGGCCCCCTAGTAGTAGGAAATAGCCAATTCTGGAGGACCTACCCTTTCCTCCCCTTTCACCCACTCATGCCGGGGATTCTCACTTCACTGACCTTGAACTCTTGACCCCGGCGCACTTTTCCTGTAAACAACTTGTGACTTGATGCCAACTCCCCTTTCACCCACTCGTGCCGGTGATTCCCACTTACATGTACCTTTTGACCCTGGTGCACTTTTTTCTTTGACCAGCACCGATCGCACAAATAATCACTCTCAAACAATCACTCTCAAACAAAAAAGGGACCTCCCGTCACTTACCCGTTATAAAAAAATGAAAAAAATAAATAAACACTACATAAAAAATAAATGGTAGATCAAACTACAAACGTGAATTGTTATTTTTGCAAAGACACGAAATTCGATCGGTTTGATAGATTCGTATGATTGCTTTCGTTGTTTAAATTCCAAAAGTTTATGCAAATGCACCGATTGTAAAGAATGCCACAATTGTCACCAATGTAACGATTGCACAAGATGTCATGACTGCTCCACCTGTGACGATTGCCGTAGATGTATAAATTGCGTGGCTTGTTTTAATTCATATGACTGCCAAAATTCAAATGCCTTGGATAGTTGCGAGGACTGTTACGAGTGCACCCATTGTATCGAATGTTTTGGTTGTACATATTGCACCTGCTGCGTAAATTGTGTCGAGTTGGAAGGAATGGATCACGTGGTGCTCGTAGACGGCAAGCATAGAAAGCTGAGACGTGCGAGAAAACGAGCCACTGCCCGATTTAGCGAATAACTCGACGCAATTTATACAAAATTGGACTAACTATTGAATACGACGTTAACGTTGAACATTTAATTAAAGTAGAAATCCCACCCAAATTAATGGATGCGGCCTGGTAAAAATGAGAAAAATTTAAGTCAAAGCCAGGAAAATCAGAACCATGTCAACCCAAGTATTTATTGTTTCAGATGACCATGAGCGTCTCAATGCCGACAACTGCGATCACAATGTCACCTACAGTCCCTTTGACCCGAGTAAATTAATCATTTCAAAACCTGCGATTAAAGAAGGGGCTCAAGTTAGTCAATGCACTTCACCCATTTTTTACCATCACAACTGCCAAAATAAATGCTTGTTGATTATGACGATAGAACCCTGTTACAGTATAAACCCACTTTACAAATAAGGCACTCGAGATAACACGCCCGAAAACATCCAAGGCCGTCAAATTTGCTATCAAATACAGCAACCTACGACAAATGTACTCGATCACATAAATTTGGCCGTTTATAAATTTATCGAATCTCAAGAGTCTAATCTCCCGTCTAACACAATAAATGCCTACAAAGCCAGTCGCGATATCGATGACCTTAATAAAATAGAGTACGGAGTTAAACCGCCTTATACGGCTAAAAACCAAATGTACGTTAAAATAGATCCATGTGCTTTGCTATTTGATCACCAAAAAAGATCTACCAATTCGTCAAATATCGATAAATTTATCAATAAGAGATTCGACGCGCAATCATTTATTTGTGCAAAAGACGTATACTACGGTACCCACGGTTCACTGTCTTGCGGCGCTAGTGTTTGGTATAGAGTGACAGTGGCAATGTTGAAAATTAGAAAGGACGGACTAATTTCGAGTAAGTCGGCGTTGCAAGTGTTGAGCGGATTTTAATCTCCCGTGAAACTAAAAGTCGATTAAATCTGAAAAATCAATTTAACCTCGGTTATTCCTCGGAATAACTGGGGTTTTTTTTTCATCACTCGTTCGTTAAATAAATGGACTATTAATAAAAAATGACAGACGCAGAACTTTGTCACTTGCTCAACCTGAAAGAAGTACATAGAGAAGGTAGAAAACCCAGACCCCCGCTAGCCAACCCTCCAAGACCCAAAAACATGTGCGAGCACCAAATTCTTGAAATAGACGAAAGATACGCTTGGAAACATTGCGGTCTAATTTTTGGATGGGTTTCCTCATACACCCCTGTAGACATGGAAGATAGATATTACAAGCATCACGTTTGGAAAAAACCGCCACCACCAAAATCGAGAAAAACCCTACAAAAATGTAACATTTGCTTAAAAAAGCGGGTGAAATAGAATATAAGTTAAACCAAGTTTTAAACGGTAAGATCTCCAGAGGTAAAGCGTTAAAGGCCTTAATCGTGGTATGTTATCAAGAGACAACCGGTGAGGACGATTTAAAAGTGAAAGATCTATTTCAAGTTTTGGATAAGTACTGGGAAAACGCCCTCGACAAATTAAACCTCGCCAAATAAGATTTTTCAAAACGTATATAATAAAATGGAGACTCACACATTTTACTTAACTGAGAGCGAGCAGATGTTTAAATTGAAAGATGTCATTAAAAACACCAAAGGCGACAAAGTCGTCCGAGTCAAGAATATAACAAACGCCACTGAAATTGAGTGGGATGCTAGGCCCGTGGGGGTCCATGGCGAACGACCGCCTGGAATACCTTCAGAGGAAAGAACGGAAGTATCTCCCAATTCAGAATTAGTGCAAACAGCTAAAATCAGATTGATCCAAGCAAGTAAAAGAGGCAATTTAGCGGAAGAAATTAGAATCATCGCTGATGAAATTGAGCAGCTAAACCAAGAAATTGCAACTTTAGAAGATCAGTTAAACCAAAGACAACCATTAGAAACGCCAGCTTGTTTAGCTTATGATATCGATGATAAAAAAGTCAAATCAGCTTCACTGCTCGAGGGGCACAGACGGGCCTTGGATGAAATTTATGAAGGGAATCCCCCAACTCGACCTACCACAAACTCCCCCTTGACACCCACGAGACCCAGAAGAGAATTAACTAAAAGACTGTTTTTTTACGGGGCTAACGTAACCTATATACGACAGACTTCTTTCTCAAAGCTCATCTCAACCATTACCCGAGGGTCAAAGAGGAAGCATCGTGGTGTCTCCCGGTTATTATAACATGGACTGGTTTCACTTTTTGTTGAACTCGATTCCAGGCGTTTCTTTTAAGGTTCACTCAGAATCTAAACGGGTCACTTTGGCCATTACTCAACGTTATTTATGAAGGCAAGTACGATTTAAACCCCTTGAAACTCGCGTTTATTCATTGCAAACAATTAAATGTATTTAAAAATTTTTATAACGGGCAGTCTTTTGACTTGCTATACGTGATAGCTACCGAGCCTTGCACCTCAACACCCGTGACGTGTAAAACGCTTAAAAAGTTAGAACGCAGAAACATCCGTGACTTGACTTTTTCTGTTAAAAAGTACGGCGTAGAAGCACTGGGCGCGACCTCGGCAGCTGTCGGCATTCACGCTATTTTAGGCGTCGTTACCGGACCCGTCGGACTTGTGATGGAAGGCATCGCTATCGATGCGTTTGGTGCTTATGCGATATTGAAATACACCTCTCGTAGACTCACCCACAAAACTAAAAAACACGACCAAATTCGAATGTTGGCAGACGCTAAATTAAACACCATAGAGGAATACGTATCTCATGCGATGAAGACGGTGATATATCCCAGGAGGAATTTGTCCTTATTTTATCCGAGCTTAAAAAGTTTAACGAAATGAAAGAAAAGATCAGATCGAGTACGTCTACAAAATTGCAAGAAACTTCTAAAGAAGAATTTGAACGCCAAGTCAACGAAAGAGCAGAAGCGCTAGCCAACGAATGGGCGGTGGTTTTAAAAAAAGATCTTATGAAAATTTGGCAAATAAGTTTTATAAAGTCGGTCCGATATCTGTCTGATAGACTAACCACCCGCTTATCGAGAAGCGACCCAACCGACGGCACCTCCTTTAAAATAAAAATAAAAACTTATAAAATAAATGGGAGCCTACTTTAGTAGCCTAACAATTTTAGTCAACGAAGAAAATTCCTTTTCAGCCGAGTTTCCAAAATTAATGTACGCGTATTAATTACCAAAAGTAACAACGGACGAAGCAGTCAATCGCTGGGTGACCGAGCCAATTTCGTTTTAACAAAATCAATTTAATTTTGCGGTCTATTGAGCAACGATGGCCTGCGGGGTAGGTTTTGATCTGCTGTCTGACCCCAACCCATACGTCTCGGCTTTATTTAACTTTCATGTATATTACACCGTACAAAAAATATTTTACGACTGCGTGATGCCCATTCTGAGCGACGACGTATTTGACGCGTTACACAATAATTACGATCATCGGAAGTTTACGGACACGTGCCTTTTATACGGAGTAGACCCAAACAGATCGTACAAACAAAGTCGCGACACTTTGTCAAACGGATTAGAAACCGCTTATTACGACAACAGTTACGTACCTGTCCCGGGTAAAAACTACGATGCGCACGATTTACACGTGACCAACGGTAAATACGCGGGATCTACTTACATGGGATTTGGATGGGCAAAATCACTTAAAGGTTCTTGTCACGCGAGTACCTACACGGTCACCTGGATTTCACAGTCGGATGCGGTCACTTTGGCCTGGTGGGATTTTATTCTTAAAAAGTCTCGGTTGACAGACGTGGGAATCACCAAAGTAAACGAGTCTATCCACGCTTACGTCTACGCGTTACTCGGGGCACAGGCACAAACCAAGACCAGCGTTTTAGCCACCGGTCGGCACCAGATTAGACGTGCAATGGCAATTTATTACAATCGTGGAATCTTTAATTAATTCGGACCCCAATCTCGAACAGTCGATCGACCAATTTCAAGATTCGTTGTAATACGCAAAAACACCTTTAAACTTTGTAGTAGCCCCAGGGTTATATACCTAGTGCCCTCGGACATGGACCATCGGCACTTTTGAGGGTTACAACAATAATTTACAAATCGCGACTGTAGATATGAAGACTAGTTACGTACCGAGTTTGAATTCGGGAGAAATCCCAAAAGTGACCGAAGTGAGTGAACCAAGGCAACCAGAACTGTTACCCACTCGACCAAAGCAACTTCAACAACCAGCGAGCAAACCTTTAGATGCACACAACGAAGAAAAACTGTCTTTAACCGTTGGAGCCGTTGCCGTGGGTGTCCTCGGTTTTATGTTGTATAAAGTTTTGACTTAAATGGTTTGATCCAAGGCGTAAAAAACCTTGCCTTGAATTTAAGGTGAGGTTTAATTTTTTGGCCTTTTTACATCTTTTGCACGTACGTCAAAATCAAAACACCTACGCCTACAAACAAAGTCCACACGTGCTCTGCTGCCCATCCGACCGCTTTACTCGCCACGTTAAAAATCCAACTTAAAACGCTACCTATGATTGCGGGCAATGCTGCGAGTGCTTTTAACCTGAATTTCTTCAACACATTTGCCAAATTCCATAATTGCCGTTTGATCCAATCGGTAATTCCGCCTTTGGAGGGGGGAGCTGGCGTTGGTTTAGGTGGAGGTTCAGGTGCAGGTACAGGCGCAGGACTTGGCTTGCCAACAGCTCTGACGCCAGCTACGATGCTACTAACAATGGACTCACGGCCAATCCAAAAGCCGTTAAAATGCTTACAATCGTGATGCCTTGCTCCCGAAATAGAATTCTAATTCTCTCGCGTAGTGTCAAATCGGAATCCATCACTGCTGTAATCGTTTCTTTAATTCGATTGATTTGCGTACAAAGTTTATCCGTATTTCTATTTATGATTTTCAATCTCCCGGTTCTCTCGATTTGTAAATTGGCTAACTGCTCCCGGAGTTCTTCTCTTTCTGCATCTGTCGAGGCTTCTTCTAATTGTTGAATCTTATCGTCTAATCGATCTAATTTATCCTGATTTAAGATTATTGCCCCTTTGGTGGTTTGTAACGATTCGTCCAAGGCGGCTAACTCGCGATAGTATAATCTTTCTGTTCGCACAAATTTATTTTCTCCGATCAGATCTTGGACAATTTTGCTAACTCGATCTGCGGCTGCGGGTAATTTCTTTAGCTCGATTTGTTCTGGTTGAATCGTTTTTAAACTCTGGCTCGCCCGGGCTACTTTTTTGCCGTAATCATGAAATCTTAGGATGTTTTGAACAAAGCCTGTCCCGGAATATCCAACCACTCTTGCGTGTTCGGCGATCGTATCGAGAGTTATAAATTGACCAACTTCCCCTTTCTTGTTACTCGTTAATAGTACTTCCTTTTTTGCCCATATTTCCACACATTTAAAAAATAGCCCTTTATTTTCTCGATATACAAATAAATTGTAATTTAGGTCTTCTGGTACGTCCGCTCTACTCATGTCACGGTAATTTTCGTAAAATTTATCGACTTTTGGATTAGTTACCTCTGGGCCGGAACCTGGTCGGGGATTTAAGTACAGTTTTGGTTTAACCGACGTCGTTGTTTTTGATCCAACCGTGCTGCGGGTATTGAAGGTATCTGTCGGCTCTTCTTCTTCTGTTGCACCTTCTATAAAGGATGTTTCTTGTCGATCTGAAGGAAAGTTATTGTCGACAAAATCTTGGACGTTTATTTTTTGATTTTGATCTTCCAAGAGAGGTATTTCCTCCGGATCAACTCCTCCTTCGGCCATTTCACTTTAACTTTAAAATAACGATTTAAAAAAGTCGACTTAAGCGGTGGGCAGGCTCGCGGGCAATATACCTTGCACCACCAACCAACCCTGGGTAGCTAACGCACCGCTTGACAGCGTGGTCAATTTCAGTGCATCTTCGGCAGATAATTTATTTAGGTCTGACGGTTTAAGTTTAAAAAGCTTACTCGATAGCATGGCATAACCCATGGAGTTTGCCGAAACGACGGCACAGTGGTATACCGTATTTGCGATTCCGTTTACGTCGATTGATTTAGCGTTACTCATATTTAATATTAAGGAGTTTGTAAATTTATTCTATATCTAAAATCTCGGGCCAGTCGGTTTTAATCGGTTCTTGTAATTTGGTTCGTCTAATTGGTTCTTGTAATTTAGTTGGTCGGTTTTTCCAAATTATGGCCACCACCAATGGCCAATCCACCAAGGATTAAATTTCTGTTCTCTACAGCCGTTAATTTTATTTTCCGAGCTGAAGAATTTCATCCTGGCGAGCTGTTGCTTCATCTTTTTGTTATGCTCGGCTAATTTCCTACCTTGTTCCACACGTTTTGGATTTTTAGCTTTAGTTACCGTCTGAATTTGAGATTTTACCGGGCTGTTCGCTGGCGTCGGGTTCGCTGGGGTGCTCACTTCTGTTGTTGACATCTTCTTTTATAATAATATAACTTTTGTTGAACTCCAGATGTTTAGTCATAATTAACAGGGCTGTCAATGGTGACAGGTAAACTCCGTACTTGTAACAAACCTCGGTAAGTAAGTGACCCATAGTTTGACTTATAATCGGGTCGTCGTTTAGGTCTTTCTGATTTGAAATTGACGTTGAATCCCAGGAGATCGACCGGAGTGGCTATTCCGAGCAAGCGAGAATACAAACTTAGGATCGCGTTACCGAGAGTTTTTACAATTTCTTTACCAAACTTAACTGCGTACAAATTAAAAAGCTTTTCTTGGTCTTTGGGTGACATGGCTTCAATTTCTTTGATAGAATATTCTTTTCCTAAGTATTTTTTAGATTTGCCAGAGGCAAAGATTGAACAAAGTCGGTCTTTGACGTTAGATTTGGATTCTTCGGTTGATTCGCTTTTTGAATCGGCCAGTATTGATTTGATGTCGTCCATTTTATAATATATGTTTTAAATTTGTTGACAGTTTGTTTGAAGCATAGGTACTCGATTGTATAGTATGTCAAGTTAGCTGCTATAATTAGTTGAATTAGTAATTGAACTAGCTCTAACATTGTTGCTTATTTATTATAACAAAATACAAAAAGCTTATAGCCGAGCTAATTTAGCCCGACTATAAGCATAAAATAAGTAATTGGCAACTAGTTAATAACTAGTTAATCAGCAAATATCGTTTTATTTGATTTTTTTTTTTACAATTCAAGCAGCACAAAACGCAGTTAGACTTAACGTGACCTATTGAATTATCTATTTGTTTGATGGTACCTAAATCGTCTTTATGTTCTAAGAATTGCAACTGGACCTGGCAATCCTCATAGGGGAAAAGTGGGTAATCTTCAATTAAACCTCGGCAGAAATCAGTGTCGATAAAATTACTAGGGTCATACCGATTGTGCTTTTTATCTGATTGGCGAGCGTTGTAGATCCAACCTCAAATCGCTACTTCAACGGGGTCGCAATCGTTGCAATCGGAACATATGTCCTTTCGTCTTCCATGCTCGCAAATATAAGACCCGCCACTATCAACACACCGTGATTTTTGTCTCCCATGGGGACATTTATTCAATTCTTGATGAACTCGTACTTTCTCAATGCTCTCTTCACAGGTTGCGTTAATTTTACCCGTTTTTTTAGTTATAAAATTTGCCAAATCTACGTAGCATCTACACTTGCTGCATTGCTTTTGATAATTATTTTCAACCATCTTTACCTTTTTGGTTAGATCAATTAAATTATTTCTCATTTTTTCTCACGATAAATCAAACGAAGCGAGCGGTTCCGTGTTTAACACCAATTTACTGAATCGAACGTCACGTAAATACTTCTTAATTTCCTCTCGTTTCTCGTCAGGTACTACATCATTTTTGTCAAGACATTGGTCAAATGAATTTCGGTCTTTACAATGAAAGATCGAGGTCCAGGCGGTATTTTTGCGGAAGTCTTTGAGCACCAAATTGTACTTTTGCGTTAGTAACCAACAGCTATGCCTATAGTGTCTACCGCTAAACGCCATTTTAGACAACGCGCACGTATTGCTTCCTTTAGATTTTTGCGATACTTTATAATTTGATCTGAGGCACAGTCGTCGATGATAAACAATGTATTTACCTCGTCAAATAGTCGTTGATATATTTCAATCGCCTCGTTTTATTCCAACTTTTCTCGATCCAAATCGCAAGGATAAACATTCTCGTCAGTGTATATCCATAGTGGTTCTAAATACGTTTTATTCTTAAATAAAGTCGGACAAATGACCAGGATAGCTTGAAATATAAACCCATACTCGGTCTCTAAAAGATTCAATATCAAATTTGTCTTGCCACTCCCGGTTTTACCCACGATTAAGACGCAATGCGGATTCTTGTACATTTGACTTATTTTAATAAACCAAACTCTTAAAATTCCCGTCTAGAGGTCTACCCGACCCATGAGCACTATTATCGTCAGAACTTCTGAACTCGAGCCACAAGCCGTATTTATCTCTTAAATATTCAGCTATATCTACTTTGGTTAAGTTTAGGTCTTTGGCTACCGCGCGAGCCGATTCTGTCTCCAAAGCACTTTGTTACCTCATTCCAATGTTGGTATTCAAACAGCCCTTGCGAATACAATTGGTTTGGCTTACCCTCGACCGTGACGACCGTCTTTGTAAGTGTGGATTATAAAATCTTTGGGGGTTTTTGATAGCCGGGTCTCTAAACAGGATCAGAATTCCTTTCAAGCTCTTGATCGTCTGGTCGATGCTGATGTTCCATAGCGTGTCAGACTTATTGACGGACTGCTTCTTCCCCGAGTGAATCCGGTCGAATAGGTAATACATCGTTTTTTTGTTCCTCACGGTTTGGGCCAGATCTCGATTGGTTACGACTTCGTATTCTAGGGTAAGGTCCGAAATTGAGTACTCGGCCGCGGTATCTGACGAGTTGACCACTTTATCGTGACCCTTAAAAGTCAGTTGATACGTCAGTGGCTCTTTAAAAAGGGGGAATGATCCGTCAACATCGGTGTGTCCAGTGGAATTGCGCAACGATTTTTAAAAGCGTCGGCATTTGCTTTATCTGTACCGTTGTTCAAAGCCGCATTACCATCGCCAGCACCGAGATGTATTTTGGCGACGTTTTCTTTTTCCAAACCAAAGTACCATATTTTTTGTCTGCGACAGAGGTAGCCAGTTGTCCTTAAAATTGTGAAATACGTCCGCATCTCGGTAACTTACGATTTTGTTTTCTTGGAGACTCACGTTGATTTCCGAAACCAGGTTTCGCGCCACGTTGTTATACTTGGTCCGGTTATCGTCCGAGGCGCCGTCCAGATCGAGTTTAAAAGCGAGTTTGGCGGTACCGGGTACAATTATGTCGTCCATGCCTAAAGCCGGGAATTTTACGTTCAATGTGTGACCCGCGGCTATCGTACTGGGGTTATCGGTAATGGTTACTTTGCGTCTTTCGCCTTTGATCGCGCGAGGAACTTTAAGCCTGCGACTCGGGTTTAGTTTTTTGGTGTATTGATTAGACATATTACTTTTATATTATACGATTCTTATTTTATTTTATTGAAATATTTTAAAAAGAAAAGAAAATGCAATTAAAGTTAAACCCGCTACAAAAAATAGCTCTTTGTATTAAATAGTTGACTTCTCTTTCCATACGTTTCAGCTTGGATATCGCCACTGTGAAATATATCGGCGTGCATGTCACCCAGCATATCTGCTCAATGTTGCTTAGGTCGGCTTGAATTTCCGACAGTTGACCTTTAATTTCGCTATTCTTTTAATTTAATTTAACCTTATTTTAAAAATGGCTAGTGCTTTAATGATGGTGGGAGGAGCAATGGTAAACGCCTTGGCATTCATGGGCTCAAATTTTTTATTTAGCAGTTTATCAAAAAGTAAAGTCGACGAAGAATGAAAGCGTCACGACCTCGCGTTGGAGCAATTGGTGCAAGCAAAGGAATCCTGGGAACAAAACTGCGTACACATGCTAGACTTTTTAAACGAACGAATGCGACAAGAACGCGCGATTCGGCCGACATTTGTAAACGTGGACGAAGCTTTACGAGCTTATTCAGAATTGACCGGTAAAAAATCACGCCGTTACCGCCAGAACCTAAGTTATCTGATTTCTACGAGCCTTCCGAAGATCAAAAAATTCGCGAGTTTGTTTGGTTTTTAGGTGGAACTGCTTTGGTCGGTTTCTTAGCTTATCGATTTGCGTAACTTTATTTTAAAATGGAACGAGAATTTTCAAAGCTGTTCTATAGTCCACAGGGCTACTGGCGAGGAGAAAGCGCAGTCGATCATCTACACGAAAAGACGGGTGCGGACAAATCAGTTGTTAGAAACTGGCTAAAAAAGCTGGCCATTTGGCAAATATATTTACCCGCACCAAATTACGTACCCAGACCTGCAATGTTGCAATCAGAATCGGTCGAACCTAATTACGCGCATCAAATGGATGTACCTTGTTTACCCTGGGACCACATTAAAAGAAAAACGTTTAAATATGCTTTGACCGAAGTAGACGTCAGTTCGCGGCATAAAGAAGCCGAGCCATTGACCAGTAAAACCGCCGAGCAAGTAAGCAAAGCAAGCAAGAAAATTTACGAGCAATCACCTCTGGCCTGGCCTAGATTCATAATGGTGGACTCGGGATCTGAATTTATAGGCGAGTTTAAAAAGTTAAGGGCAAAACACGGGGTAGAAATTCAAGTGGGCGAGCCGGGTGTGCACAGGTCGCAGGGGATCGTAGAAAGATTTAACCACACTTTAGCCGAGCGTTTATTCGGCCACCAGTACGCTCAAGAAATGTTAAACGTAGGTGTTCGTAACATAGAATGGCTAGAACGTTTGCCCCAGGTTGTAAAATCGTTAAACGAGGAAAAAACGCGGTTAATGGATGCCGTTCCTGCAGAAGCCGTCAAATTAGACCGAGTAAAACAAGCACCGAGTGCACCTCCAAGAATGACCCAAAGAGAACTTCCTCCAGACGTGGTCGTTCGGTATTTATATTACCCGGGCGAGCAAGAGGGCGGCACCGTCAGAGGGGCGACAGATCCGGTCTGGTCCGTGGACGTTTATCAAGTGAAAAAGCGCACCAGTCAATTTAAACGAGTGAAAGGCAAGCGGATAAAAACGGGCCCCACTTTATATTATCTGTTAAACAGGCCAAATAGGAGTTTCGTCAAAGAGGAACTTCAGGTCGTACCCGAGGATACCAAATTACCGCCTGAGTAATATATGCCGTAAGCTAACGTATCAACCCCGTTTGATAGTATATAGCGTTTTGTGTCTAACGGCGAGAGGCTTAGCTTGTTTTGCGACACGGTGAACATCTGATGTTTATCTGATCTAAATAGCTGCTGTTTATTGAAATACTGCTTTGGTTCAAATAGGCAGCTTTTATACATCTCATGGGTTAGGTTCTTTGGGTTACTATTTTTGTTACCCCTTTCGCCTTCTTTAAATTTTGATCGGTAGTTAACCACAACCAGCCGGGGACTCTGAAATCGGAGCCGTATGGTTTACAAAATGTATATGTGTGGCTGGGGTCTCCAACCTCGGACAAAGGAAACAGGGCCCTGTAACAAAAGACAGTACTCCAAACAAAAGACCAGGCTGCTGGGCATTACCGGCATTTTTCACTCTCAAAAGTGGTGATAATCCAGTGTTATTTGGAAACCGTATACCAGGGTTTAGGGCATTTAGAGCAAGCGGATTACCACCAGGGACAAAAGCTCTCCACCGCAGTGATGAGCCACACAGCACCGCTGCATGCTAATCTGGCCCCTATTGAAAAGAGGTCAGCAGTGCACTGAGCCAGGTTCGTGAACAAAAGACAGTTGTATAACACCGCACAATCTGGGCTCTGTTTACAAGGCCGCAGGCCTGGCTGAAATATTCGGGCGTCAATGAAGGTCACCTGTCAACTTAGAGTAGTGCTTAAAGATTACTCTGTGCGGCTATAAACGATTGTTAAATGGAATGAATTGTTGAAGGATTTTGAAAACGGAAAAAATGATAGTCATGCCGGCCCAGCATCCTCAACGTTGAAAAATGCCCCGGCACGAAGTGGTTAAGATCGAATACATTTTTGGACGTATGCAAACGACCCGTGAAATTATTTGGCCACCAAATTTGTCTTTCATTTTACCGATGACTTTTTTATTTTTTGAATCGTAAAGGCGATGATCGGGCGGGTAATTACTAAAGTCAAATAATGAACGCTTTTTACTCAGGTAGCCGTTGAAATCGCCAGTTTGGATCAGAACTAACAGAGAATCAGTGTCCGTGTAAAGTAAATTTACTTTTTCACCAAAATTTGATTTTAGCTTGTTGTAATAAAAATCGTACATTAAAGTTTTAGATAAGTCGAGCACGCTTACCCCACAATAGATCGGCTTATTTAGCTTACGCGATACATTTCCACAAATGAGAGATCGCACTCTTTAAACGGTACCGTCGATTTGTAATTTGGTTTAAAAGTTAATTTTTTATATTTCTCAGCGTCTTGTAAGTCTCTCAGTAAATGACCGTCAATAAACCGCAGGATTGGGAAGTTCGAGATCAACAACCAGTCCAGCATCCCCGGCCGGTATGAAAGGGGTTTTTGCAACAGGGCGAGCTTACCGGGGGGCCCTTTTCAAACCGGGCCTAAATGGTCGCCGGCCCTTAACAAACCTCGAACAGGTGAAAAGATGATCTGATGAATGTTCCCTTCGCATGCCTGTTCACACTTCCTGTTCCCGCAGTTCTTGTATCTCGAAAAGTGCACACAAAAAAAATTAAACCGAAACACCGGAATCGTGCCGGCCCATATATGCTATTCAGTGTTCATGTACATTTACAATTATAATTCATGTCCTTGAATACATGAAAATGTTTTTCGAATAACAGTTAGTGCTACCCCAAATGGCTTGTGTTCATGGTACTGCAGTGATCGACATTTTTCCTGCGTTTTTGTTTGTGTTAACTTGTACATATACTTAGGTTTCGAAGTACACAATTAATTCCAAAGAATAAAGGTTCCTTTGAAGTAATTTTCATACAAGTATGAAGAACTGTCCTAGTGTTACTTCCTGAAGTGCCTGCACAAAGCTATGAATAGCCTAGCAGGGCCCTCATGTCCCATGGCATGCGCGGTCGGCATTTCTTCTTGAAAACCAAATCTGTAAAATAGCGCGCACATGTGTAGTTATTGTGGCAAAACTGCACTTTAACAATAAGTGCTGTGATTTTGAAACTCAAGCTTTGGTAAGAATATAAAAACAAGTCTCCCTGCTGGGACACACTACATGCATTATTTTCCTGTTAATGAGTCGTTTTTTTTGTTTGTTTTCTTTTTTTTCTATTCATAAGTGTTGGCAACGTTATCCTCATCAAATTTTGCCTTTAATGGATCTTCTGTATCGCCTTAATCATGCTCATGGCCCAAGATATTAATGAGGATAAGGACTCGCACTCTGTCGGTTGGAGACCCACAGATTTTGGTTTGATTATTTAGATTGGGATGTTTTAACAAAGATAAGGCTCAATGTACATCAGGTCATACTTTAGTATGAGCTAAACTTGGCAATTTTGGATCATCCACGATTTGGCACCTTGTCTGATTTGGCAGCAAATAATAATATATAATAATAATCTATTATATTATATATAATAGAATTTGTCCCGCCAGCAGAAGCTCGATGAGTTGACACAGGTGAGTAGCAGGTCGTGCAGCTGTTCTGGAGTAAGGTCTGTGTGGTCCTTGAGGGCAGGGTCTGCTACAAGTCTGTCTTTGGCGATGGTGGTGGCATCGGAGGTGGGGACATTGGTGAACAGGGAGACGACATCAAAGCTGACCATGATGTTGTCTGGCCGGAGGGTGAGGTCTTGGATGAGGGCAACAAACTTGTCTGAATTCTTGACATGGTGTTCGATGTCCCCCACCAAGGAGCAAAGGATTTTGGTGAGGTGCTTCTTTCGGATGTTTTCCCACATAATGTTCAACAAAACTGAAGCTCCAAAAATCTCAATTTTTCAAGAAACCAGTTGCTCAGTAGTAAAAGACTCAAATGGTGCAGATATTTAGATATTTGACTATTTAGTTGGAAAGAAGTGGAGTCTTTTTGTAGCCCTACCCTTAACTTTGCAAATAAAATCGTACATATTTCACCCGTCTCATTTGCTGCATTCCGATTATATTCCTCTATGAATTCTAACAAATCTGAAGCTCCAAAAATCTAAATTTTTCAAGAAATCAGTACCTCAATAGTCCAAGACTCAAGTTGAGCAGGTATTTAGAAATTTGGCTCTTTAGTTTGAGAGACATTGAGTCTTTCTGTAGCCTTACCCTTCACGTTGGAAATTCGTATATATTTGACCCCATCGTATAACGTTCATTCCGATTTTTTCCCACATAAATTCCAACATAACTGAAGCTCCAAAGATCTCAATTTTTCAGGAAATCAATTCTTAAATCCGTCAGTAGCGGAACGTCCAACAGAATCGTGTATCTGTTTTTAAAAGCATCGGCAACGGCTTTGTCTTTACCGCTGTTGGCCAACTCTGAGGCATCAGCTGTTCCCAGGCGAAGCTTGGCCACGTTTTCACGTTCTATTGCCATGCCAGTATGCCATGTGTTTATCCTGCAACGCAGGCGTCGCAGTAGCTTATGATCTTGTTGCCTTGTAGACTGACGTTGAGTTTGGTGACCAAGTTGCGTGCGACATTGTTGTAAACCGTACGATTGTCATGGGTTGAGCCAACCCTAACTTGAAAGCCAACTTGGCGGTACCTGATACGACAACGTCATCTACTCCCAACGCTGGAAATTTGACGTTTAAAGTATGACCCACTGCTATCGTGCTTTGATTGTGCATAATGGGGACTCTGTGTCGCTCGCCTTTGATAGCTTGAGGTGCTTTTAGCCGACGGCCTGGATTTAATTTCTTTGTGTATTGACTCGACATATTTTAATATAAAGGGTTTTTTATATTATGCGGTGTTGTAACCCCTTCAATTACAAACAGGCAGTTTATTTCAAAATCCTTAATACGAAAGATAACGCAATCAATGACACACCTGCTATAAAAAACAAATATTCTTAATTGGTCAATTGATCTCTTTTGTGGAACGTTTCGACTCGCATATCGGCTAGCATGTCATGGATACTTGGAGGAAGTGCGTTGGTTGGTTTTTTGGCTTATCGGTATGGTTAACTTTATTTTAAATGGAGGAAGAATTCTCAAAGTTATTTTATAGTCTGCAAGGCTATTGGAAGGGTCAAACTGCTTGAGACCAATTGCATCAAAAGACTGGCACAGATAAATCTAAAGTATGAGCTTGGTTAAAAAAGCAAGCAATTTTGCAAACTTATCTACCTGCCCCTGGGTACGTACCCAGGCCAATGACCTTACAAAAAGAATCGGTAGCACCCAACGACGTGCATCAGATGGACGTGCTATACCTACCTTGAAAACGGGTTCCAAAAGGTCCAAGGGGCAAACTTACAAATATGCGTTAATGGTGGTCGACGTTGGTTCTAGGTGTAGAGAAGCAGAAGCTTTGACCAGTAAAACGGCTGAACAAATGTTAGAAGTCATAAAACAGATTTATGGCAGATCACCTTTGACTTGGCAAAATATATAGCCATGGTTGACTCAGGATCAGAATTTAAAGGTGAGTTTAAAAAACGTTTGTAAAAAAGATGTCCAAGTGCAAGTGGGTGAACCTAGCGTACATCGGTCACAGGGCAATGTCAAAAGGTTTAACAGATCGTTAGCCGAGCATCTGTTAGGCCATCAATATGCACAGGAAATGGTAAATGTCGCAATGTGTAACGTGGAATGGGTCGAACATCCGCCCCAAGTCATAAAATTGTTAAACAAAGAAAACACTCAGTCGATCGATGCGGTTCCTGTGGAAGCCGTTAAGTTAGACCACGTGAAACAAGCACCAGAGAGAAAGCAAATGACAAGAACTTCCTTTGGACACGGTCGTGAGGTAGCTATATTACCCAGGTGAGCAAGTGAGCGTCAACGTGTATCAAGTCGAGAAACGCACGAGCCAGTTTAAACGTATACCGTCTAAAGTTTATTGGCTCTCTCACATTTTTCCATTGTTTTGCCAAACACCGTGTTGTTCATCAGTTTGAAAAAGTCTTTCTCAGAATCAGACGTAGCCCGTTTGCACAACTGGGTGTTGTAATCGATGCAGCTTTGCATCCAAGGCGATTGTTTGAAAGACGTTGGTGTGCTGTTTTCAGTTGCAAGCCCAGTTCTAAATAAGTTTGCAACGTACGATAGTGGACGACGTATTTGAGTTTTGTACCTAAAGTGGCGACAAGTTTGTCTGTAGAGATACCAGTACGACTTTCACCGTTGCATATCAAGTTTCTTTTGTAGTCAGACAGCCATTGGGTCAGTACCGAGACGTTCTCTGGTGCCAACGGAAAGTCGTTATGTAGATCGTGCAAGTGCTGTGGATAATCCAAGGTCACTTCAACCATGTAGCAGGTAGTTGAACTGGAAAAAGGCTTTAAAATAAATCTCGGTGGTAAACCCGTCAAGCGCCTTGACCCATTTAAATTTTCCGACGGGCAAGTATTGGCTCATAGCCTAACCATACAAGTTTTTCGCATCGAGATACATGATATGCGATATGTTAAAAACTGGGGTTGTTTGCCTTTGCGTAACATTTGCCACCTACGCTCGAGATGCCTCCACGTTTGGCATGTTCAAAAAACAGGTGTTTACCAGTGTCCGTCAGCAACTCGAGTTAACGCCAGAATGCTTCGGCAGTGCGTCCCATGATAGACCAGGCACCATGTAGTAGTTGGCAGGGTCAAGTCCATAATGTTTTTTGCATTCTTTTCGAAAAGTTTCAAACACACAGGCCAACAGCAATAGGACTGTTTTGACGTATAGATTGTGGTAGTCTCCCAAGATTTTGCATCCAAAAGTTTTCCATACATTTTGGGCTTTTGCATATTCTTCTTCGCTTATGGTCTGCTGCTTCAACAAACTAAAAATATAAAATATTTATAAATTAAATGAGTCTGTGAAGCGAAGCTGGTCAAAAGAAAACAAAATGTAATTCTCAGAGTTTTTGGCAATGGCATTTATTTGACTTCCGTTATATACGCGTGCACCCTGCATGATCAAATGCGCGTCATATTTTTGCTGATAGATCTTTACAATAGGCAAATGTTTTTTCATATTTTTCGCTCACCGTCTTGGAGCCAGGCTGCATGTCGGAGGCAGAAATATCTGATGCGGGTAATAAATTTCAACGCCGTGCTTCGTCTTCCGCACCAAGCAGATGTGATGCCTTTGGCACTGAACGTCTTGTTTCGCTTGCTGTATTAGGTTTGGTTTCACCGTTTTTGCATGGAGGGCTAGCCAAGCGGCGTAAGTGGAAACTAGTTTTGTGTACTCGAAATTGGTTGTGATGGTTGGTGGCATGTTTTGCAGTTAGTGTTGCCTGGGAATTTTTTTCAAATTTTTTCTGTCGGCTGAGAACAGGTAGAAACGCTAAATTTTTTTGTGGTGGTTTTCCCAAGTTTTTGGGGTGTCCCCGGGTTTTTGGAACTTTGTGAGGTTTTGAAATATTTTTTTGTTGAGGCCAAAGGGGTTGGGGGTTTTCCTGAGAATTTGGAATATGGTCTAGGACGGGGGCTTCCCCAAGTTTTTGGATTTCGGCCGAGTAAGTGGGGGCTTCCCCGAGTTTTCGGATTTCGGCCGAGTAAGTGGGGGTTTTCCTGAGTTTTCAGATTTCGGTCAAGAAGTAGGGCATCCCCGAGTTTTCGGAACTGTGTGAGGTTTTGAAATCTTTTTTGGTGCAGCCGAAGGTGTTGGGGGTCTTCGCAGAATTGGGAATTTTGAGATAGGGTAGGAACCCCAGTGAGAGGGTGGTCTCTGTCGTAGCACACTACTAAAGCTGCAAAAATTGCAAACATTCTGAAACGATTCTACTATTTGATGCCAGAACAGTCGCATGTAAGAAAAAATGAATTGGACTGTTCGATTGCGTAACCTCGTACTAGTGCCGCCTGTGAATTTCGGGGCTGATGATTTGCAGTGCCACCTTGGTACCCATCATCTGTATGGTTTTCTCTCGGTGGCCACGAAAAACCCCCAACCTGTGGAGGAAATGTGGACTGCGACCAGGACTATGGGTGAAAGTCGTGCTCTTTCGAACCAAGCAAGCGACATTTAGAAGAAAAGGCCGAAAATTGCACTGATGAAACAGTGCTTTTTTGGAGGTTCTTTTTCTTTTTTTGGAGAAATGCGTTTTGTAATAGTAACCTTGGTTCTCTAAAGAGCGCTAACACCTGTCGTGATGAAAAAAACCCTCTCTTCCTCCATACTTCCGGAAGAAAATAATTTTCTTTTCTACATTGTAAATCTTCCTCATGTGCAAAACAAATATAAAATCTTGATGAAAACAAAAGTAAAGATAGATATAATTGAGCACGATTGGTGAGGCTGCATGAGCTAACTTCCTCGCACATACAGTATTTACAAGAATGCTAAAGAAAGGAAAAATGTGCCTAAGCACTCTTCCATCTAAATGCATGCACTAGCTCATGAACGGTTATGGACAACTGATCTATGGGCTACAATTCAGCCCTAGCTGTAAAAGCCAAAGTACATTAACATACTACTTGTCTACCATCAGACTCCTCCGTAAACGTTTGTCTTAAATTTCTTTTGTTTTTGGTCGTGTTCATGGGAATTTGAACTCGCAAAAATCAAATTTCAAAAATAACCAGGAAAAAGATGGAGTTTGCTGAAAAACTGACTGAGATCCCAAAGAAGGTGGGTTAAATGAGGCAAGTTTCAGCCGCCAATCTGTGATTCTAGTATCAAGCTTATACTGTAAAAGTAAAAGCTAGAAAGCGGCTGTTGGCCAATGTGGGACTACAAGTGTGCCTGATACTTCGTTGGCAACGCACTTCAAAATTGTTCGTTAAAACGCTTGAGCTTAGCGTTAAGTGGAGATGCAAAAAAATCAATAAAATATTGACCCTACAACTTGTGGATAAAGCTAAATGCTTTGTTGTCGATTGACCAATTGTCAAAATCTCTGAATTTGCTCATGCTATCATCGAACTTGTTCTTGTTCCATGGAAGCTGTCAGGGACGGGGTAAGCCCAAATTGTATTCAGAAGCTGTTGATGAGCTTGTTAATGCTGCTCTGCCAAAACTCTAATTCTGCAAAGTATGAGTATAAATCCTCATACTTAAATTTTATTTTCCGAATGTAGTTATTTGGATGTCGCAAATGCCAAACCAGTCGCAACTTCTTGCCTTCTGCATCTATGAAAGGAATGCAACAATAAGGAGGCAAGTTTGTTTCTACAATACGTCTTTTCTGAATCAGCGCAGCAGTGGCTGTCTCAACAAAGAAAGGTTATTTAAACTGGAATGATTATTTTCGAGATAAACCGGTGGAGGTTGCAAATAGAAAGGTGTCTTGTAACCAGAAACTATGATGCCTAGTATAAGTTGGCTAGTATGAAGACATTCTCTCCCAAATGAGATGCATGGTTTTAATTTACCTTTGACTCCCTTGGGAGCTTGTTGACTGCCATCTGGTTCGGAAATTTCCCAATCTCTAGTGTCCCACTGTGTCGGGCGTTCCGCTGGCTGGAACTGGTGCTCTTCTGGGTTGTCGGAGGGCCTGCAGAGATGGGCAGTTGGTTCTAATGTGCCCTGTGATGTCCCACTGCAAACGTGCAAAATTCCGGTCGATAGGCATTGACGAAAGGATGAGAAACTGGAACGTAAGGCCGAACAGCTGTGCTGGGAATCTTAGACTTGGCCTTTTTGGAGGCATTGGTCTTCTTACTGGCTGTGGATTTCTCTGCTTTTCTAAGCCTCTTCTCGTCATCTGAATCCTCTGCGAGATCCTCGGTGACATATTCTCTAACCATGGCCCAGCCTTGGGCGGGACGGTCGGCCAACTTGATGAGCTTCGTGTATCCTTACCTGCTTCGAGAATTTGGTCAAGGGATTTCTTGGCCAAGTCAATGTCCCCTATGCTGAGGGAGGCCAGCGCTGAATCGATGAATGTCGGTTTCTTCTCCGCGTGCCAGAATTGGTCTTTGTTGCCCTTGCTTTTAAATTTGTAGGAAATGCCTGCAGGCATGTGATGTTTCTTCAGAGCTGATTTGACTTTACAGTCATAGAAGAAGACAGCGTTTGAATCACTACTAATGTCCTGGTTTGAAGCTTGCTTGACGTTTATGATGCGCAGCTTAACAGACGTACCAATGTGGTGCTGCGAGGTTAAGCTATTCAACCGAGAATGAATTACAAATGGATAACACTTCACCTAAATAGGCTATAGAGGAATGCATTACGTAATAGTAACCTTTGTGCTCTAAAGAATGCCAACACCTGTCGTGTGATAACAAAAGAAAAATAACTTCCAGTCATACATGTACATGCCCAAGATGCATTGCCATTACTCTCGATTTGACATGAGACCCCACAACTCTTGCCTCGTTGCACCCGTATAGTTGCAAAATGTCTTAACATGCACCTGTAGGACAACTTTGCAGAATTTGGATTTGGTTACCTCAGAATGAGGTCTGACACCGGCTGCTCAGTGTTCTCTTGGCAATAATATGGCTAACTGATGGAACTAAGCCCCCACCATATAATTGGGTGTTATGGACTCTAGCAGTCCAGTCTGTGTTATGAGCAAAGCAAAGCAGACGCGTAAAACACCCGTTGAGTCTCTGCAACATGTCTTGGTTAACGGTGATGCTAGTGTATTCAATTTACAATACAAAAACTTGTCATTTTCGATGAGTATACTCGAGTGGCAGAATCCGGTACACCTGTTACTACGAATATACTTGTCAGCAGTTATTGTGTTCCTTATACCAATTAACCAACAACTGAGAAAGCATTGTGGTCATCAAGACCATTAGAAGACCAGTCAACACAAATAGTGTCGTACAGTGACAAAGGAATGCTTTTGTTGCACCTGTTGCAGTTTTGTTACATCTTATTTTAATTGTTTTGGACTTTGAATTCAGAATGGAGGTCTCATTTTAGTCTGTTTGAGTCATGTGATGGTCTCAAGGGGTGTTGGCTACAATACTGAAGAGTGTATGGATGTAAAAAATGCCACAACATGACACGACAATGAAGGCATTACTTACTTAGCAGACTCCATTTATTTTTTCCTATTCAGGTTGTTTGCAACATCATTATCAGCCACGGTGAATCAGAACTGCCGGTTCCCATCTCTTTGCATGGGTGCCTGTACCTTTATGGGTGAAGCCAGCATGGCACCAGTCATTTGCCAAATTTAGAACCACACAGAGGAAGAGGTGGGCACTGGACCGAAGGGAACCCATGGAAAACTGGATTAATGCACTCTTTAACTGAATTGAATGATTTTGTTTTCATAAGTGGTGTCTAAAGTAACCATGCACATGTGTAATGCAGAAGGCTCAATGTTGAGAAAGATATGTGCAGTCTCACCCCGTTAGATCAGTGCATTTAGCACTCATATCATTGGCATGTACCGTAAGTTTGGGCTGTTTTGCTCTGAAACATTGGGTAGTCATTGACTGAAAATCCTGTGGCACACTTTGCAGGGTCAGGTGATGATATGCAGTGCCATTTACTTTGGAGCATCAGGTTCGATGAGAAGGGGGACTCCAAGAGCAAATGCAACGTCCTGACCTTTGCCTCAGATTCCATCTTCACACATGCCAAACACCATTGTCAGTGGATGGACTTTGAGATGCAAGGTTGGTCCGGCTTATTCTTGGAGCAAGTTCAGGCAACAACTGTAGTTAACCATACTTCAATCAACGCCACCCTAACAATGGAAGATGTGGACCGTCTACACTGTAGTCTACCATGTGGAACCACTAGGTTCCGGGGCAAGGTGGCATCACCCGCCATCAATAGGCGATTTTATTTATCAGCATGGAGGGAGTCATTCACCTGAAAATATTTGCTTGAGACACCGTAGACCATGAACAACGCAAGAGTTGTGGCCAGCGGCAAAATATGAGCAATGATAAGATTTTTCGTAATAGATTGATTAGGTTTGTTTGAGTATGACTGTTTTGCATTTGCATCATTAACAAGCAAGTGACTAGTGGTCAGATCATGGTGCGTGCCCCTACTTGCTCGTGGTAGTGGTCTGAACACAACTTCAGCATTTTACTTCAAGTGGTTCGAGAAAGGCCGAGCATACGTTTTTGTGACCTCTGATACAGCATTGACACATATTTCAAGAGTTTTTGAGTATTTTCCCAGCAGTTTTTAGTCAGTAAGCTGTAGGTTCTGGGTATTAATGCTTACCCAAAATATGAGAGACTTTGGAGGCAATCCGAATCTTGTTTAAACTGATGAGGGTTAGGGAAATCCCAGATCATAATCTTTAGAACAGTCTTAAGATGTTGAAATTTGGAAACCTACTTTTTATGTTTATCCAGGTGACATGCTTTGCTATACATCCGTCCCTGATTGCAGCATCAATGACTGGAAGGTAAGACAAAAAGCCAAACTGTCATTTCAGATTGTCAGAACTTTAAAAAAGGCCAATAACTTTCCTTTCTTTTTTTTACATATGCCGCCTTGAGCAGTAGCACCCCCTCATCGGTTGAAAAGAACCATATTGGTGGGGACTTTTCATTTTGTTGCTATAGCAATGCGAGCGTAACATGTTCATTTCATAGTCATTTGTGAACCAGCAAAGTGCAATTCCCACTAAAGGAGCCTCCGTCGCTAAAAAAATTGTAACCTCTCCGGTATTCTCCACAGCCTTAAATTATAGCAGGGCAACACATAATGCCAGTGCAGAGCACAAAGCCATTACAGTGTGGGGTCTGGGAAATTTTGGATTGTAGATGCTCTGGGCACGTTCTTCCGACTCCTTGAATCAAATTTGCTCGTGTTGAAATAAGGCAAGATTGTTATTGGGAGGTCGTCAAAAGCTGACTTTTTTCTGGGGCATTTTCTATTTAACTGATTGGAATTCGCCATCAAGTGGATGGTAGGGGATTACATGTACATGCGTGCATGGGCGCAGTGTGAGTGGATGATGTACAGTCGCTTCCCTAAGTCTACTGCAAAATTACTTTCAAAATCTAAGCTTTTAATTTGGACTTATGGGATCATCAGAAGTGACAACACTTCTAGTTCTGAGTTGGTTTAACTGGTTCCGAATAGACACAATTGTTTTCTTGTATAAAATGTCAGCCAGAGCCATTTTTGCAAGCTGATATTTTAATTAAGAATTTCTTGATTCTGTTAGGCCTGTGTAGTTAAGTTCGCAACGTACGTGTGTGCACTTAATAAAAGGGTGTAATCCACAACTAGGAAAAATATGCATTTAGTTTTGGCCAATTTACAAAAAAACTAGAAACTCCAAAAGTCATTTTGATTATGCAAACGTTTATAGGACTATTAAGTAAGAAACATGTATTTGGAATCACAAGTAAAGAATGACTTATCAGCCCTTTATTTTTTAGTCAAGTTGGCCGTCAGGACATAAGTGCACATGAAGCAAAGTTTATACTGTGAAGTGTTGGAAAAAAATTAATGCTGCTTGAGGTACAGGCCAAATGCAGTTAATTTGTGTTGTTTGAGACAATTGTGCCAATTGTCATTGTTAATGAGCCAATAGCAGACCCAGTTGTGGGTAGGCTTGTAATATCAACAGTCCAACACAGCTTTGAAATTGCCAGTAGTTATTTTTCAATTCAAAAAATTTCACTTTGGTGGGTTGGGGATGCAGAATTGGCATGAAACCTTTGGTTTGAGTATAGGTGACCCTGATGACAAGGGGTTGTGTAGATTTGGGTAGAGACGACATGAGGTGCGTGGTATGGGTTTCATGAGGCATACAGGACACTACTGCCCGGGGGTGGGAGTTATCTTGAGTGCTAGTTGTGGGTGTAATGTTGCTGAGCGTGAAACCGATGTCTTGGGGGATGGTGTTGTTCCGGAAAATCTCGATGGCCTCTCAGATTCTTCTTGGAAGCCAGTTCTGGATGGGACGATGAGTTCTGCTTTGTTTCATTTGATGTTTTGGTCCGAGGAGTGTGCATGCTTGACGGTGGCTGACTCGTCATATTCTCGTCGGCCCTGAGTACAGTGTTCTTGGAGCCTAGTGGGGCGGTTCTTTTACCCAGTTTCTCCCATTCACCAGAGTGACTGTTGGATGGGTGCTTGTCCTTGTGGGTGTGGAGTACAGACTACAGCTTGTTGGGTGCAGAGTGATGAACTCGGATGTTGGCCGACTGTAGGATACCAGTTGGTGGGAAGTGGGGTCCAGGTACAGTAGACATGCTGTGGCGATGGGGGAGTTGGGGGCCTCCGGTATAGGCAACCCTAATGCTGTGGGGGAGGAGGGGATTTCAGGTATAGAACCTAGTGTCCTTGGAGGGGAATTGGAAAGGTGGATGCTCTTATGGTGTTCAGTTGGACCCACAAGGACAAGCACTTAACTAACAGTCGCCTAGTGTATATCACATTCCATGTGAATGTGACCAGGTATACATCAGAAAAACTGGTAGGAACCTCCCCACCAGTCTCCAAGAACACCGTACTCACGGCCGACAAGGAGAAAACGACAAGTCGGCTACCGTTAACCATGCACACTCCCAGGACCACAACATCAAATGGGACAACGTAGAACTCCTTGTCCTTATCAAGAACTGGCTTCCAAGACAAACCTGAGAAGCCATCCGGCACAACACTGTCCCCAAAACATTGGTGACATGCTTAGTGACTTCTGGCACCCGCCACTATCACCTTAGACAACTCCGCCCCCGGGCAGAAGGGTTCCCTATACCCAAACCCAAGTTTTTCTGCCAATTCTGTATCCCCGAACAAGCATAGGATCCAACGACTTCATGCTCCAGTGCACGTGCAGCTAATAATACAACCTACAAATCCCATTTCACACTCCAGCGCCTCCGGTTTTTTTAAGAACCACATCATCTCTTCAAATAGAGATTGATTCCACGGTGTACCCACAAGCCTACATCTCATGTAACTTCCACCATGCAAAGGTACATGTATAGAAGCGATTGTTGTGGCATGCTCAGGGACACAGGTGGCGTCACAGAACCAACGGTCTGTAAAGAAAGACTTCTTTTGTATTTTAAGGTTCAGCAAAATTTCCTGAAAAGATAGTAACGGGCATGTATGCTGAGCTGGCAGGGACCTACAAGAAGTTTCTATTGGCTGGGTACCGGGTGGGTGACACAAAGAGATTTACTTTGTTGGTCTCAAAGTTTTTGAAAGTAAACCTTCATATGTCTTTAAAAGTGAGCTGATAGTCGTCATTCAAGCTGGCATGGGGAAACTGGAGTTCAAAACACTCTCTTACATCCATTGTCATCAGTACAGTTACAACTGATACTGAACATTGAAGAAAATGTTGATAAATCTCTGCTCCAGTGAGGAAAAGGTAGCTTTATAAATTATAGCCTTTTTTATGAATTCAGAATGTGGCGGCTTTGGGTATTTGCCATTTGCAAAATTTGCCGACCCAATGCACGTTTGGAAAGGGTCGACCCTTTCTAAACGTGCATTGGGCTGACAAATTTTGCGCATTGTGATTGGCCAGTGCGTTGCAAACTCTTGGAGGCCCACTATTGTCAAACACCCATATTGCACGTGACTCTAGGCATTTTCACTGCCTCTCATTGGGGGTCCCCATTGAGAATTTGCAAAATAAAAGAGCACATACAAGTACATTGTAGGCCTCTACATGTATGCGTTTATGTACGTGTTAATACATACAGGTAGGGTACACGTACATACATGCTCGTACGTCGTTTCTTGGATAAAATACTTTTGCACTAGTAGAGGATTTCTCCAGTATTCTAATGGACATTTGTACATTTAAACATTGAGTTTACCAATGGAAATGGAAAATGGTGATCAATAGCTCCTGGCTAGTTATGCTATGTCCAGCCATGTCGGAATTATTTGGTCTCGGCTGGTATTTGCGTATACGTAATCCTATGGCCAATTATTCTTTTTATCCCTTGGTAGTTGGTACCCGCAGCATACCGTTGCTACCGATACCGATGGGAATACGATTTCAAACTATAGAGATCCCAAGAATTGTCCGTCCTGGCTTATGCTGCAGTTTGTAGCCTTGGGGCGCAGATTACAGAGTTAATTATTTCAGTATCTTGACTCCATCGAAGGGGCTACAGTAGAGCTTTTTTAGGGAGACACTTTAAAGCAACTTAATTGTCGATTAGAGGTCTGTAAGACTTGGCAAATTACCTTGTTATAACAGGAAACTTGTATTGTCAGGTGTGAAAACAATGAAAAAAGATGGAACCGAAGATTTCCTTGTAAACAAAATTATGTATTGACAGTGCTCTTAGTAACGAGGTTTTAGTGTACATTCAATGAGATTATTCGCTTGCTAGGGCAAAGAATGCTTTGCACAGTTAGTTGAGAGGGGACGTGAGGGTCCTGTAACTCTAAATGGAGCAGTTCTGCCGTGACCACAGCAAGCCTATTATCAATGTTTTTGTTGCGAAATTCCAGCTGAGATCTGTAGAACATCGACCAATTTGGGAATGTGGAATTTCAAGATATTCACATCCACATAGAGACAGGCCAGATTTCCACTGTCCTTTCGTTATTAACATTTCAACACTTTTCCAGCTTATTTTCCTTTTAATCCCTTCATAGAACATTAACTGGTAATCCGTAATCGAACCAAGAAACTGGGGTTTACCAGCTGCTGCTTGTAGTACTTAAGCATGAAATTGTATTTAGCATTCCCAATTTTGATAAAGTTTTTTTTGCGTGTTCAAAGTCTGCAGAGTGGTGCTGCGAAAAACGCAAACCTGGTCAAAGTAGTTTCATCACAGGTCAAATTTCTTGAAGATGATCACTTGTTTTAACTTCCTCAGGAAGATAAGAGCTAAGATCAACTAAGGATTAAACCATAAAGACTATGCAGGGACAGTCATTCCACACCAAAACTGCCGCTTGTTGTAGTCACACTGAAAAACAAATCTATCATCAAGGACAAGGACCAATCAATTTTCCAAAGTGACAAATCATACCACATGTTCCTTTTTTTCCCCATACAGGTTTAGCGCATCATCCTCAAACTACTGCTAACAAAGCTTCAACTTCAACTTAGCCTCAGTGAGTAGACATCATTTCTTATCATAAGTGTGCAGATTTCCAACTTCCTTTTTTTTTAAAATTTATTGAAGGTGATGGATGTTGATGTAAAGCAATAAGTTTAAATTCACAGCAAAGCTAGGGTCATGACAGAGTTTTCATTTGTGCCTCACACTAGTACTGTTAGATCTATCACTAGTTGTACGGTGCATCATGTTCTTGACCATCAGATGGTGTACATGCACATGTAACAATACCCATGGACACATCCTTTAGCTGATTGTAACCATTGGACTGTAAAAACTTTTTACCAAATCATTTTAAAGAATAGGAGATGCTGTATTATTTACTGTGATGTCAGAATTGATGCATGTCAGTTTTCCCAGTTCTGCTAAAATTTGAAGATCTTCAAATGTATAGTTACAGATTTAATTTATTTTCACCCCAAAAGTGCATGTATTAAAGGTAGAACTTTTTAGTCAATTTTTTATTGTAAGAATAAAGAGTGTCCATATTTCATCCTTATTGCAAATTTTTATTTAAAATCCACAGTCAAATAATACTTGAATGAATGACTCATGAATGTATAATATGTTTTATGCCCTTTTTTGCCTAATAGACAAATTAATCACCAGCTTGATAATGAGATGGCAATGATGCATTCCTAGGCAACCAGAAACTAGTCAGCTAGAACTACCCAAAGAAAGGCTGTGTAATAGACCCCTTGCAGCTGGTACTTCTCAGTGATGGTTCCTTTAACAATTAAGGCAGGGCAGTGCTGCAGGGCAGTGCAGTACTTCCAATCCCTCTGATTGTTTGACAGCTATTTCCTGAAATACAAAAACACTGTAATACATGTAATTGATGACTTTTGAGACACTTGGAAACTGTAAACAGCTGCTATTTTGGTCCTTTTTTCTTGTTTGCATCACGTTTGGGCTAAATGCATGCATGCTCCAAATGAAACAACAAAAACAACATAAAAATAAAGAAGGAAAAGGAACCATTGTGTTTGCCACCTCCAAGCTCCTCAGAAGTCTTCAAGTAGTAAAGTCAGAAATCTCGGGTTTTCAAAAATGTGTTCTTTGCAATTAGGCTAAAGGGTCTTTGCAATGCAGGTTTTTCAACACAACCCTTGAAAACGTATCTTTTTGATTCAGTGAACCTTATTATCAAAGCCTTACATGTATTTTCAAATTTGAATGTGTGTTGTGTCCACAAGTTTGCATAGCGCCCTCTTTGGGTTGACATGGAAAATGAATGACGTAATGTAACATGGAGGTTGTGACATGAATATATGAGAAGAGTTCTGACTGAGCAGAAGTGCCTTGCGTTCCATGTCTTAAGTTCGTTTAATAGGCTAATATACAACATATTTTGGCGACGAGGATATGGCCCACTTGCATCCACCTCCCCCGTTCCTTAATTCACCGGGATCGCCGCCTTTGCCCTGGAAACAGTGGCGTGGTTTGTTCGAAACGTACATGCTCGCTAGCGGGGCTGGACAGTACTGTGATGAACGTAAACGTGCTTTGCTTTTGCACTGTTTGGGACCCGAGGGTCAGCGGATTTTTGCAACCTTGCCTGCTACTTCTACTGCGGAATCCCCGTCTTCCAGCACGGGTGATACTTCCACTGCTCAGTCTACATACGCTGACACTCTTGCTCGCTTGCAGGCTCATTTCCAGCCTACAGTGAATGTGGTCGCCGAGCGCTACAGATTTCGTCAACGGGCTCAACGGACTGATGAGCCTGTGGAACAGTATGTCAGTGCTTTACGTCAATTGGCAGTGACATGCGACTTCAGATCACTTGCCGACGAGATGATTCGGGACCAGTTGGTGGAAAAACTAGCTCATCCAGGATTCGTGAACGATTACTCCTTGAACCAAAGCTTACCCTGTCTTCTGCGTTGACTTTGAGCCAGCAAATGGAAGCTGCTTTTCGCGAATCTAAGTCAATTTCCAGTGCTGCAGCCAGTGCCACACCTCAAGCTTCAGATGGGACTGCACATGCTACACAGTTCAAGCGAAAATCCAGTGCCAAGCCCCGTCGTCAGTCACATACTCCACAGGCACGCGGTAAGCTTACTTCTTCTGCACAACGTACGCCTACTGTACAATGTTATCGTTGTGGAAGTCCTGACCATAAAGCTAACTTTGCTAACTGTAAAGCTAAGAATGCAGAGTGTTCCGAGTGCAACAAAAAGGGACACTTCGCTCGTGTCTGCAAGTCATCTGGGCAAGTAAGGCAGCTCGATTTTGAGGGGGATGACAGTGACACTGATGAATTGCATGTACTTACGGTGCATAGCCTTGGCACTTCTCATTCCAGCAGCATTACATGTACGCTTACGCTGGGTAGTGACATCAAGGTGCCTATGATTTTCGATACTGGTTCACCAGTCTCCATTCTGCCTCTTGCCACATTTGACAAGTATTTCCTACGCGAAGCCTTGATACCCCCTCGTGCAAAGCTCACTACATACCTCCACGAGCCGATTGAAATAAAGGGCTGTTTCCGTACATCAGTTTGCTTCGGTGACAGTAACCGTGTTCCTGCAGAATTCTATGTTGCTGCATGTGGAGATTCAATTCTCGGACTGGATATTATCCGCAGTCTTTCGCTCACGTTCAAGCAAGACAAAGTCATGCACGTCCCTGTCAACAAGACGTCATGCTCACCTACATCTACGACACCTCCACCTGCACCTACCGGTACGCCTATAAGCCTACCCACTGGACATTCGGAACGGTATGTACATTCCATTCGTGATTCATTCCCTGACCTTCTCAAGGGAAAAGTGGGTTTGGCCCGTGGTTTTGTCCATCGCGTGAAGACACGACCTGAAGTTCGTCCAACTCAACAGAGATTGAGACGATTACCCTTTGCAGTTTGCGATCAGGTCAAGGCAGAGCTCCTGCGGTTGGAAAGGGAGGACATAATAGAGCGAATTGACGCGAGTGAATGGGTATCGCCCATAATTGTCTCCTACAAAAAATCGAGTGGAATTTGCATATGCGAGGACTTGCGACAAGTCAACCAGGCAGTAGTCATCGACAAATTTCCACTGCCTGACATACAAGAACTTTTCTCTGAACTTCGCGGTGCTACGGTGTTCAGTACGCTCGATCTGAATTCCGCATATCACCAGTTACTTCTGGCTGAGGAATCTCGCGACCTTACTGCGTTCATCACTCCGGAAGGACTCTTTCGTTTCAAGCGAGTTTGCTTCGGACTTGCATCTGCCCCAGCCGCTTTCCAGAAGCTCATGAGCACCGTATTGGCTGGGCTACCAGGTGTTCAGTGTTACCTGGATGATGTAGTATGCTACGGGCGCACCCAGGAAGAACATGATAGACATCTCAATACAGTTCTCCAATGCCTACAGCACTTTGGACTGACTCTGAATCCGAGTAAGTGCCAGTTCAACCTTCCTTCACTTCGCTTCCTTGGGCACGTGGTGTCAGGTAATGGATTACAGCCTGACCCTTCTCATGTTGAGGCAATTCTTCATGCACCATGCCCCAGGGATGTCCCTACACTACGCTCTTTCTTGGGGTTGGCCTCATACTATGCTCGATTTGTGCCAAATTACTCCACAGTTATTGAGCCCTTGCGTGCTCTAACTCGGAAAACTGTACCGTTCACATGGACGCTAGAGGTACAACGCAGCTTCGATAAAGTGAAAGAACTCATTGCCAACTGCACTGCCCTACACTTGTTTGATCCGGACGTGCCAGTTATAGTGTCCACGGACGCTTCCGCGTATGGCATAGGAGCTGTACTTCTGCAGGTGAAAGATAACTTCGAATTCCCCATCGCGTTTGCATCGTGGACTCTCACCAATGCGGAACGGAAGTACTCGGTTGGTGAAAAAGAGGCCTTATCCTGTGTTTGGGCCTGTGAGAAGTGGTTTCAGTATCTCTGGGGCCGCCACTTCACACTGCGAACTGATCATCAGGCCTTAACTACCCTCCTTTCTACTCGCGGTACCGGACGCCAGTCCATGAGAATTGCTCGCTGGGCTGCTCGATTGTTGCGATTCAACTATACTGCTGAGTATCAGCCTGGTGCGCAAAACAGGGTAGCTGATGCACTTTCGCGCCTTCCATTACATCAGGACACTTCTCCAATACAAGATGATGACGAGGAAGTCATCATCCAGTCCATCAGCGTACTTTTGATGGGCACTACGGTACAGAAAACCCAACTACAACAAGCGGTTGCAGCTGACGCGACTCTTTAAAGCGTGATCTCACATGTTAGCAAGGGCTGGCCTAACAAGAAAGATATTGACGACTCACTTCGACCGTATGCAATGGTTCAAGATGAACTTTCGGTCGTCGAGAACTGCCTTATGCGCGGAGAACGTTTTGTCATTCCTGAGAGTTTGCAGGAAAACCCCATTTCGCTTGCACACGAGGCACATCAGGGTATTGTGCGCTGCAAACAACGACTCCGTGACTGCTATTGGTGGCCTTGCATGGACCGTATGGTTGAGGAAGCCATACGTAGTTGCTACACCTGCCAAACCAATGACAAGACTGCCCGTCCTCGAACTGCTCCACTACAACCTGTCCCGCTGCCAGAGGGACCCTGGCAAAAACTGGCCATCGACATCACCGGACCTTTCAAACATGGCCCCCAGGACTGTAGATTTGCTATAGTTCTGATCGACTACTATAGCAAATGGCCGGAAGTTGCCTTTGCTCCGGCTGTAACCTCTCGCACAGTCATTTCGATGCTTTCCTCTGTTTTTGCACGTGAGGGGCTACCCAACGAAATTGTCACTGACAACGGAGTCCAGTTTACTTCTTCAGAATTCCAGAACTTCCTGCACAACTGTGGCATCAAACACTACAAGTCGTCGCTTTACTACCCCAGAGCCAATGGGGAGGTTGAGCGATGGAATCGAGTCCTGAAACAGAGCCTCCAACTTGCCTCTCAAGAGGGGAGAAGATGGAAAGAGGCAGTCACAGAATTACTCGCTGCATATCGATCAACCCCTCACCAAACAACAGGCAAATCACCATCGGAACTACTTTATAACAGGAAGCTGACTACGCGCATGAACATTCGACATGACAAACGTTCACAACAGGATGACACCGAACTTCGTAGTCGCGTGGCACAAAAGCAGAAAAGGTCTCGCGAGTACACGGACACTAAACGTGGAGCAGTGAACCGTAGTTTCAAACCAGGGGATTTTGTTCGCGTAAGAAAACCAAACACTTGTAAAGGGACAAGCAAGTTCACTGCTCCAAAGAAAGTTGTCAAAACTAAGGGGCCTTTCACTTACATGCTGGATGATGGGCGAATCTGGAATGCCTCAAAATTGAGCCCTTGTCCAGCAGAGCTTATGACCCTAGGATCAGGTTCTAACCACTCTCAGAATCCCACAGAACAAAACATGCCTGTGGCAAGAGATGTTCAAACTCGACACTCAACTAGACCTCGAAATCCTCCAGTATGGTCAAAAGATTATAAAATGTAGTGAGACCATTTATACATGCTTAACTTCAGTTTTGTTATTGATATGCAATGGTTTATACACTTGAATACATAATTAGGGCATTAAGTTTCCTCTGGTATTTTCATTGCTCACCACATCTGACACTTGGATTATTTTACTGTATTTTGGGACTGGTGTGTAACTAAACTTGTGTTGCATTTTGGGATCTGAAATTGTGTGTTAATTAATCAGTTCATACATGCAAGGAAAACAGTTGTTAATTTTATCCAAGTTTACTTGTTGTAAGTGCTCTTTCTCAAGTGGAGGGGAGATGTTGTGTCCACAAGTTTGCATAGCGCCCTCTTTGGGTTGACATGGAAAATGAATGACGTAATGTAACATGGAGGTTGTGACATGAATATATGAGAAGAGTTCTGACTGAGCAGAAGTGCCTTGTGTTCCATGTCTTAAGTTCGTTTAATAGGCAAATATGCAACAATGTGCTAAGTATTTTGTTGAGTAGGATGTAGTGAATTTTAAGTTATGAATGGGATGGAATGATGTTCTGGCAATATTTAAGACCTACCCAAGGGGGGATTTTTTAAATCTTAAACACTGCCAAGTCATGGTGAACTGTACTTTTATTGCACTTTTGTCAGATGGTATATTCTTCGGAATATAAGCGCTTTTATCAGTCATTTATTGATTGAAATGTTAAATTTGTTTATTTTTTGGCTTCCAGGCCTGATTTTCCGAGGACTGAGTCAAAGATGAATGTGGTAGTAGTTTTGTGGAGTCCATTAAAGAATGACTCTACCTACTTCGAATAAACAAGCCCAATGAAACTTGCCAAAGTTTGATACCTGACCTGTTTTGTGGCCGGTGAGCTGGGAATATATTGTCATTATAGTAGCACATTCAAGGCCACACCGGAGCATGCAAGTACATCATTCAATCTGCAAGTGCTCTGTACCGACTAAATAGATTGTGCAGGCCTTCTTACTGGTTGTACTGCCCACGATGGCTCCACCTGCCGAGAGAACCAGATCTGCTACAAGCCATGGTATTTTGGATATTCTTCAAAGTTTGTTGGAAATGATGTTCTGCCCACCAGATTGGACTGCTGTCATTGAGTACTGAGTTAAGAGATGAAAAACTGAGCTCTGGTGAAGTGAAATGTTCCCGACAGATCAACTTTGTAATGAGTGAGATTTATACTCAAGTCGCAACTGAAGTGATTGTAAGGTGGATGCAGGTGCAAAGAACATTAGGAAGTGATGCGGACAGGGAGTAAAACTCAGCCATATGTCTGAAGCTGTTACGTCCAAAATTAAGAGATGCAAGGAGTATCAGCCCAGTCATCAAAATATTCTTGACATCTGCACAAGTAAGTGTAAAACAGAGGCAACTGTACTACAATCCACAGAGATAGCTGCAAAACAGACTGCGATTGTGTCCATGAAAACTGTGATTATCACAAGGGTCCCGAAAGAAAACTTCTGAAGAAACAAAGAAGATGAAAGATAGAAAATGCGAGACAGATAAATGGCTCACAAAACAACCCCAAAAGGAACCCAAGAATGTGCCATGTGCTCCATATCAAAGAGGCTCTTCCTCCCCTTGTCGGAGTGAGATGGTTGAGACTGAGAGCATTGATGTCGAATTTGAGACCCACCATCATAAAACCTCTGCCAACACTACACGTAGCCCAAGTTTTGTGACCGCTATGGACTCATTAACAGAGCTGGAGAAGCTGCTGCAACTGCAAGACTCAATCATTGATTTCCATATTGTATCCAAAAATGACAAAAAGTAATAACTGATAACCACAAACTGGCAAGGGAAAGGAAACGTCTTCGCTGGCAAACACAACATTAAGAAAAATCTGGTTGGAAGGAAAACATCAGTAATATATACTTTGATGGAAAAAGAGATGCAACTTTTCCTCAAAATGTAGCTGGTAACAAAGTCTACTCAAGGTCAGTCATAGAAGACCATTATTGCAGAGCCAGGGGGACATTGTTTGCAGCATGTTACCCGAACGTGAGTAACTGTTACCAAGACAATCTATGTAAATGTCAATGTTGGATGGCAGGCAGGTGCCGTCCATCAGCTTGAAATGGTCGTAGGAAGACTACTACAATGGCAAATGCTTGTTGCAGGTGATGAATTACCATTCAAAGCACTCTTTACCCTCAGTCTGTGAGGGTCTTACTACAGGCCCATAATCATTCAGTGGACCATTAGGGTAAAGATTGGCAGGAATAGCTTGTGCTCACAGGAAGTGGTTGAGTTTAGACCAGTACCAGCTCCCCAATTTTCGTTTATTCCTGACAACATCGTGGAAGGCCTTAGCTACGATCAGCATCTTCTTGATGGTGGGGACGTTGAGGGATACAGTGACAGTGGAGATGTGGCAGAGGATGAGGAATTTTTTACGGGACCCATGGTCCTTCAGTTTGCCCATGCAATGATTCTATGCAACTTCGTGCGATCAAATGTTTGACCTGAACAAGGAAGCACTGACTGAACCACCATCGATGAAAAAGAGAAAATATCAAATGAGGAAGTTTCAGAGATGAAGTACAACCTGAATTGTGCCAAAATATCCCTGTCACAGACAGTCAGTAGAGTGAGCATTCAAATTTGTATCAGAGGGCTGTCAGAGGGTGCATGAAATGGATCAACGGGATGGATTTTTCAGACTTTTTCAAACATATTCAAAACAGGACTTATAGGCGTGCTTATGTGGGGCATATAATGAGTGTTTTCCCGCTCTCTTTACCCTCTACACTTTTCTCTTTGTGGATGCAATGCTATTTTTCTCACCTTATCCTGGCAATTAACTAATTGCTCCACATGTTAAATTCATTTTGCTAATTTCTTTCAAAAAATAGCAAAAACCAGACAAAACTCCCCAGAAAAAGAAACTTCACCTAAAACACGGAGGGAAAAAATAAAAATGAGATGTTCTGTGTCTGTAACAAAACAGGGCCTTTCGCATTTCTAAGCTTTTCAATAAAATATCCCGGCCATTTTTGCATATGCTGTCTGCAATGTTTCAGCTCAATGGGACGTGTACTTCAAGAGATAAAGGTCTCTAAATGATGAATCATTTATGTCACGTGACTTGCCACGTGATGACGTTTATGATCACATGATGTTAATTTTTGTCTGTAGCACTTCTCTTTATATCTATCTGCAAAGTGTCAACCCAATTGAATCTGTAATTTAGGAGATATAGGACTTTAAAGGACGGGCCTTCAATGTCCGTGACTTGCCTCTTGATGACGTCATCATCACTTGCCATTTTTGGCTGTAACACTTCTCTTTCTGCAAAGTTTCCACCCAATGGGACATGTACTTCAGGAGATTTAAGGCTATGAGGTTTGCGCCTGATAAGCCATATCACGTGACACCTGATGACGTCATAAGGATTTTGGTCTTGGACCCGGTACCATGGTGAACTACTGTAGAGTGTTCACTATTATGTAGTTCGTCAGATCGATAAAAGTGTTAAAAGGGGTACGAAACACATGGGAAAAAAATCAAATTTTCGAAATTCTCTAAGAAATCAGGTGATGACTTCACCATTACCTCATACTTCGGGTATCATCTATGCTACGGGGTCATTGCTCGAGGTAACTTTGATGAAAATACAAACCAGCCAAGGGACTAAGGTCCTGGGTAGAAAAGCCCTGTACGAAATGAATGGGATTTTGGAAAAAGAACTAAAAGGATGTGTTGTGTCTCCTTTGGACAGAACAACTGGCTTTTGCACATGTCTAGATTTTGAGGCTGTTGAAATTTGAAAATTACATTTGAGCTCTAGTTAGTTGTAAATCATATCCATCACCAGTTTTGAATTGTAGCCACTTCTGGTTTCAACCGGAGGCAAGGGTCACGTGACTTTACGCACACGAGATAAAATAAAGATCTTCATACACCAACCGCAAACAGCATTTCATGGGAAATAACAGCTGATTGCATATGTGTACAAAGTAAATAGGATATTGGGAATAGAAAGACAAAAAGAAGAAAACATCTTGAAAAAGGGAATGCCTCAGCTGAATATTTGCGGGAAAGCCCCAAACAGTCTTATCTTGATAAAAATAGCCAATAAAAAAGTTCGTTAACCATGACTTGGCAGTTTTTAAGAAAAAAATATTTTTATTTTTTTTTTAAATTTTTTAGTTCGCTATTGTAGGTTTTAAATATACCAAGAACACCATTCTGTCCCATTCAGAACTAAAAATAAAACTTTCTAGAAATTCACTACATCTTTAATACTAATGAGTATTTCCACATTTTTGAGTGAAACTGTTATGTTAAATCCGGCCAGAAACCATTAATGCTGCAGTACTTGTGCACAAGCGACTGGTAGATTTTGTTTTGCTGTCCAAAACTACCTTTTTATTTGTCTTTTATTCATCATTAAAGTACATGGCAATATGCCAACGAGTAGCTCTTTTTCAGAAACGTTTTCATCGTACATGGGTTTATATAGTGAACAAAAAACCGATGAAAGTTTTACAGTTGCAGATTATGAATGAAAGAATATTAGGCCGATTTTCCCTAAGTTTTTCCAGGCATTTTACACTCTCTAAACATTTTAAAATTATTTTAAAGTACCTTTAATGTACCTTCTCATATGCATAGTTTGGGTTAGTTTTACTTACTGAAATCTACTTTCTTTCTGGCTCAGAGTCTGGTGAATGTTACCATACTGTTTACCATAAAAGGTATTGTTTTGCATGTTAAGAAATTAAAATTTTTCCCGATCAATAATGCGAGACGAATTAGTTTTCAGATGTCATTTAAGTTCAGCAGATTGAAGAGCTATAATTGTTTTGAGAAATCAAAACCTATACGTCTCCCCCTCCTCGCAAAAAAGTACACTCTCCAGCAGAAAGGCGTTCGTATATGAAAAAAGATTTCTTACTCATAATATTTTTGCCAGTCTAAATACGCGTTTAATAGCTTTGTTTTACAAACGTTCAACTCGAATAGCCTGTAGCCAGAACAAAGCAATAGTTTACATGTACTTTCATTCTATTCTTGTGCTAGCATTGGTGCTTTGAGCCTTAGCTTGTAAAAGCAGTCTATATTTTGTTTTGCTCTACACTGTTCTTGAAAAGAAAATAATACCCGAACTGTATTCCGAAAATAATGAAGTGTAATAAACTGTAAAAGCGAAAAATGTACAACCTATGTTTTGGGGTGCCTTCTTTTGTCCATGGGAAAGCCTTGATGTTTAATCATTGTTGTTTATTTATATGACTAATTTGTAGTGCAAGTCCCACTTTTGATCTTAACCTCCTTGACCAATCCAAGACTGTTGAAATGGGAGAAATTGGCGCCCTTTTAAATTCCAATATATGGGCGCAGAGTTACCATTACTAAGAGAGAGTTTCTTCCGTATATTTTGTGGTGCATCGTGCAAGTGCTGCACTTGAAAGTGTGAAAATTCAGAAAGTTTTAAAAATCAGATTGAGAAATTCAATCCTAAGGGTTAAGTAAAACAAATATCTCTGTGCTTTCAGAGGTGTTTGTGGCACAGTGAGAAAGCGCCGTGCCCGAAAGTGTGGGATGTTGGGTTCGAATCCCAGCGTTGACACCTTTTTAAAATATAAAGTTATAAATTCAAACCCAAGGGTTAAGTATTAAAAAAGACCGTGTTCCTTCAGAGATGTTTGTGGCCCAGTATGGAAGTGCTGTGCTGGAAACTAACAGATGCTGGGTTCGAATCCTGGTAGAGACATCTTTTTAAATTTCGATTTACAGAATAAAATTCAAAGGTTAAGTAAGAAAGATGCAAAAAACAGAGTGGGGACCCAAATAGCGAAGCGGTTAAGAGCACCGCTTGGGAACCAGAAGTCCCGGGATCGAATCCCGGCCAGGGCGGAGTGGTTTGGTGGACAAGAAGTCCCCTACCACTCCGCCCTCTTTTTATGCCCTTCCCAGGGGGCCGATTTGGGGCCGATTTGGGGCCGATTTGGGGCCGATTTGGGGCCGATTTGGGGCCGATTTGGGGCCGATTTGGGGCCGATTTGGGGCCGATTTGGGGCCGATTTGGGGCCGATTTGGGGCCGATTTGGGGCCGATTTGGGGCCGATTTGGGGCCGATTTGGGGCCGATTTGGGGCCGATTTGGGGCCGATTTGGGGCCGATTTGGGGCCGATTTGGGGCCGATTTGGGGCCGATTTGGGGCCGATTTGGGGCCGATTTGGGGCCGATTTGGGGCCGATTTGGGGCCGATTTGGGGCCGATTTGGGGCCGATTTGGGGCCGATTTGGGGCCGATTTGGGGCCGATTTGGGGCCGATTTGGGGCCGATTTGGGGCCGATTTGGGGCCGATTTGGGGCCGATTTGGGGCCGATTTGGGGCCGATTTGGGGCCGATTTGGGGCCGATTTGGGGCCGATTTGGGGCCGATTTGGGGCCGATTTGGGGCCGATTTGGGGCCGATTTGGGGCCGATTTGGGGCCGATTTGAGGCCGATTTGGGGCCGATTTGGGGCCGATTTGGGGCCGATTTGGGGCCGATTTGGGGCCGATTTGGGGCCGATTTGGGGCCGACTTGGGGCCGATTTGGGGCCGATTAGGGGCCCACCTGGGGCCGATTTGGGGGCGATTTGGGGCCGCTTTGGGGCCGATTTGGGGCCGATTTGGGGCCGATTTGGGGCCGATTTGGGGCCGATTTGGGGCCGATTTGGGGCCGATTTGGGGCCGATTTGGGGCCGATTTGGGGCCGATTTGGGGCCGATTTGGGGCCGATTTGGGGCCGATTTGGGGCCGATTTGGGGCCGATTTGGGGCCGATTTGGGGCCGATTTGGGGCCGATTTGGGGCCGATTTGGGTAGAAAAAACGATTTACACATACTCCAACCTATTTCAACCATTCCAAAACTCCCCCCACCCCACCCACTATTGATAGATGCTAGAACAGACAAATGTAATAAAAACAGAGGCAGCATGTTTTACTTAAAAATCAGTAAGTTTATTGCATGATTTTACAAGTTCCCTTTATTTACAATAAGTATCATACGATATTTCTTATCGGAAATACAAACTGGACAGTAAAAGAAACTTGCCACTTCTGTCAAAGGCCACATATAAAAATTAACCCCCATGGAAATAAACAATTTTTGTACACTAGTATGCTGCAATACCCTTTACTAATCACATGCCCAAAAGCAAGTGATTATCTTCATACAAAGAAGATTGACATGCAAAGCGATTTGGTTACTGAATCAAAAGTTGCACACAAAAGCACTCTCCACCAAGCAAAAATGAGCCATGAATGGACATCATTTTAAACCTACCAATCACAAAGTGAACACCTGTTTTGTCAAAATAATGTGCATGAGTGATTTCTGTGTAGGGATGCCATCCCTACTGACTATGCATACACATTATTGAAAAGTAATGATTTTGACTTCTTTATGTTGTCCTGTGACATTGATTTCTGCGTGCAACTTACGTCTCATTCTGTGTTACATTATGTGGCTTTTGATTCAGTAACCAAGTTGTTGTGCATGTCAATTTTTTTTTGTTATAAAGATAATCACTTGCTTTTGGGCACGTGATTAGTAATGGGTATTGAGGCATACCTCTGTGCAAAAATTGTTTAATTCTATGGAGTGAATTTTTATGTTTGGCCTTTGACAAAAGTGGCAAGTTTCTTTTGTTGTCCTTTTGCAGTCAACCTTTTTAAAACTACATACTTGATGGCACAATAGGGCTTTCATACGACCAGCAAGTAACACTGTATACATAATTTACATCTGCACTAAACAATACTCCATACAGTACATATTTGATGGAAGGATATTTGAATCGTACCCCGAGATTAATGTTTCGTGACATTTTGACACCTTCCTGGACTGGGACGTCTGTGTCCCTCGCAGTAACTAAAAATATTATACACAGTGTGGATAAAACTTTTTTCCAGAATTTTTTACACCTTTTTTCTAATTTTTTTTTTTGGGGGGGGAGCAAATTTAAGAAAGCACTTACCGCAGACAACCTATTGAAAATTTTCATCATGTTTAGCAAAAAAAATAACATTTTGTAGCATCAGTTTCACCCCCAAAAAACATCCCAGAGCTTGGCTTTGCTCAACCTGTACATAAGAAAATATTCCATGAAATCTGTCGACGGAATATGCTTGGATTTGTCAATGGATTTCTTGGAAGTAATAAGGGCCCTGCCAATTATTTTTTTTTCCTGACGGTAGCTAGGAAGCCCTTGACTTTTGTTCAGTATTTATTTTCAAAAGTGAACTACATTTTTTCAAAATTCATTTTTAAAAAGCGTATTTTTTCCCAAATTGGTTTGAAGATTTTTTTAGTTCATTTTTCCAAGTGACACTTTTTGACGTTTGTTTTCTGAGACTTCAATGTAAACCTTACAATGCGAATCTCCTGAAAATTTAATTTCGAAAATATACACTGGACAGCAAAAGAAACTTGCCACTTCTGTCAAAGGCCACACACAAAAATTCACCCCGTAGAACAATTTTTGTACACTGGTATACTGCAAAACCCTAACTAATCACATGCCCCAAAGCAAGTGATCTTTATAACAAAGAAGATTGACATGCACAGCAACTTGGCTACTGAATCAAAAGTCAAACACAAAAGCACTCTCCACCAAGCAAAAATGACCCATGAATGGACAACATTTTAAACCAACCAATGACAGAGTGAACACCTGTTTTGTCAAAATGATGTGCATGAATGGTTTCTGTATAGGGATGCCATCCTTACTTACTATGCATACACATTATTGAAAAGTAATGATTTTGACATCTTAATGTTGTCATGTGACACTGATTTCTACGTAAAACTTACGGCTCATTCTGTTACATTCTGTGACTTTTGATTCAGTAACCAAGTTGCTGTGCAAGTCAATTTCTTTTTTGTTACAAAGATAATCACTTGCTTTTGGGCATGTGATTAGTAAGGGTATTGCAGCTTACCTGTGTACAAAAATTGTTTATTTCTATGGAGTGAATTTTATGCATGGCCTTTGACAGAAGTGGCAAGTTTCTTTTGCTGTCCAGTTTATATATCATGACAATCTCGTAAACAGGTTTGCTTCCAAAAATACAAACGAAGTTTCTAAATATAAATCTAATTAGAACGAACTGGAGAATGTTTCAACTAATGAACTTTGGAAAAAAATACATCTCATAAAACGAGAAAATATATCGAACTTTTTGAAACTACATACTTGATGGCACAATAGGGCTTTCATGCTATCAGCAAGTAACACTGTATACATCATTTACATCTGCGCTGAACAATACTGCATACAGTACATGTTTGATGGAAGGATATTTGAATCGTACCCCAAGATTAATGTTTCGTGACATTTTGACACCTTCCTGGACAGGGACGTATGTGTCCCTCGCAGTAACTAAAAATATTATACGAAGTGTGGATAAAACTTTTTTTCCAGAATTCTTTAGACCTTTTTTCTAATTGGGGGGAGGATTTAAGAAAACACCTACTGCAGACAACCTATAAGGAATTTTCATCATGTTTTGCACAAAAATAACATTTTGTAGCACCAGTTTCACCCCAAAATAAATATTCCAGAGCATGGCTTTGCTCAAACTGTACTTAAGAAAATTATTCCATGTAATCTGTCGATGGAATATACTTGGATTTGTCAATGGATTTCTTAAAATTTTAAAAAGGGCCCCCGTCCATTAAATTGTTTTTCGACGATATTTAGGAATCGTGTGTTGTACCCTTTTTGGGAAAGTGGTGCTTTTGTTGTGTGGTGTTGCATTCTTGTTACACTTGCAACCAGATTTTCTGAAAGGAACTGGGAAAACTTAACGTGCTCTAAAATCATTTAAAAGAGTTACAACCTACCAATACATGTACATGTATAAATAAAAATAAAAAAAGACCATTTATATTTGTAATGCAAATTTGTCAAGATGTCACAAAACATGCCTCTAATTTCACACTCAGACCCAATTCCATCTCATCTTTAAACTCTGCAGAGCCAATTGGTGAAATTTGATATAAAGTTGCACCACTACATATCATGTTGCTTGCACAAATACCATAACTCGTTCTCATCTAATCTTGATCTCAAGTACTAGCTGATTATTAAAAAACTCAGCAGAATTGTCCTTTGTTGTTCTAGCATACTCGCCATACCAACCAACATCCACTAAGTACAGGCAGAGAGACTGAAGAATATGATGATACCAATTTTTCAAAATACACTGCAAACAAAATAAACGAAGTGGTGCAAAATCTACACAAAATGAAATACAGGTCTATTGAATGTGAATAAAATAACAGGTACATTTTTGGGCAACACACATTACAATTTTCATGTTTTACAACTGCTTTGAAAATTTAATACTCGGCTCTAAACTTCATTATAGGCTAAGAGGCTGATACATAAGGTGAGAGTTTTTTATGTAGGTGCTTCAATCCGCCGGTCTTCCGGATTGAAAACTGGAGACTTTTTCCTTGTTTTTGTTGAGAGCGATCAAAAAAACGCCGACCAACAATTAAACTATATAAAGGTAAACACTTTTTTGCCCGCTGTCCAACTGACTAGGAAGTCCCCGAATTTAATTTTGTGAATTTTGGTCCTTGGCAGCAGGGCTAGTGGTTATGGGTACCTCTTTCTTTTTTTTAAGAGGGGGGGCGGGATTTTCTTGCATTCTCTCCTGCGACCTGGAAGACTTATTCGTTGTTCTGCAGACCATAAAAAGAACATTTTTTGCTACATGTATCTTTTCCTCGTCCTGCTCTTAATTTGTCTTTTAAAATATCTGAACATCAACTTGTAAAAAATGCTCGCCCAACAAAATAATTTTGTAGTTTTACAACTACTTGAAAAGCTACAGAGTTCAAAACTTTTTTGTGGGAGATAAGTATGAAAGACTACTGTCTTATATACAAAGCTCCCATTGTTGTACATACATGTAAGTAATGTTAACGTGTAAGTAATGTTGACCTTAAATCAGTGCATACAATTGAAAATGCCACACAACAAAGCTACTTTGTGTTTCCAGTCACAATGTCCCATCCAACTCTGGTCTTCAACAAGAGGTAAATGATCCAGTAAAAACACAGCAGTGGATAAAGTAAAATGCTATGTCACTGCCAACTCACTCCACCTCGTAGACCAGAGACGTAACTGATCTGATGGGAACCTGCATAAGGTTGAGCAACATGTAATGTTTTCACCAACTCACAGGCCCAAATTAAAGTGATCTAGGGGGAAGCGTGTAAGGCAAACAAGCATGCCTTGTCATATCCTCATGAGTTACGATGGGAATGATTCATTCCGCTTTTTTCATCTGTTCTCCTTTGAAGAAGGTACAATCCAGCAGTATCCAACAAGGTTTCTGTAAACAGTGTCTTGCCAAGCACCATGGTAGTTCTGAGTAGTTTAAAATGGCTGCAAAAAACTCCTAATACCTGTTGGCAAATAAAGAGTAGAACTGCGATAAGTTAATAATCCAAAGTGAAATTCTTGATTTGGAATGCATGTACATGTAGATTCCATTTCACTGCACTATACTTGGAACATCAAAATATAAGTTTTCTACAAGGAGCATGAAAACCAGAACTGAAACATGAAGATCTGTAATTTAAAGTGCAACAAAGCATAAAAACCAGAAATAAAACAAAGCGTAATCTACAAGATGCAAAGTAATGATCTGCTTCAAAGATTGCAGTGCAGCCTGTCTAACCAGTACCCTTTTTCTGACAAACTTTTGACCAACCAAAAGGCCGGATTTGACCCCACGTGACCCTCATTAACTTAAAATGTGGAACTGGAATGTACCATTTTACAAAAAGGCATTGGGCAATTTGGATGGATGAGATCAAGGAATGTACCATTTCATGCATGTACTGGGCTTAAATTCTTATGTAAATGATAAGCACTGCCATCTGTACAGATTTCTTTTTTCTGAGGGCACCCTTCACCACGGCAGCACTGTTTCGTTTCTGCTCCTCACTCTGTAGTTTTTATCAGTCTGTTTTTTCATTTTTTAAACTGTTGTCATCTGATGCCGTAATTTTTAATGTGTGTGTCTTCGTCTTGTGATCGTTGATGTCATTTTACTGACTTTTGATGGATTTTTCTCGGTTTGTTAACTGACAGTCGTCGCACATTTTGAGATCTGCACAGCTATAACAGTCGATCGTCTTTTTCCGACACTCTGGAATGCGGGTAAATTTCTTTCAGTTGTCCAAAGATGTTCTTCCTGCTCAGCATTCTTCAGTGGACATATGCTGGCAATCTAACATTTGGCTCACCTTGCTGTTAATTCTGCCGTCATGTGTCGCCCTCCTTAACATATTCAGCAAACTACATGTATTCATGGTGAGTCAAGTCCCAGGCCGTCCATTTTACGCTGCACATGGAGGTTGAAGTTGAATCATGTAAAGTGTTCTAAGCATGGCTCACCATGTCTGTATGTGCCTTACCACCGTCCAGCCATAGACATCGCAATGGAATTATGGATATCTCCCTGAATGCTGGTCCATCCTCTGAATGCAGCTTTCCAATAAGTAACGTTTTGTCAGCAGGGAGTGAAGCAACTGACCATTCCCCTTTCACGCCCAACTTCAGAGCCCACGTTTGTGCTACTCTGCCTCACAGCTTCTTGGTCTGAGGACTAAGTTGGCACTGCAGCTTTAAGACGAATTCGTCTGCTTGGAATTGCAAGACGGCCGTGGTTGCCAGCTACACCATGAGCTGACTAACATCACTTCCATCCCTGTCCGAATAACCTCAAGAAGTACAGCTTCTGCCATCACTCCACATCCAGTATGCAGAGCTATGCCTCTGAGGAGAGTACTACAGTAGTAGACGTTGATTGCCGGCAATATCTATGGGCAATACCTGTCATTGTAAGCAAGGGTGTATGTAAAAATCGGAAATTGGAGGATTTGGGACTGTTAGGGTTAATTAACAACACCCTGTCGATAAGCATGACCTTGTACGGGGTGTTCCTCAAGGTTCTTGTTTGGGCCCCTTGCTATTTATTTTCTATACAAGTGAACTGTTTGACATTGTAAAATCCCTTAATCTTTAGAGAGTGCTAAATTTTTGGCTACTTTGCCTCAGAAAATAGAGTGGCTAACTTAGCCTTTGAAAATAACTGGGTGGCTACTTCGCCTTAGAAAATATATTTAAAAAATTGAAGTCTCTTGTTTTTTGCGTGTTTTTCTTTTATATTAAAGGAAAAATAAATAGACCACCTGGGTAACAAATAAAATAAGATATGAAAAGAAGCTCCGCTGCTGTAGCTCACCAGAATATATTAGCTGTGAACCCGGTTCACCACTATGACGAACACGAAGGATAATAATTAACAACCGGAATCACCCAGAAGGAAGCACAGGAACTCGGAGTAGTGAAGGGACCGCTGTGACCATCAGCAACGCAGGAAAGAATAAAAGACACATGGCAATAGGGGCTATTCAAAGGGAAATGGGGATGAACTTCACCGCTTATGTTACGTTACGCTTACGTTAATAAATGAAAAGGCAATGAAAGAAATTCGACTCGAAGCTACTAAAAATCTTCAGGTCCATTGTTATGTGGATGACACACAGCTTTATATTTCATTTTCACCTGATGTAGCTAGAAATCAAGTGTCAGCTTTGTCTGTTATGGAATCATGTGAAAAGGATTTACTTTCTTGGATGTCAGCAAGTGGCCTATTCCTTAATGATAGCAAATCAGAATTCTTGGTCACTGGTACTAGTCAGTAACTAGCTTAAGTTAAGATTGATAGGGTTCAGGTTGGAGAATCTCTAATTAGACCTGCTACTTTTCCATGGAATTTGGGGCGTGATTTGATGTTAACTTGTCCATGAGTGATCATGTGGTTAGAACGTGCAAGTCTGCATTCTACTTCCTGCACAACATTAGATCTATTTGGAAGTACTTAACACATGCCAATACTGAAACACTCATTCACGCTTTTATTACATCTAGGCTCGATTATTTAACAGCTTGTTGTATGGGGTATCATTAGTGCACTTCAATCGTCTTCAACATGTTCCAAATGTGTGTGCTAGGCTTGTGTGTAATATGTATTAGTATTGTCATATCACACCTGTTCTTGTTGATCTTCACTGGCTCCCATCATCTGTTTAGGGTCGCTTTTGAGCTGTGATGTGTTTTTATCAGTATTTTAACGAATCTTATTAGTTTGCACTCTTCTGTGACGGCTTTAAGGTCCTGTCGTATCTGTGTATTTAATTTATTTTGTTTTAATATCTGTGTGTTATCGTAAATTAATGTTTTTAGTGATTCTGTGTACTTTGAATTATGATGAAATTTTATATTACACAAGTTTGTTTTTCTGTTGTTGGTTGTACAGGGCATTTGAATATTTTGAATAGAATTTGCACTTAATAAATTCATTTAATAATAATAATAATAATAATAATACAGGAATTTTATTAACGATCGTACATAGGTCTACATCTCCCCTTAAACAAATAAATACAAATCAAAACAATTTTAGTGTCAGCACTGGCCAGCCAGTAGAGGGCACCAGCACGGAACCAAGACAGAGCAGTACAGTGGAGGCCCTGCTGGTTGGCCCCAGAGACCCGTAGCGCCAGCGCAGTAGATTTGTTTCTTTGTTTTGGGCGGCATTGCCAAGGACAAGACAGTTTGTGTTTGGAAAAAAGTAAGACGAGGTTGTGTGTTTGTAAAATAAACAGCAGAAGATTCCCCAGAAAACCCTGTGTTACCTTGATTGTGTCAGGTGTGAGAGAATCCAATCAGACTACATTACATTGGTGTCAGTGGTGGAATGCCTGATAAGGAAGAAAGAGGTGAGTTTTCGTTCAGTCGTGAATACTCCAAACTACGTTGGGTCAGTATCTGACAAGCCCCATGGTGGAGATGCGGGTTGTATCAGGGCCTCGCAGTCTGTAGGGCAGCCTAGGGCGATTGCTAGTAAACCCATTTTGACAATTGAAGAGCTTGAATCATTTTTCAAAGACAGCTTGGAACCGTTAACACTTAGGGGGGCTTTTATAGGGGTAGGACGGTAGGAGTTGAGCAGCACAAAAAGCTAACTTGCATTCCATGCTTTCATCCCTGTCAACACTTCTTGTTCCAGTACCCCTCAAAAACTGCCCTGCACTGTGATCGGCAGTGCGACAGACAGTTTTCCTCATTCAAAGTGCTGTGGAGTTGTGCCTATTGATGCTGTGGGGGTGAGACTTGAGGCAAGAACACCCCCAAAAAGTCTGCCTTAGCGCACTGGGTGCTAGTAGTAATTCTGTTGGGGAACTACCCCTTGCGTTGGGCGGTGGCACAACGGACAGTCTGTCCTAATGTTGAGTTGTGCCTGACGATGTAGTGGGGACGGCACTTGGCGTAGGGACACCCCACGATTTTTGTCACAGTACACCTCCATGTAGTACTAATTGCTTTGGGGAACTGCCCTATGCTGCTGACAATACCTCAGTGGACAAAACATTCCATCCGGAACACAGTGGAGCTACACTTGTCAAGGAAGCAGGGGTGGGGCTTCAACTGGAAACACTTAACACATATGAAGTGCAGTTGAGACCCCCCTGAGGATTACCCTATGTTGCAGGCAGCACTGCAACTGTAGCTCCATTCCACCCAGAACATTGCCAAGATGTGCCTGTCAAGGCAGCCTGGGCGGGGCTATACTTTCAGACACCCACGGGGGCCTGCCAGTTTTCCCGGATAAAACAAGGAGAGACACCAGCCCTACTCTGTGCACAAGTCAATGGGGCTCAACAGCTCCTCACACAAGCCAAGGGGGCCCAACGGTTCCTCACACAGGTCAATGGCACGGAGCCGCCAGAGTTTCTCCACACACAAGTCAATGGGGCCCAAAGGCTCCTCACACAAGTCAATGGAGTTGAGCCACCAGCACTGCTCCGCACACAAGACAACGGGGCCCAACGGCTCCTCACACAAGTCAACGGTGCAGGACCGTCGACGCTGTCTCGTCAGCTTGTCAAGGGTGCACAACTACCAGGTAGTGAAGTCCTTGGAGCTGTACCACCCCTGCTGGCCCGCACCTGTGCTGGTGGGGGGGTGGAACTGGTAATCGTGCAACAGGTTACCTCAAAAGCTAGCCTTTCAGAGACAAAGGGTCTGAGACCAATAATGCTTTCAGCTAAGTTTGAGGGGAGCACTTCATGGTCTGACTACCTAATCCATTGCTAGAGTGTCGGGGCGATCAACCATTGGAGTGAGATGGAGAAAGCGATGTTCCTGGCATTTCATCTAAGGGATACTGTCCAAGAAGCTCTGTCGGATATGACCCTGAGGGAACAGAAGGACTTTTCCTCTATTCTTGAGGAGGTGGCAGCACAGGTTCCCCTACATCTGGCTCAACTGTTGATGGGTACAACCGGAGGCCGTGGGGGTGGTTTATCCCAGCTTGGATGCAACAGACAGTTGTCAAGCTGCGGTTACTACCAGTTAATTTGGTTGACACTAAAAGTGGAACTATGCTGGTGAGGGTCTTCAATCAAATGGCTGACCCAGTGACGGCCTATAAGAAAGTCAGCATTGTTCTCACCAACAGATGACTTTGACGTGGTCAAGCTTGAGAGGGGACAGCCCAGAGCTACCCAGCATTGCCCTTTGGCCAATACCTGGCAGAGAAAAGGAGTCCGAGAGGAAGTGCAATCTCATTTGCAGGACCTCTTAGATCAAGGAGCTCGAACACTCCAGGCTGGCAGAGCTTCTCTCTAAGTTTTCACAGGCATTCACTGGTCCAGATGGCAAGCTTGGTCAAACAAATTTGATCCAGCATAAAATCAGTACGGGAGCCATAGCTCCTATACGACACCTCCAAAGAGTGGTTAAATAAGAGGAGGCAGAGGAACAGGTAGACAAACTGTTGCAGCAGGGTGTAGTAGAGACCTGTTGTAGCCCATGGTCCTCGCCAGTGGTGCTTATCAGGAAGCACGGCTTTATTCACTTTGCGTGGATTACCAGAAGGTCAAAAAGGTGACACTGAAGGATGCCTATCCCATTCCCTAGGATGCTTTGAGCGAGGTGAGGTGGTTTGGCACGCTTGACTTGGCCAGCAGTTATTGGCAGGTCAGCATGGACAAGGAGGACCGGGAGAAGACAGCTTTCAGAATGCAGAAAAGGCTCTACCAGTTCACTGTGATACCCTTTGGACTCTGCAATGTGCCATGACCTTGCAGCAGATTGAGGTTGTCTACTTGGATGACATCATAGTGTGGGGAGCAGACTCTGAGGACACTACCAGAGACTGGCCACCGTGCTGGAGTGGTTCAAAGACACTGGGTTGAGACTCAAGCCAAAGAAGTAAGACCTTTTCAGGGCAGAAATGTCCTTTCTGGATCACATGGTGTCAGCCAGGGGGTAAGAACAGACCCAGAGAAAGTTGCTGTTATCAGAAACTGGCCGCGCCCAGCGAACCTGACGCAGGTCCGGAGTTTCCTGGATCTTGCATCTTACTACTAGCGCTTTATCGTACACTTCGCAGCAATCACTCGTCCTCTTCATGCCCTCACCAATAAGAGTCAGAAGGCTTTCACCTGGTCAGTTGACTGTCAGTCGACATTTGAGCATCTCGAAGATGCACCGTCTACGGCGGCGGTGTTGCATTACCCTGACTCGGAACACCGCAACATTCTGGACACAGACACTAGCCACTACACCATCGAAGCAGTGTTGTCACAGGAGGGGGACGATGGGGAAAGGGGGATTGCCTACGGCAGCTGTACCTTGTCAAAGGCCAAACTCAGAAGGAGTTGCTGGCTGTAGTTCACTTTGTCCAGTACCTCAAAACCACTATCTCCTCAGGAAAAAGTTCCAACTCAGGACGGATCATGGGTCCCTGCAGTGGCTATTCAACTTTCGCGAGCCTGAGGGACAAACTGCCGGTGGATTCAAAGATTGGGATGTTACAAGATCAATGTCGAGCATCAAGCAGGCAGGAAGCACACAAATGCCGATGCCATTTGCAGGATCCTGTGCGGCCCCTGCGGGCAATCAAAGGAACTGGACCAAGATTGCTACATTGGAGGAGTTTCTGCTGACCGGCAGGACCCGGGGGTCTTGCCAAGGGGCCAGTCTTGCAGTAGCAGGGAAGAGCCATTGCTGTGTACGGTCGCAGGTGGTAGCTCACATAAAGACCGCCGGGCCCGACGAACTCCTAGAGACCTGGGACTAAAAGAGGTAAAAGAGGAACAGCAGGACCACCCCAAGCTGGGAAGAACTGTGCAATGACTCAAGCATGGGAGCCCCAGACCCACTTGGTGTGATGTGTCCACGCTGGACGAGGATGCTAAGTTCTGGTGAGCTAAGTGGGAGATTCTGAGACTGTTTCAAGGGGTCTTGAAGGTCAGATGGTAACAGCCCAACGACCAGCCACCAGCCTGGAAGTTTGTGGCTCCACAAGTCAGAGTCAAGGACTTGGTCCATGACGGCAAGACTTTGGGTCACTTGGGGGTGTCCCGGATGATTCCAAGGCTTAGGCAGGCCCCTTTGTACAGGAGAGGGATGAGACACCAGGCAGAGGAATGGTGCACAAAGTGCCACAAGTGTGGGTCAAAAAAGCCACGGCCTTGGAAATCTCACCTTCAACAATATCTGATGGGGCCCCGATGTAGTGCTTGGCAATAGACCTCATGGGTATGTTTCCGTGAACAAAGGTAGGGAATGCAAGCATTATGGTTGTGGCTGACTACTTCATGAAGTGTGTAAAGGCCTTTCCGATCCCTCACCAGACTTCAGAGACGGTTGCCAGAGTATTTGTCGAGTAGGTCATCACATGCTTCGGTACACCCATCAAAATCCACACGGATCAGGGGAAGGAGTTCAAGGCAAACCAATTCCAAGCTGTTTGAAACTGCTTGGCATCCACAAGACCCGCACTACACCTTTCCAACCACAGTCAGATGGGATGGTGGAACAGTTCAACAGCACAGTTAAGATGATGCTGAGGCTGTTTGTTGAGGAGAACCAAGATGATTGGGACGAGCACCTCCCCTATGTGATGATGGCCTACCGTTAACCACAAAGGTTGGCCAGAGGGGTTGGCAGGTTGCTCGGCCCAGTCAGTATTGCCTCCAACTTACTACAGTAACTTCTCTATCCCTTCCTCTGTTTGCAGGATGGCTCCGATAGAGTGACCCCACTGTAGGAGACCTTCAACCAGAGAAGGAACCTGTGCAGGCACTTGCCTGCAGCAAAGGTTGTGGCCTTCAGTTCTACTGGCAGGACATTAGGGAGTGCCACCACTGGTACTGTCAAGGGGAGTTTGTGGTGGACAGTGTGGAGGAGAACATCCTGGACATCCATGTCGACTGGGACGAGCTGGATGACGACCAAGCTCAGCCAGAATTGGCTTGGGGGGGCCGCAAACCCTGAGGTAGAGGAGGCGTCACGCTCCCCACTGCAGTTGTCTAGGCAGGACTCCCATCCTGCAGCCATTGTTGTTACCTAAACCGGCTACAACCCAACCACGTCACTGGAGTGGCAGCCAGCGTAACAGAGCTCAGGTCAGCCACTTCGAGAGGCCTGAGATCCCATCCAGTCCAGCACAGGCATATGGGGGGACCCAAACAGAGTCCCCCGTGTCTCATGTGACTCTGGCCTTGCCATGGGATGAGAGGTCCCTCTTCCTGCCTGTTGGCTCACAACATGTAGCCCGCCAGATTGCTCCCAAGTCCAGTTGGGCACTGTCGCCTTGGTACGAGTGCCCAGTTTGATGAGAGATTCCAGCACCACATGGAAGTACCACTTTGCGAGGACCTGAGGGACGAGTAGAGACTGGAGACCATACACACTGGGTTTGATGCTGACGGACACCAGCTGTGGCGAATGCGAGCTACCCACACCTACAAAGTACCTGGGCGGCTTCTGACGACATACCAGGGGCAACAGTATATGGGCAGTACTTCATTGATCCGTCCTTCTCCCTGTGTAAAAGATTGTCAACATCACGGGACCCCAGAGTTCTCCCAGCCAATAGGTGCTGATGCTCCCTGCATTGTTCGGGGACGAATGAGAGTCCTTAAGGAGTGCAGTGAAAGGTCGGCATCGGCCGGCTGGCAAAGGGCACCAGCAGGGAACCACAATGGAGCTGTGCAGTGGAGCCCCTGCTGGATGGCCCCAGACACCCGTAGCCCGCGGCACAGCCACAGTACGTTTGTTTCTTTGTTTTGGGCAGTGTTGCCAAGGACATGACACTTCGTGTTTGGAAAGAGTAAGACCAGGTTGTGTTTTGTGAAACAAATGGAAGACGCCGCCCTTAGAAACCTGAAAACCTGTGTTACCGGTACATTGATTTTGTCAGCTGTGAAAGAATCCGTACTAGATGTAGGTTACAGAATGAGGAAGTATGATGTAGAAAAACAAATTTGGATATACAGAACTAGGTACACATACTGTATCTGGAAATTCAGTACCAATAGAGTTAGTTGGTGCGATCTTTCCTTGCAAAGGGGAAGGACTCCCTCTTGAACTGTTGAACATTTATTGATTCTGCACTGCAATATTAGGCCTAACAACCTCAATTTAATGTTTAACCAATGTAAGGTTTCGAATTTTGTCTTTATTTTGTAACAATGAAATATTGACAAAGGCCTAAAATAAAGGCTGCTATTTAAAAACCCCAGTTTTAGTCAATGTTAAGCCAATGACGTTGAAAGTGTACCATAAGAGTTGAATACCATAATAAACATTGTACGTGAATGTAATCTGTGGAGCTACAGTGTATGTACAGCTCTACGATGACGTACAACATAATGTGATCTCATCATCTCACTTGAACTGTGCCTGTACTACTAACCAGTGAGCTGGTCCCCATCCCTACAGCGACTACATTGCAGGTATACAGATGGGCACCAGTTGTCCACTATGTGTGTATGCGCTATGTGGGGCAAGTTTGGATTTGTCAACGGTTTCTTCACACATTCCCATTGCCGAGCGAGAGTAAACGATTTCCATGCTGAAATGATTTTGCTTCACGTCTTTGCGTTGATGGTTACATTCCCAGCAAAAGCAATGTTTCTGAGGTGCCTTCAGTTTCACAGGGGTGATGACACAAGTTTGTTTTTGAACACATGTTGGAAAAAAAAGTCAATTTTCCATCAGTCAATATGATCGACTTGCCACCATGCCAAAATGCAAACAATGATGCTAAAGTTTCTTCATGCTGCTTTGCGATGTGAGTTTTAATTTTTCTCCCCTGGCCTTGTATTCTCTTTAATGATTTTTTATTCAATATTTTACCAAGCCGGATCTAAAATACCAGTATTTTACTAAGTCTCATTAGAAAACCCATAATTTCCTGAAATTTGCGAGATGGAGTTGCAGAGAATCAGGGTGTATAATGTAACTCTATTTCAGACAGTTTTGTCAAGTACTTGCAAGGCCTTTGTGATGTTTGTCGTCACTCTCATGATTGCACCAACATGTGCAAATGCATGATTTAGGCCTATGTGTTTGGTATGTACAGGGTATGGAGAAGCTTGTTTATAATGGGCCATAACATTGCTCGCTTCTGAAGATCACAAATAGCTGAAGTTTGTTCCCAGATGCATGCAAACACAGGCCATAGTTTTGAAGTTTGCTGCATATGGTTACTTGCCTGCTGCAACATCATATGTACATGTACACTGTAATGTGGACTCCACATACCGGTATATTAAACATGTACAGTACCGGTAGTAAAGTGGAATGTACACTTGTGGGATGCCGCGCAAAGCATGGCACCCGCGTCAATGGCATATAAGTCATGTTTTTTCAATTACACCACAATTTCCGGATTTGGACAATTTTCAGACTTATGCTCAAAGAGACCCTACGGTACTTTACCTGGGGGGGTGGCCCCCTCAAAGTGTGGGCTAAAAGCATCCGAGAAATACAGCAGGAAGCAGTATGACAGCAACTCATGCCTTTTTTGGGGGGAAATATTTCAGCTGTGCCAGGCCACTCAAGATTGATAGGAGTAAATTCTGCTAGGTACTCTGTTCTACTACGTAAGCATTCTTAGGATAGGAATGAGTTACTGAGCTGAACATAAATAGAATGCAAAGTTTTAACATATTTTGGTACGTCCCCCTTTTCAACGGTAAAAGCATGACTTTGTGCACAGAAGTCCATTCCAGTGTAATTTATTGACATCAGATTAGAAATTTTTTAGCCACATCATAAAAATACTGACATTTTGTTTCTATTTGCATGGTTAAGAACATAAAAAGTACATGCCAATATTCAAGTGGGGCTGAACACATTAACCAAAATCAAGTCTGTTTAATGCGAAAAAGGAGTAGGCAACCGTTCAGGAATTGAATCGTCAAGGCATAAAACATGAGGGGAGAAGTCATTTTAGCAGAGGTCGGCAGCGACCGTTAGAAGTTTCGGACTGTGGGTTTTTGAGTTCATCCTGATCAATCGTTGATTTCGAACATTTGCTGTGTATTAATACTTAAGTTACAATGAGTGCTCACATTGACGTTCGTCGTCAGGGATGTATTAATATTTATTATTCTTATTTTATTGAGATGAAAGTGAAATTAGAGCCTGGCTGATACTTGTATTGGAGAATACTAGTAACTCAGATCTGAAGAGCAGGGCCCTACGTTCTATTTTTGTTACATCAAAGTGTTTGTCTTTTACTATTCACTGGACGTTACTTCAGAATCCTCCTGGGAACATACCCAGCTCTCAGTAAAGATCAGGATGGATTAAGATCAATTGGCTTGTTTTGGATTGTTGTGTATCTGTTATTAATTTCTAGTAAGGACCAAGAACACCCAAAGCTGACCACCCCTAAAATGAAGGAAACATCATTGCCCGGAGAAGTAACCATTTTGAAAATGCATACCTCTGCAAAATGGCTCAAACAGTGCCACTTTCGGACCTGATTGCATCCAAATTGCTCAGAACTGGAAGTCTTTAGAACAGGCCAGAGGTTCGACGTCATATTTCTTCAATTCCCCAGTTCCATGGATCTGAGTACCCTATAATATAGAATTTTTTGAGTCAATAACTCGCAGGACATATTTCTGGCCTATAGACACTACATGTACGTGGGTGCACCCTAGCCTGTTCTAACTCCGTGTTTGTTGCCAACTGATTTCAAGGTTTGAAATGCTGAGGGTGTTTAAAACCATTCTGAGTTTGTTAAAAATGCCCAAAAAGTTTTTTGCTGTGTGCTGAAAGTGAAATCTAGGTTTTTTGTCCCAAAAGAACACTGCAACAACTGTACAGTTTATGTGTTCTACCTTTTTATTCTCAGAATCTAGCTCCCGGTTAACAATTTTCCCATGTATTTCAGAACGAATGGTTGATATCACATATGTGAGACACTTCTTTGCTTTGTTCCTTTCAAGGATTTCCCATCATCTTTTCGAGAAAGAGGAAGTTTTATGCATGCGCACTTTTCCCTGCTACCGGTATCTGCTCAAAATTGATTGTTGCAAGTCATAATTTGGATAGACGTAATGCCATTTGTATGGGAGGCGAGCAGAAACCACAAGTGGCGTGCTATGGAGTTCCATGCATACAAGTGGCTCCATGGTAGCACACATTCATACTTGTACCCTGCAGTTCAGGATGTTGTGTGGGCATTATGAGCATGTATGTGTAGGATTGAAATATCATTGCTTGCAGTGCGCTGTGACTATAGGTATGAAGGTCTAAAGAGCAACAACAAGAAAAGTAGACTTGTACAATTGACATTTATTTGACATAAATACATAAACCGGTACATGGCCTAGGACTACTCTATTTCAGTCTTTTCTTCTGTTCATATTAGGCAATAGGCAGAGTTCATTTAGGCTGCCATTTTGTTTCAGTGCCTCTCAGTCTGCATCACATTGAATCTGATTGTGTTCAGCACACCCCAGCCCAGTTAAGGGTCTAACCAGGCAGAGTTCATTTAGGCTGCGCTCTTGTTTCAGTGCCTCACAGTCTGCATCACATTGCATCTGATTGTGTTCAGTACACCCTAGCCCAGTTAAGGGTCTAACCAGGCAGAGTTCAGATCATTTAGGCTGCCCTCTTGTTTCAGTGCCTCACAGTCTGCATCACATTGCATCTGATTGTGTTCAGCACACCCTAGCCCAGTTAAGGGTCTAACCAGGCAGAGTTCATTTAGGCTGCCCTCTTGTTTCAGTGCCTCAGTCTGCATCACATTGCATCTGATTGTGTTCAGCACACCCCAGCCCAGTTAAGAGTCTGACATTGCTCACACTAGTGGAATCTTGTATTTGTGGTTGGTAACTCCTGTTACATGGTGGTAAATCGTGTTACACGGTAACTCGTGTTACACGTTTTGGTAACATTTTTAAACTGATGACAATGTTTATTTTGGCAAACATCTTGCTCACAGAATCAAGGTGTGATAAGTTTAGAAATTTATCAAAGCCAACAAATTACCTGTCATAATTTCTTCAGAATAAAAAAATTTACTGTTTTGGTAACTCGCATTACATGATCAAAATGCTTTATTCTTTGTGTGCTAATAAAAATTTTAGAAGGTGGTGTGGAAATTTTCTTTTAAGAGACTAAAGTAGACCCAATTTACTTCTCTAAATTGAACTAATAGAAGTGCTAGCATTTTTTTAAAATACAAATTTAGTTAAGCATATATTTTAGCAGTTTAGATGATTAGAAACACCTCTTCAGCGTTTATAACTGTATTTCTAAAAATATTCGACTGATTGATATAATTCTTTTGGTTTCTTTAACTTCAACATATGGGTAAAACATAATTACTGCTTTCTTTGCAGTGTGATAAACTTGAAATGTGCCGAGAAAATCTCCGTAGCTTTATAATTGTACATATATTTTGCAAAATATTCGACCGATTGAAAAAAATTCTTCTTGTTTCTTTAACTTCAACATATGGGTAAAATATAAATAGTACTTTCTTAGCAATGTGATAAATTTAAAATGTTAGTGTCATGTCCAACTTCCCATGGAATTGCCCATAGGCAGAGAGGAAGACAGTGATATTTAACCCTAACCCTCCTCAATCCTCCGACAGGTGAAGGATTGAGGAGGGTTAGGGTTAAGGACTGGCTGTTAAAGTCTATTGTAATTTCAAAACCGGATTTGTGATACCTTCAGTACAAAAGAAAAAATAGTAACTCTAGCAGAATCCAGTATGGCTAGTTTCACCTCGTGATGTAAAATTCAGGACAATAATAATGTGAAGATGGATACTTGTGAAAATAAAAAACCAAGCAGAAAAGGGCAAATCAACACTGTTTTACGACTGTTTGAATGATGTCAATCAATTTGTTTTAATGTGTTTGAAATGACTTTGCTTGACACGCTGTAGCTTTAAGATTTTTAATCATTTTTGAAGATTTCATAATTTCTTTCATGTCAATAAAATGCACAGAAGAGCTAATTGAAACAGTTGACGCTCTCTGCTAAAGGTTTTGTTGTTTTCATCCGTGCATTGAAGGAACTTTGTATGATTTCTGCATGCAACTGCCATGCCTTTCATGCATAGTGTCAATCAAACGACAACGCGTAATCACATCATCTCATTTGCTGATATAGTTAACAAGCTTGGCATTTCTTATAGAGACTCTAACGATTCAATGGGATGTGATTTTGTCTGATTAAAAGAACTCTCTTGGACTCTGCAGGGATCAGTATTAAGACCATTCAAACAAGCTTCCTAACGCCAGCTACCATGCGCAAATACTTTCCCAATACGCTGCACGTAACCGTCTGTTCACTGAGGGTTATGTAAAGTTTGGTTCCCCAAACAGTAATGCCTTTGAATCTTTCACTCTATGGACTAGAGAGATAACGGCAAATTGGACAATGTACTGTACTCTTAATATAGTTTCTGATGTACATGTAGTGTGTGCATCCAACAAATATTGTTTTTTCAGTCCAACCCTCAAGACTTTTCCTGTTTCTGTATCGATGGTGTATTAAACTTCATTTGATGGTTTTGGCTGCGATCAGGCGTGCGAATTGCGTTTTACAGTGAACTGATGTTAGATCTACGCCTCCCGTATAAAAACATGACAATGAACAACTAGATATGGGACATTGACAAGAACATAATATATAACCAGTACTCTGAAATTTGTGGTTGCCAAGGTTTTGATAACAGAGTACCTTCTTCAGGGCAAGCAAATTCAGTTCTGAGTGAACGCAGAAAAATCCACGTTCATTCCCCCTGGATGCAGCGTTCCAAGTTTGAAAATGACGCGCTGCTCCAGTTCCTTATGCTGTACATCAGATGACGCTTTCCCCAGGATGCAGACGCTTACGTCACTAAGAATATGTGGCGTCACGCCAAAGTGCTGTGCTACAGTGAGACCAGGTGTTTGTTGGCAGCGCATGGTCTCTCCGATATGTACCGTTTGCCACAGTGACGACAGGTAATGTACATGTAATAAACTACATTACTTACATGTACTTGTAATGCACGTATGATCCCCGCGTATTCTACATCTACCGTGGGGGCCAGCGACCGATGGGCTGCTAACTATGTAGGGGCAGGCGTTACATGTACATCTGGGGTGCTGACAAGGGGAATTGCTGCCTGCTTTTGACGGTGAGACGGCATCTAACCGGGAACGTACAACCATGTCCCCGACAGAACGATCGTGCCTAAACGTGCAAATCGGGGGTTTGTTGAAAATGGAAGTTGTGGCTGCATATTCTATATTTCATAATATGAAATATTTCATATTTCTAGATATGGGACATGTCGGGTTGATGTTTGTGTTGTCCATCAATGACTGTTGTGACTTCATTGATCCCTTCCAATCCCTGAAGTTGATTTCAATGTACATGTTTTAAGGCTATTTTGATGGTACGTAAGGATGAACAGTTCCAGAGGGTGTCCTCCCCATTTGCAAGGAAAGATCACACCAACTTAATCTACTGGTACTGAATTTCTACACGTAGTTCCGTATTTCCCAATTTTTATACGTTATAATTCTTTCTTTTGATTCTTATCATGTATTTGTTTTAAGGGGAAATGTATTTTATGAATACAGTAGGCCTACTTACAATTTGTAAATTTAAAACCCATTATGTTATTTCAAATTTTACACGACACCACTATGAACATACACAGTTTAAGCCAAGCATATACCTGTACTTGTGCATAAAATGGTACGTTCCTGATCCTATCTGTTCAAAATTGCCCATTACCCATGTAAAAATGGTACACTCCCGTTCACATTTTTTGATTATGAGGGTCATATGGGGACAAATCTGGCCTTCTGATTGGTGAAGAGCCTGTCAGAAAAGGGATTAACCTGGTTAGACGGGCTGCACTACTACAGAATAGCGGTACTGTCCCGTAACTCTCAACCTCAAGATGATGGATTCATCTACCGGGAGCAATCCTCACAAGGGTATGCATTTGTCTTGCTGATTTTCACAGCGAGTAATGGTTAGGTATTCTCTTGTTTGAGGGCAAATAGGCCTATATGCCATTGACTTACCGTACTTGTGCACTGATTTCTCTGGCAAACACCCTTTGACAAGAAAATCATAACACATGGTTGTGATGTTCAGGCCGCCTCAGAGAACAGCAGCTGATCTGCCTTGACCGGCCTGCATAGAAGAAAAAAGTGGACAATAGCTCATTCGGGATTCAATCTATGGGTGTCATTCACACGAGTTAAGCAAACAATCCTCGTAAATGATTTATACGAACGTAACTGAAGGGTTAAGGTGTTTATACAGAAAAAAATGGAATGGAATGCAGTCGAAAAGCAGTGCTTAGAGAGAATAACATCTCTGCTTTATTTTAAATGACAGTCAAAGTTTCCAACTGATTAAGTCAAAGTCTTCCATACACTGTACAACAGTTTGGAAGAGGGTGCCTTTGCATGGGGCAGCCATTATCCGCAGCGCACGTTTTTCATACTTTTTGTCATTTCAAGTTAAATTTTCAATGTGCTGTGCACCATTGCAACAACTTTCAGACTATGAACTTGCCTGGTGCTGTGGCATTTGAGTTCCCTAATACATGTAATCGTAAACCCAAGAATTGGACAACCATTTGCACTATCGCCATCCCACGCTTAAGGCATCTGAACGACTGACATCTCTTTTCATGTGAACTGATCTATCATTCTAACAATCTGGTTTCAATAAATAAACTTCATGCTTAAGAGACTAACAAAGTCCTTCGGTATAGGGCCCTATATTGTGGTTGGTCTTACAATTGTGTTACAACCAAAATGGTGTGGAGGCCAACCACACACCAACTTGTTACCAGAAAGCACACCCCACATCGCAAAGCTGTTATCAGCTACCAATCTATGCAATCTCATAACTTAACCCAGGTCTGGAGGATGAAACAGAGAGTAAAATTCAGCACCCAAATCAAACAGTGTCTGCCATTATACATGTAGCATTAATGGCCTGTATTATATTGAATTTGATATTCGACATACACCGTAAATGCAGAGATGCCAAATTTTCAAAATGAAAACGTGTAATCTTATGGCACTTCCAGTTCAGGTTTCCCAACTGACCCTAATTTTTTGGCAAATTAGAAAAAAGAAGTTGAAAAAAATCCTGTCGTCTTTCTTTCAACAACTTCTTTTAATTAATTTTGACAACTTTTTCATTAGGCGTGAGGTCAAAATACAGATGGTTTAGAAACAGTTCAACGGTTGGTGCTAATCCTCCTTCATTCCGTTCGTCTTTTGGTGTTGGACAGTTCAACGGTTTGAAAAGAACCGTCTGCCCTGGACTGTCTAGCTTCACGAGCAACCCTGACAACAATAGAGTTTGTGGCTGCACAGCCATAGTTGTGAACAAAAGATCCTATTCAAGGAGAACTTCACTGGCCCCGATGGCGGTAAGGATTAGTGGTTAACACCTTGTGATAGAGACGCAAAATCAACTGCATTCTAGGCTACAGACATTTCTCTAGCTTCAGAAACATTTTGAGTGGGCATTTCATGACAAAAAGACATCGCCACAAGATCATTGTTCGTCTTTAAGAGTTTTTTAGACTGGAAAATAAACATGTTTATATGGGAGTGACGGGAAATGCCAAACACGGTTGCCTCATTTTACCGCCTGATCTATCATCTCTGAAAGGAAATATCCACATTGACACAATATGAATTTATTTTGAACTTCAGTCACATGTACCATATTCTTTGAAGGTAATAAAAAGTCAAACTCCGCATCAAATAGTGCTGCAAGTATGTGTCAAGGTTCGGTTCAGACAGGACTCAGACATTTTTTGCCGAACTTCGGATCAGTTGGGGTTCGAACATGTACACACATGTACACGTACAATGCACACCGAGACATCAAATTTAGGCTCGCTACGATCGTGCTGCAAAGGCCTTTATTGTATTTCTGTGTATAAAATTATGAATCTCCTATCTCTCCCATCCACAAGCAACTTTGATTTGAATACTTTTTTCTAAACTGCTTCCCCAGAGTTTGTCTACGAGTACATTCAATATAAAGTTACTGCCGGAAATGTGACAGTTTCTGACCGTGTTTTGCCGACCAGAAGCGGTTGTGTTCGGACCACGCTTGACTCAACAAAACGATTTTAAGATATGTACAAATAGAAAAAACAGCATGCTCAATTAGGACTTTCCTCCTTCAATACAGAATAAAAGATGAAGCGAATTGTGTTTTGGTTATTTTTGCAAAATAGATTCAACTACGAAAATAGCTTTCGCTGTGTATCTCAGGAGGAACCTTTCCAAGGATGGCATGCTCATGACCAAAGGAGCGATTTTCTATCAGCCTCTTTTGAAGGGATAACAGCATTTTGTTATTTGAGATCTGGCAAATTCCATTTCAACGCATTCGCACTACGATCAAACCCTTCATGGTCAACTGAAAGGCAAGTTAGGCCACCGCGCGAACAAAGATCTCCTCGCACTGCGCTGAAGCACAGCATGCACCGAACCGCTTGGCAAAATTTTCATCCGGGGATGCCTTGGATTGAGCGCGAGTCAGACTGTGATCCAACAAAAATTCGTTTTGCACTCCATTTATGAGACCATTGGCCTAATATGGAATGTCATTACCCTAATATGGAATGTAAAGGCGTGGCTATCGGAGATTGGCAAATAAAATAATAAATCTGAATAAACATGAGCATGATTGGATGTAGTGAGAATTTAGAAATGTTATGCAGCGACAATACCTTACGTTACATGTTCTTGGTTGATTTCTGAGTAATTCTCACCACATGCTTTTTACAACCATCTCATGATGCGGGCCATTGTAAGTTTCAGTATGTTCGCGCACGTGTGGAGCACGCCATACAATTCGTTATCCATTTTTCGTTGTATTTGGTTTTTATTAAGTTTTCTTGTATTTTTTTATGTATTCCCGCGTGCCATCAATGAAATGCCTTATTAAAGCCGTACATCCGAACCGAACAGTTTGGTTCGGTTTGAAAGTGCCTTGTTTGATGATTCTTGCCTCGGTTCGGCGGTTCGCCTGCAGCACTAGATTAAATTGTGTTTATTGTTTTAATTTACTGTGCATTAAAGTTTAATAGGTAACGTCAAACACCAGAGATTAGTATAAAACTCGACATGTTTGTTTTTCCAACATGAATTTTGTGCAGCCACAAAGTATTCAAAGAGTACAAAAGAATCGTACGTACAAAACATATTGCAGCATGCACGCATGTACTATTGACTTCAAGAAAAAACATATATCTTTAAATCGTGCAAGTGCAGCCGTGAAGCAGAAAGCGCGTAGTTCGCGTACGTGTCTTCCTCTATCCTACACATGAAAACCTGCCAGTGCGCAATGCTGAGTCCCAGCTTGTGCACACGGGCAAAAGAAAAGATGTTTTATCGTTAACTACCATTACTGGACCGAGCCCAGTCTAATGTGGCTTTCTTCGTTTTCATGGGGGTCCAGTGCTAAACGGGTATATAACACTTGTCGCTGAAATTGTGGGTAACAGGTGATCCCAGAAGAGAAGAAACCGCAGGAGTGAGAGTATCAATCAGCTGACCCCGAAGCGGACAGGGCCAAGTTGCATAGGTGTATGTGCACTGGCCTACACACTGGCCACTGCATGATCTATATCAGTGGCACTTGCACAGTGGTCTGCTTGCCTCATCCATTCATAATTAGGGTGCACCAGTGAATGATATTCAGGGGCGAGGTAGGCACTCGCCTCCATCAAACAGGGGCATACTCAACGCAAGCTTTTACATTTCTTGTACAACCCAACTGTGAATGAACTCCCCTCCATCTATCGGGGGCGAGGCAGCCACCGCCCTCTATCAAATGGGGGCATACTTAATGCACACTTATTGTTTTACATTTCTTGTACAACCCAACTGTGAATGAACTCGCCTCCATCCATCGGGGGCGAGGAAGCCACTCGCCTGTATCAAACGGGGGCATAGTCAACGCACGCTTTTACATTTCTTGTACAACCCAACTATGAATGAACTCGCCTCCATCTATCAGGGGCGAGGCAGCCACTCGCCTCCATCAAACGGGGGCTTAGTCAACGCATGCGTTTACATTTCTTGTACAACCCAACTGTGAATGAACTCGCCTCTATCTATCGGGGGCGAGGCAGCCACCGCCCTCTATCAAATGGGGGCATACTTAATGCACACTTATTGTTTTACATTTCTTGTACAACCCAACTGTCAATGAACTCGCCTCCATCTATCGGGGGCGAGGCAGCCACTCGCCTGTATCAAACGGGGGCATAGTCAACGCACGCTTTTACATTTCTTGTACAACCCAACTATGAATGAACTCGCCTCCATCTATCGGGGGTGAGGCAGCCACTCGCCTCCATCAAACGGGGGCGGGTCATGCACAAGCTTTAAATTTCATCTAAGTGGCTCATGTACAATTTGATCTTAGTGTGCCAGTACAGTTGATACAATCAACACAGACACAGTTTAAGGGAGGCTTCGACTCGCAAGGTCCCCATGTTACCCACAGTCTCAATTTTTCCGCGTCCGTATGTTTGCCAATCCCTATGTTCTCTGATCCCTATTTCTCTTTTTTTTTTCTCCAGTAGAGCTGGAACAAGATCCGGGGGAACTTGAAATAGCCCCCCTCCACCGGGAAACTGCAAATAGGAAGCCTATATTTTTGGCGTAACTTAAGTGACTATGGCGTGCCATGGTACTCTAAAAAAAATTAGGAGGTTGTGGGTGAAAATGTAATGAATTAAAAAAAAAGAATAAATGACTATGTTATTGTTTCAAGGTGGTACACAACGTGGGCATACAAAAATTACTATGTCCACACTTGTAATCCCGAGTCCGGGTTAATGGAGTGAACAGATAAATGCAGTTTTTGTGGAATAATATTTTTGGACATTTTTGCATACCGTGAATGCGCGCAGGAGTGGTGAAACTTAAAGGTTCATGAGTCCGTCCACGAAAGATTACTGAAGATATTTGATGTTTCACATTGGCCATTAGACTTAAATTTCAGTCTGTATAAATGTAGTGTGTCTGTTTAAGGACTGAGGGCAGAAGTAAATGAGATCAGGTCTTTGTGTCACTTTACAGTAAAATATTTGTGTAAATTTCTCACCAAGCAAATGCATAGAGCGGATCAACCTTGACACCGGCATGGATATCTTTTGTGAGGCGGTGCATTACGAGACGCTGTTCCACTTTTCATTTTGTTGAGAACATGGGTCGATCACTGGCATCGGTAACATTTTGCACAAGATATGATGTTGGCATTTATGTTACGAACAACACATGCCTGCATGATGGTTTCTCAGCTTTGAATCTTTAGTAGCACGGCCAGCCGGGCTGACCAAACTTCCATGCATATCTAGCTGTTGTCAGCAAAGCATTTTCTCAACTTTTGCGTTTGCAGTAAATTCTTCATAGTTTTGAATACACTACTCAAAAGAATTAGAGGAACAAGAGAACAGAATGGTTTTTGTCATTGTCTATATGGCTGGGCTACCATTTCGGAACAAGAAGCATTAAACTTATGTGAAAATCATTCAGGTGTTGTCAATCGGTTCTAAAACAATATACTCAACAATGTTGGTGCAATCATGCGTGTCATTCTGTTCTCTTGTTCCTTAAATTCTTTTGAATTGTGTATTATGTATTCAGTTGAGCTTCACTGTACTGTAAATTACCCCCACCGTACAAATGACTAGGGAGGAGAAACTATGGAATTCCATATCTGCCGTCGTCCGTCGCATTTTGCTTTTTGTTTTGTCCCAATTCTGCCATTTACCAGTTCCAAACATGCCATTTTCCGTCGTGCGTCGCCCGTCGCCTGTCGTCCGTTGTGCGTGCACGGACGCACGACGGACGCACGACGGATGCACGACGGACGACGGGTGACGCACGACGGGCGATGCACGACGGACGACGCACGAAGCACGACGGCAGATATGGAATTCCATAAGAAACAGGGAAGACTTATGTGAGAGCGTATTCTTTTGATCCTCTCAGACAATGCCGTTATGATTGAAAAAGTGGTCAAATTGAGCCCATTTTCTCTTTATGTTTGAAACAGCCGAGGAAAGGAAAACAATTGAACTGATAATAAGTAATGCTGTTTTCGAATACACAAGAAATATAACATCTTGACCATCCAAATTGCACTGTATATTGGCCATGAATTATTGCGGAATTTCATGCAAGTGGTCACACAATGACAAGTACTCACATGTACATGTACAGGTACATGTACAGTACATTTGCTTGTACATGTACATGTACATATGTACGTATGTGCAGGACGTCAAGGTGAAGCTAGACGTACAGTGTACATTTAGTTACTGTACATGTACTTACGTTGATCACTCACACATAAGTTCACTACCTCACTTTCCTGGCTGCAGCCAGGCTGCACTGCAACCACACATACAGTGCCCACTGCAGACAAACCACACCGCCGTAAATCAGACCTAAAAGTGGACACACATGGCCGTTACTGATTGAAGCCATTATATCGTGGGTCGTTTACCACTAGAAAGGCCATAAACTAGGTGGGGTGGTCTTGAATGCGAACCCGGGAAACCCGGGTTCGCAAAAGCCATATTAGACTGGGCTCGGTCCAGTAATGATGTTGGCGAACAGAACACTACGTCATGTACATGCATGATTCAGGTTAATATTATTTCGAGTTAGTATATTCGATTCTGCAGGTATGCAGTTAGGTATGTATTTAGCTCACGATACCGAGACAAAATGTCAAGATTACAGGGTATCAAGACCTGAAAAGACTGGTCTGGAAACCGACAGCGCAGATATTTCACACTTTATTAGCAACTTGAACACAACTACTCAATACACATGTTTTTATCAGGAAATTGAAACAGTCTGCCGATCTAAATCCTCCTGTGGAGCTGCAAAGTAAAGAGCTATTGTTATGACTAATCCACCAGACCGCAGAAGTCTATGATGCCGTAATGCGAGGAGCTGTCCATTGTTTGCTGGAAGCTGCACAGTGCAAGGTGTACTCGACCGCAACGGTTTGGCCAGCCTCGCTGAAGCGTTCGTCTGTTCAATGTTGACCGTCGGGGGGGCTTACCATTCACAAAGCGTTGACCGCTTTTTCAAAAGCATTTGTATTTTGACCTTATGCCTTACCTGTACCCTGTTTGCCATTTCTTAGACACATTACTCACTGCATTTTCCTTGTAAGAGTACACCCACACAGTGTCTTGTAAAGTGTATATTGTTTCGGCCTATTTGTGTGCCTATAAGTGTGCCTAGAGGCTAGGCAGACTTAAGCAGGCTTCATTTAAGCTCGTACTATCATCCACCAAGGACTTTGTTTTAAGGTGAAATTATTCATTCACAGTCGTTGTTCTAAGAATCCAGCTAAGACATGTGACTAAGACTTTCCTTTCTTAAGTTTTGTGACTTTAACTACATCCCGTTTCTAACCGTGTATAAGTCCTGCATCATTGCACAGCTCCTCAGTATTAGTATAATAGTCTGCTTTTCATTTCTCCAATTCAGTCAACAGTTAGCTTACGATTCTATGGCAACCTTCTTGGTCGTTCTTGTGAATTAAGTTGGTAACAACACTGAATCACTGACTCTCATGACGACCCTATAAATTGGCGACCCAGTGCACATCATTCGTTGCTCCTGTTGATTTTTCTTGACTGAGAATGGATACTCCAAGCACGTCCCCAGCCCGTCGCTGCAGTTAGCCTCAAACTACATGTACCTCCTTTCTGGCTGAATGATCCCCTCATTTGGTTCACTCAAGTCGAGGCCCAGTTTACTACCAGGCTTATCACATCCGAGGAGACCACTATGTTGTTGCTTGCCTGCAACCATCCTTCACCCAAGAAGTATGAGACATTTTGATACATCCGCCTGCCAACCAGCCGTACACCACACTCGTCAAACGTACAGGCATGTCCGAGACAAAACGGCTGCACAAACTCTTGACCTCAGAGGAGTTGGGGGACAGAATCAATCCCGAAAACTGCCATCACTACTCCCTTTGGACTCTTTGAATTTGTCCGTATGCCGTTTGGCCTTCGCAATGCCGGCCAAACATTTCAGCGCTTCATTGATGAAGTTATTCGTGGACTGGATTTCTGCTACGCATACATTGACGACCTGCTGGTTGCCAGCTCCGACACAGACCAGCACGAACACCATCTTTGCCTACTGTTTGATCGCCTCAACCAGTACAGCAACCCTGCCAAAAGTCAATTTGGAGTGAACTCTCTCGAGTTTCTTGGTCATCAAGTTGACAGCCATGGGGTGCGCCCACTCAATGAGAAGGTCAGTGCTATCTTGAACTTTCCTAAACCTGCTACGCTGACCAAGCTGAGAGAATTTCTTGGATTAGTCAATTTCTATTGCCGCTTCATACCACAGAGTTCTCAAGTCCTTCATCCTCTCACTGCACTGCTGACTAACTCAGGCAAAAAGTCGGCCCCAATCACATGGAATGATGCTGCTATGGCCTCTTTTCATCAGATCAAAGCCGCACTCGCCAACGCTACTCTCCTGACACATCCAAAGCCAGGCGCTCCATTGAGCATCATGACGGATGCTTCGGATGTGGCAGTGGGAGCTGTTCTCCAACAGTGGGTCGATGATTCATGGCAGCCTATCTCATTCTTCTCCAAAAAGCTTCAGCCAGCAGAAACATGCTACAGCACCTTTGGACGAGAACTGTTAGCCGTGTACCTTGCCATTCGCCACTTCTGCCATTTTCTTGAGGGCTGAGAATTCCATGTGTATACAGACCACAAACCGTTCACCTATGCCGTCGCTGCACTGACAAACACTTGCCACGCGAGATTCACCACCTTGATTTTGTTTCACAATTCACTTGTGACATAAGATATGTTAAAGGTGGTGAAAACCCCGCTGCCGATGCCCAGTGACGTGTGCAACTCAACTCCCTCCACCCAGAGCAGTCCTGCACACCTATCGACTTCACAATTGCAACGACAGTGTGACGAACAACAAAAACTTCACCACTCTGCAACTTCACTCTCTCTCAAAGATGTCCCTCTGCCATCATGTGACCAGACTGTGACATGCGACTTGTCAATGGGAAATCCATGACCATTCGTTCCCAAAGATTTACGACGTGCCGTATTTGACTCGTTTCACTCCTTGTCACACTCTGGCATTCGTGCCACCCAACGACTTGTCACGGACCATTTTGTGTGGCCCAGCATCAACCGTGATGTGCGCAATTGGACAAAATCGTGTATTCAGTGTCAACGCGCAAACATTCACCGTCATACCTCTGCACCACTATCACAGTTCACAGGCCCAAATGCACGATTTGATCATGTACACATTGACATAGTTGGCCCATTGCCACCCTCTAATGGATGCACTTACATCCTCGCTTGCATTGATCGTTTCACCCGATGGCCAGAAGCCATCCCGCTACATGACATCACAGCCGAAACAGTAGCCCGCGCATTCATATCCAGCTGGGTTGCTGCATTTGGTGTTCCATCCACCATCACAACCGACCGTGGTACACAGTTCGAATCCGCTCTGTTCTCCGCTCTCACCAGAATGCTTGGAACTAAAGGCATTCGTACCACGGCATACCACCCAATTGCCAATGGACTAGTTGAGCGATTCCATCGTCAGCTTGAGACTTCCCTGAAAGCTCAGTCAAATCCCAACAACTGGATAGAAACATGAACGTTTGTTCTTCTTGGGATCTGCATAACAGTTAAATCTGATTTTCCACACTGTGCTGCTGAACTGGTCTATGGTACAACTCTTCGCTTGCCTGGAGATTTCTTTAATAGTTCACCAAACACTGCTGAGTTGGATCCTGCCAATTACGTCCACGGCCTCAAACAAACCACCAACAACTCGGACACAGCAACGGACTAGCATAAACGTTCCAGATGATTTATAATCATGTACCCACGTTTTTGTTAGACGCGATTATATTTGTAAGCCCTTACAACCCCCATATGATGGACCGCACAAAGTTCTAAGTCGTTCCAAGAAGCACTTTGTAATTGATCTTAACAATCGCAAAGACGCTATCAGCATAGATAGACTTAAAAGTGCTCACTTAGACACTCCTACAATTGCACCTATTCCAACTTCTCAGGATTCTCTTCCAGTGAACCAACCACATCACTCTCCCGTCAATACTCCTCGCATAACTCGTTCTGGTCGCCATGTCCACTGGCCAAAACGCTTTGTCACATTCATTAGTTAGCTTTTGCAAACTCACTGGAAGGGGGGCTCCTGTAGCATTTTCTGCACAATTACTTGCATTTATTTCTTTTAGTGAATTTAGCATTCAGAATCTTCATTTTTAACTTTGACAACTTTTTCATTTCCTGTATATATCCTGTTTGCCATTTCTTAGACACATTACTCACTGCATTTTCCTTGCAAGAGTACACCCACACAGTGTCTTGTACAGTGTATGTTGTTTCCGCCTATTTGACCTTGTTAGCCCGGAGGCTAGGCACACTTCAGCATGCTTCATTTCAGCTTGTACTATCCAGGGTTCTCCTCACGTACAAACTTGGGTATCGGGCCTGATACACAATTATTTCTGCCAATACCCATTTTTTCATCCCCGATATGCATAATGTAATTATGAGAGTATGGCTCAGAATTATCTTACATAATGCAGATTGCATGTCTGGAAAATCTAGATGAAAAAACAGTTTAGTTCTGCATTTTTCCATGTACTGTACATGCATTGTGCACCACGCGTCGGCGGCCACACTTTACTGCACACCGTACATACATGTATATCGGCACCGAACGTTCCTCATGGCTGGTGTTGCATGAAATCTGAACTTCCGTCATGGGTGTTGTACTTGCCCCCGTGCGCAGGTGTTTTTTCTCTGTGCTGTGTGCTCAATACGCTGTTGGGGATGCATTTACGAAGGGTACAATTTTATACTGCACCATTCGCAGAACTTAGAACATCGATCCCACAGACGTTCTTGTTTCATGGCAGTAGCCGTAGCCCTGTGTAAGAGTATTAATGGCATCTATGATGGGGACGACATTTCTCGTTACCATATCACCGCATTTTGTCTCGCGCACAATGGCAGAAACTCAATCAAAAATTGGCTCTTTTTTAAGCCAATGACTTCAGCAGTCAGCGCTGAGGGAAACCCAAACGAAGCAGCCACCTGCAGCGGGTATTCTTTCTTGCATATATACAAGAAATGCCTTGTTGTTTATTTTATATAAAGACCAAATCGTTTTATATTTTTATGACATTTGTTTCTGTTAAGCTAATATTTTTGTTGATTAAACAGCCACTACATGTTGTTGTTGCATGCCTGAAACCTGAAATGGGTCCTTTTGTGCCTACAGGCCTAATTAGAAGTCCAGAAATGGAAAACTGATCATTTGTTAAAAACTAATATCCAAAATTTAAAAAAAAAATTGAATTTGTTATGTTTTTTCCCTAGAAAAGGTACTTGAAAAACCCAGGAAATGCTCTAAAATGCAGCTGAGAGCATCTATAAAGTCCAAAAATTTTTGGGGCCCTTGGGCAGGGTCCGAACCCCACGCCATGGCTTCGCAAAATGTTGGTAACTCACAATGGAAATCCCCCCAGTTTTGAAAAATCCTGGGCAGAACCTTGCGATCATCCATCCAGGACTTCATTTTAAGATGACGTTATTCATTCACAGTCGTTGTTCTAAGAATCCAGCTAAGACATGTGACTAAGACTTTCCTATCTTAAGTTTTGTGACTTTAACTACATCCCGTTTCTAACCGTGTATAAGTCCTGCATCATTGCACAGCTCCTCAGTATTCAGTATTAGTAAAATAGTCTGCTTTTCAATTCTCCAATTCAGTCAACAGTTAGCTTACGATTCTATGGCAACCTTCTTGGTTGTTCTTGTGAATTAAGTTGGTAACAACACTAAATCACTGACTCTCATGACGACCCTTTAACCTGACTAGCAGACAATGTTTATCATGTGAGTTACATGTAGGCCTCCATGCGTTGCAAAACACGTAATGACGTAAGCTTCTCCACAACAAGCATGACAAGACTTTGCAATAAAGCCTTTAAAGGCCCATTTTTATGGTGTATTCGTCTCTGAACTTCTGCTCACTTTTGCCACGTACAATGTAGTGTACATGTATGAACGTACATGTACATGTACGTTACACAATTACCTTGCGATCTGCTATCATGCCTATTCGCCCCTGTTCATCATAGCGTTACACGGGGTGAACGCTTGATTCAACCATGCTCGTTTATACTGCTATTCATGCAGCTTGTATGCACCAGCTGCGGGATGCCAGCGACACATTTCCTACGCGTGCATTACGAGGCTGGCTCCGTGCTACATGTCAGAGTAGCTTACGTAGAGTTTAAATTACAACTGTATGGTTTTGTACCTTAGAATAAAGTTGGAAATCATAAAAATCTTAGTCTGGATCGTACAGTTGGAAACGGGCAAGACAAACCATAAAACATACGCCTAAACCGTACAACTTGGCAAAATGCCAGGAATCAGAGCAGAAACCCCAAAACACAAATATTCACAGCAGGCTACATGTACACTGTGCGTACGAAGCCTATAACAACTAGTCCAAAACATACATTGTAACTTTGCCAATGTTACCCCCACCCCTGTTTCGTCTACAAGATTTGAAGGTACAGAGAAAGTTAAATTACCGGCAAGGCAAGGACAAAACTGTGGCTGACAAACTGAATATCACTAAACCATCAAGACTTCTGACCAAGCAATGTAGCAGGTACAGTATGTCTCTGAGGTGAAACCCCCTAGGGTGTATGCAAAATCATACATAGAAATCAGGGGATTTGGGAAGTCCTGTTGAGTTCAATAATGATCTGCATCAACCATGACTCACCTTTTTCAAGTGCCTCTGAATGTTCTCAATCCATGCACTGGATACAGGAGAGTCTGTTTTTCTGCACAGAAGTCCAGCTCCTCTACTCTCACTGGCCAGGAGGCTCTTTGAGGTTTCGTCCATGAGCAAGGCTCATCTGTGCCAACAGCTGTCCCCTTGTCACTGCTTCTTTCGATGTAGTCCGACAACGCAAAAAGTACAGCAATTGCATGCTTGCAGGTACCATCATCACTGCAAGAAATAAAAACAGAGCACTTGAAGGTAACAATTTTCCGTGTTCAGAATCACAGGCAATGATATACAGTACTGCATCGCCAAAAATTTGCTACGGAGAGGTCATTTACAAATATACGTGTATGGTCAACATACTCAAGCCATTCAAATTCAGGAAATGCTGCAAAGCAATATACCGCTTGTGGAACTGCTTGTCTCACACTTAAATTTTTGGTTAACAACTTCCTGAAAAAATTCCAATCCTCATCCAGTACAAAGCAAAAATTCAGGAAGATTAGAGTTGGAAATGTACAATGCTCAAAACAAGTACCAATAGGTTTCTTGGGATTTAAAAAGATGAGAAGACATTTCATACCTTGTGAAATTTCAGGTGAAACAGTGATAACAAAAACAGTCTAAACAAGCCTAGCTTACAACTTCAATTCCTAAATGCAGTTCAAAGAGTTTATGTGCTAATATGGCCAGACAGCCTAGGACATTGGTTTTGTATTCATTGGTATCAAAAGAATAGGTTTGAGTAAGCATGCTTTAGTGGCAAAGAACGGCCTCTGCTTATCGGGCTTGAAATCACCATGGGCCCCTAAACAGGCTACAATTTACAAATAAAATGTGCAAACACTAGGTTTAAGCTATTATTAATTAATATTATGTTACACTTTTTGAAGAAAAATACTAAGACTTACGCAGCAACTCAATGACATCCTGCTGACTTCATGCTGGCTGAAGTTGACAGCAGTAGCCATGGTAGCCAGGTCTTGTATCGCTGCCCTGTTTGTCTTTACTCTGGCTTCACCGATGCCTGGATGTAAACATGAGTGGAGTGGCCTTGAATTTTACCAAGTAAGACATCCTCGACATGTCTGTCTTTGAACCTCAGAAAGATATCATCCTGCCGATAGCTAGCCCCACTAGTGTGGTACGGACTCTCACTCCCAATGGATTGGGAGTGAGAGTCCGTACCACACTAGTGGGGCTAGCCGGTAGCTGGTGAGCCGCTCAGGATTCCACTCACACTGTTTCACCAGGGAGGCAAAAATATCACCCAAGCTGACGTGGGGAGTGTTACTGAAGTCAGCTTAATACAAAATTTGAAGACCATTCAAGTCTGTGATCTCCCCATTCTCACCTACAACTCTTCGTCATTTTCGCTCTGATTCGTCATGGTCACACTCTTAAAGGACCGGATATTTGTCTCCAACTTACTCTGCCAATTTTACCAGGTCCCCTCTCCTTCCAGCGCATGGAATTCCTCTTTCAATCAGAAAGTTATGTAATTCTATGGCGCCTAGTCTCTTAAAGTCAACAACACGAAAGCCGCCACTGGCAACAACGGTCGCCATGTTGAAAAGCTGTCGACCAAAACATGAGAATTTGGCCTTTCCCTGTTGCCCTCTTGGTGGCGCACCGAATTGTGAATCGCTCGTATTATGTTTGCCAGGTCCGAACAGCACCACCCAGGGAGTATACGCCTTCGACCAGACAAGGTACAAGAAGACTGGTACTGAACAATACTATGCCTGGCAGTACCATACAACTGTACAATCATTTGGTAGATGGATAAGTAGTTATCAATGGACTAAGCAATGTATAGCACTATAACGTCAATGACCAATGTGACATTTTTCTCCAAACGCTTCGATCTTTACTTGACAAACATATATATTTCTCTTTCTACATACTAAAATTTCACACAAGCCACAAACCTCAGAGACTCCTAGAGTCAAGGCCTTGATGTGTGATCGACAGACGGCCATGTTTCACTCTGGCGACACTTCTAAGATGGGAGAAAGTGAAGCACTCAGTTGTCTAAGCATTAATTGCTCACTAAATACAGAAATATTATTCCACTTGTGTGCAGCAACTCAACAGTCAAATTGTCTGCATGGTTTAGTCGAATGTGTATAAAATGCTGAAGGGCCGGTGGGTGAAAAGTTTCCAACACGCTATTGGTTATTCCAACGTCTAGGATTATACGAATGAGCAGCACATGCTTCAACTTGAATGCGTCAGGAGGTCGTCAAGCTGACCTACATCTCGGGAGCAGTAATGCCAACTGCTTTCCCTCAAACAATGCTTTAGTAATCCACCAATATGGGCGGCCATCGGGGCAAAAAAGGCAACATGAAAAATAAAACAAAATGATATATTTAATACATAAACCAGTATAAAACATAGAATAAAAATTAATAAATAAAAACATAAAACAAAACTGGGAAACACATATAGATTATGCATCACAAATAAAAGATGAAAGAATTGAAAAAATAAATAAAAAATATAGAATAAAGAAAATGAGCAAAAAAAACCATGAAACATAAAACATCAAACAATGAAAAAGTGTGCTGATAACACACTATTGGAACATTATGCATTCATTCTGCATTCCACTTATTTTGTTTTTCTATGGGTAGGGCCTACATTAATAAAAATAAAAATTGCAAAAGCAACTAGAAAATATCAACATAAAGAAAAAAACAAAAGGAAAAAATAGTTATTAAAACAAAAGACAAATCTAATGATAAAAATGTTTTCGATACATAGGAAATTTTTACACTGAATTTCTTTCTTTGCGCCGTCTAATTTACGGAGCTCTGGTAGTGCCATCCGACTTGTTCAGATACCGAGATAATTTTTCTTCATTAAGTCGACTCATAAAGTGTATTTAGTCGATTTAACGACATAAATGATGTAGTCAAGTCGACTTCCAAATTATAGTTAGTCGACTTGGGAGATATTTCATGACATCAAGTCTACTTTCGGAATTCCCTACGTCCGTCGACTTCGCGAGATTATTTATGTAATTAAATCGACTCCTTTATTTGGTGAGACGACTTTGGCGGGAGTCAATTTTTGAAGTGTAAGAAGCAGAATTGAAATAGTCCGTTGATAATTCTTTCACCATTAGGAATAGAGTTTTGCAATTCAAAACTTGAAATACTTGCCCCTTTTTAAATTCATTAACGTCAATGTGTAACTCCATATTTGATTCTTTTTTTTTCTGAACACGATTTGCTTTTGGAACACAATTACAAAGCCTGTCTGGAAGTCCTTTGAACCTCAAAACAACTACACTGAAATGAATGTTTCCAAGAACCCCCACGTCCACATTGTTTAAAACAGAAAAGGGAAAATAATTGAATTTGCCTGTACTAATTTGGTTTTTGTTTTGTTCTAAAGCTGGAAGAAACGTTTTACCAACGCGCCTCGCGTTATCTTTCATCGATTTATTTGGAATAAAAATTGAGCATCTTTTTGGAATAAGCACAAGTTTCTACCTTAGACAAGCGTAAGTGCGTACATAGTGCTTAGCCGTAGGAAACAGAAGGACTTTGATACTTGTAAAGCTGTCTGCTACAATGTAATCTTACTCGTGGATGCAGCGGACTTAGGCTAACGTTGGATAAACCTGTGCAGAAAAACAGGTTTGGCTGATGAAGAGCGAGGCTTCAACTTTGCGTACAACCTTTTTGAACAAACTGCGGGTTATTCATACCAATCGATGAATAATCAATTACTGGCTAATTTATGTACATGATTCATCATGTCGATAAAAATGTACTGCATGCATCAACATTAAAGCAACCATACGCCATATGCTGAATCTATTAGCTGGAGTGTGCATCGCGAAGCGTGTAGGGCTAGATGGGGAATTCTATCGATGAGTTATTTATGTAAATGAATCGTTAGGTCAATTAATATGCCTGCATCATCTACATAGTTGATTTCTTTTAAAGGGAAGCACGCACCCCAATCTATCAGTCTTAATGCTCAGTGAAGCAAAGCGTTTGAGATTGGTCTGTCGGAATCGTCAGAAGTGTAAGTCGCGGAAGGGTTGATGGGTATGGTTTTCTGTGGGTTTGTTTTCGCTTTGCTTGTAATTACCATAACGCCAACACGTTATTAATATTCATAATATTGTCATGTTTAGGTCGAATAAATAAAGCACATAAATTGCACCACCTGCGCCATCACAGCGATGATTGCCCATCTGTGTACATACCGTCTTCGAGAGAGCCCAAGCAGATCAAAGGATGGCTGTAATTTGAAAACACAAACGGACCTGTATGCGATGCCAAGGCATTATGTTGTACTTTATTAACAAGAACTACCAGTATCTATTGATATGCTAGACAACCTTGCAGTGAGTAGCATGCACAGGCATGTACGTTCCAGATCGGTTGTAAACGCGGCAGATTATAGCCGTATATCAATACCAACCTTTCCTGCTTGTTCCACTGGTTCGAATCCAGCCTAGGGTCATAATGCGTGTGCACTTTGTCAATCATTGCCTCTCTCCATCTACGTGTAACTGGGTACCTGTGAGGGCAGAGATAGTTATTGTGGCTGTTTCAGCTGCTTTGTACCGAAAGTGTCACCATCCGGCTGTACTCTCCCCAGAGAGTTGAGATGGTTTTGGACCGTTTCATGGGCCCGGTAAACAGGGGGTAATAATGATGTACAGCATTTGATCAATGTTAAAAGCACCTTGTAAGTACCTTGTAAGTAATAAATACCTATATTATCATTATATTGAACTAAAATCCTTACAACCTGAAACAAATGAATCGTGGGAATTTCTTTGGAAAGCAAAGCAATTACAATTTCGAAACTTGACGTTAAATTTGCATGAAGTATGAAGTGTGCTTGAATTAATCATCTTGCTTTTGGTAACTCAAGTTAAAGAAGAGTTGAGAAGAAATGGCAAGAAAATCTGAATAGGTGTTCAACCTCAATAAAACACATCTTGCCCACATTCTTCAGAGAGATGACAGAAGGACTTTGTATATTTCACATAAGATGTGCATGGTGGAACAGTGAACAATTGCAAAATTTAGCGAAAGGAATACACAAAATTTGACGGCAAAGGTGAAACACCTGATTGGAAACTCCTTCACTTTTATGAATAAAGGTTGTAATTAAGAATTTCATTACTTGAAACTCTTTGAAAATTGAAAATTGAAAAAAAGTCACTGAATAAGGCATTCGTCTGTTTTGTGAAAAGGAAAAAGGGTTCTCAACCATGTAACTGTCGTAAAATCGACGCAATGGAAAAAATTACAAGCCAGACTATGCTAGTTAAGTGTCTCAAAAGTACCAAACTAAAACGAATTACACGTGATGCTTGCTTCCACAATATCCTTTAAAATAAATCTTTTCATGTCTTCTCCTCCTCAGTCTTTAAAATTCGATAAAAAATATTAATGAGCCCAATATAATTCACCCTCCGTTTCCATTGCATGTCGTAATATGTTATTCCCACTGCAATTGACCATGCCATGCTTCAGCTTATCTCTTCACAAGCACTGGGCATAATGGAAAGTTTTTGTGGCCTCAAAGTGAAAATTTCGTTCGCTATATTATTTAATTATTCTAGCACTACAATTTACTAAAACATACCCAATCGACATACAAGAAATTAGTCAATTCTTTATAATGAGAATTGTCAATGTTACTTACATTTTCTTAAACTTCAAGGACCTTTGCCGTTAAAACCCTGGTAGTGCAAAGTAGAGTTCATGACTTAAAGTACTTTCCATGAACCAATAGCGTATTTGCGAAACAAAATATCTCCAATCTATGCAAAAGCTATTTAAAATATTACATTCAATAGTACAATCGTAAAACAAAATCGATCATGTCAGTCAATAATAATATTTCATTAATTAATTTCATTCAATTATCAGTCAATTTATAACTTGGGAAGACAAAAATAAAACTGGACTAATTCAGCCAACTTCTCAACAGAAATAAGGCTTCTGTAAACTACATCTAAAAGAAAGAGTCAGCTCATACCTGGATAGAACAAAGACAGAAAGACCACGTAACGCAGGCGCACATTATCAACCTGTTTTAGGTTTACCTTTGATAGACCTTTGGTTCATAATTTGTTCATTATAGTATTAGTCTGTGTCTGCTTGAGTGACCAGCAAAGAGAAGCGTCCCAGGGTCGGTAGGCAAATTCTAGTGGCCTTGTCGGATGTGTATAAGATGACGGAGGGGCGGTAGGTAAGGTGCCAACATGCTATTAGTTATTTCAACGTCCAGGATATTCATATCCACCACTATGGACGGCCATCGGGGCAAAAAGACAACATGAAAAACAAAACAAAGGCATATATTTAAAATATAGATAAATAGTATAAAACAACGACTAAAAATAAATTAATAAAAAGTACAAGAAAAAACAGGAAAAAACAAATAATTTAAGCACCACAAATAAAAGAAAACATGATAAATAAAACACTGGAAAATAAAACAAAATATAGAATAAACAAAATGAGCAATTAAAAATACCAAAACAACTAGAAAAGGTTAATATAAATAGAATGAATACAAAAGAAAAAAGAATGAAAAATAATAAAAATAAATCTAATGATAACAAATGTTTTCGATACGTAGGGCACGTGTACGTTGATTTTCTTGTTTGCACCGCCTGTCTAAATACACGTGCTTTTATAGACTTGACTCAAATCGAGATACACATCGAGACCACTGTTTATAATATAATATAGTATAATATAATATAATATATATAACCAGTCCTCTGGAATTGCCGAACTTTCGGTAACTGAGTACCTTCTTCAAGGCAAGCAAATTATATTCTTGTCAATATTCTAATCACGGTACTACGAAGCCCTTTCTTATTCCGCTGTTACTTGCGTCGCCCTCTTGTGTCCACTTATAATGAACGAGTCTACAGGTATGACTATTCTGATTGGTGGAAATTCCGTATACATTATGAAGATCATCTCGTTCATGTGCAATTACGAATAACTATCACAGACTTGGGTCCAATTGTCTCATCCGTCAGGTCGGACATACTGACTGGTGACGCATGACACAGGTTGTACAATAAAGGCTATCAAATGAGGGCGCATTACAAGGGTTATGCGACCTGCTGGGCCGAGCGCGACGACCGTGTAGTGCGTAGCGGTGTAGACGATAAATCTGTCCCCCGGTAAAAGTGTCGGGGGGGGGGCAGGTTTATCTAGGTAAATGCAGGTAACCCCCCCGTAATTTTGCCCCCCCGCGTTTTGCCACGCAGAAGTTAATATTTTCGTATTAGATTGATTAATTTAGTCGTATGAAATACATAGTTAGATTTGTAAGCCCTTCACCAAGTTGTAAAAGGGGAAGGGGGTATGAGACTTAAAATCAACCGAACTTTGTCATTTGGAATAAAAATTAAGCTTTTTTGTTTTATAGAGGCTTCTGGGCACAATTACAGAATACCCCGCCACTCACCTCTCCCATATCGTAGCTGGCCGCGATGCACGCGCTTGACTACTCACATATGGCTTCGCCCAGGGCTCGCTCACGTACGTACGTAAGCCCAACGTTACATTTTCCAACAAACTTACTTTGGACTTACAATATTTCTGTACATCCCATTCACCGAGTGGTGCTTCGTTTTTCATGTGGATTCAAATTTCCGCACTGAGTTTGGCGGTGGTCAAACATGAGAGATCCGGATTTTGGGCATGGTGCACACGCACACCCACCTGGATACGAGTGCGTTTGGGTACGAGTTGACCTACTGCTCTGCCCGAATACGTGCAATCACGTCAAATTGCCTGACTAAAAGACACAAACAACAACTTTCTGTTTTCATCCATACGGTTTCCTTCTTGTATGATACTTTCTCATTAGAGTATTCATGATATTCCTTAATCACCATTCACAAGTAGAGAAATGTCAGGGAAAACTCGGCAAAACTGAATAAATTCCCTCTGAAATGTTGGCTTTACTTTCAACTTCTGTTGGTTACTAATTTGGAGGCACGAGATAAAGATGGGCAAAACTTTGGCAGAAAATGGATTTTTATAGTGTGCAAGTTGGCAAAAGGGACTTTGAGTGTTTTAAATTCTAATCGGTATGGAAATGAGGGGCAAACAACTTTATCTGAGCTTGATGTTGATCGATTACTTTTGGGGTCCACCTGTCTGAGTCAAGAGCCATTTTACTGGCTTCTGTCGCTGTAGTGGGATTCAGTGCGCATGCACACCAACTAAGTGAGGGGTATGAACATTAGGGAACCGAAGTGAATACGTCACGCGCACAACTAGTGTGTAAAAAGCATCAACGCAAGAACCAGCGCGCGAACATACACGCACGCGTATTCTATTCGCTTGCACTGCACTTTCTGGTTCACATTGACGTCACACTTCGGTACTCTATACGTGTCTGCTATAATGTAATCTTACTCGTGGGTGCAGCAGACTTGACATTGGATAAACCTGTGCAGAATACCCGGAGTTGGCTGATGAAGAGTGCGGCGAGTCATCCACTTTGCGTACAACCTTTTTTTTTTTACAAACTGCGGGTTATACATACCAATCGATGCATAATCATTTACTAGCAAATTTATGCACATGGTTCATTACGTCGATAAAATTGCCCTGCATCCATTAACATAAACGGCAACTGTACACCATATGTTGACTCTATTAGCTGGAGTGTGCATTGCAAAGCGTATTTGGCTACTCAGGAAATTCTGTCGATGAATTGTTTATATAAATGATTCGTTAGGTCACTAAACACGCCCTGCATCCATCTACATAGTTTATTTCATTTTGAATTACCTGCATCATCACGGCGATGATTGCCTATCTGTGTACATACCGTCTTCGAGAGGGCCCAAGCAGATCAAAGAATGGTTGTAAAAGGAAAACACTAACGGACCTGTGCGCGACGCTTCTAAAAACAGAAGGGGGCGTCCGAGGCATTGTGTTGTACTTTATTAACGAGAACTAGGTCGGTATCTATTGATATGGTAGACAACTATGGAGTGAGTGGCATGCATATAGGCATATCGCTGTACGTTCCAGATCGGTTGTAAACGTGGCAGATCGGTTGTAAACGTGTATATCAACATCAACTTTTCCTGCCTAACATATCTGGCTAGACTGCGGTCGCTTGTTCCACTCGGAACCCGTGGTGTCTTTACGGCTTACACATTTAGAGTATAAAGGCACCACGCCCCTCACCCACCTTAAAAACAGTTTTTGATCCTCGAGAATCTTTACACGACCCAAAGGCGCTATCAACCAACACGGATAGAGAGCAAGATTTGACAAACTTCGCCAAGAAACCATATTCGGCTGCGCTTACCAAATGCTGTTTGCTGAAAATCCCCTATTCCTTTTATTTTCAATGATACAAGTCAGATTTGTTAAAACTTCACTACTCACCCACTTCTCTTAAAGTAAATGAAAAGCAACATTAAATACTCCTTATTTTCTGGCCATCTCATTTTCTATGAGATCGTCGTTTCACCACCGTAAATGAAAACGAAATGTCTGAATCTAAATCCCTTCAACCATATCATATGTGTTTTTAATATTAGTTTTCATTATCAATTTTTAATAAATTACTGACATTAAAAAGTGTTATTGTTTTTGTGACTCTTGAACTTGTGCTGTGCCGTGGCCTTGTGGGTAAAGAGTATCGGGTTTGTAGTCGGCGGCTAAAACCGCAGGCTGCGGGTTCGAATCCAGCCTGGAGTCATGGTGCGTGTGCCCCCGGGCAAGGCACTCTAGCTGTCAGTCATTGCTTCTCTTCACCAAGGTGACTCACGTTAAAGGAGAGTTGATAAGAAATGGAAAAAAAGTCGGAATAGGTGTATAGCCTCAATAATCCACATCTTGCCCACATTCTTCAGAGTGATGACAGAAGGATTTTGTATAATTTACATAAGATGTGCATGGTAAACAGTGAACAATTGTATTTTAGCCAAAGGAATACACAAAATTTGATGGCAAGTGTGAAAAACTATAAAGAATAAAGGTTGTAATTAAGATCTTCAATACTTGAAACACTTTCAAAAACACTTCAGTTTAAAAGTCACTGAATAAGGCATTCTACTTTTTTGTGAAAAGGAAAAGGGTTCTCAACGCGTAACAATGGAACTATTGTTTAATCGAAGAAATAAAAAAACTACAAAGCCAGATTATGCCTTTTAGGTGTCTCAAAATTACAAAACTAAAACCAACTACACGTGATGCTTCTAAGATTTTAAGATTCTAGGATCTTGTTTCCACAATATTCTTTAAAATAAACCTTTTCATGCATACTCATCCTCAGTCTTTAAAATTCGAGGAAAAATAATTGAATTAGCCCACATTAATTCACCCTCCGTTTTTGAGAAAGTTTTTAAAACTGGATTGCCATTTCATCAACGTAGTGGAACAGAAACCCAGGGTGAAAATCCTTTCAAGTTTTTCAAGAATTAAATACTAAAATGAGTACTTCTAAGTTGGTAAAGTATTTGTTTTTTAAATTCTTTATAAGCCTTAACTCCCCTCACGTCTGTGAAAAAGGAAAAATACAACTGCTTTTTTCTCCCTTTTTATCTGTATCGTCAAATAAATTATGTTGACGCCGTTGTGTTGGTATTCTGCGTCACCATGAAAATAGGTCGGATGAATTTTGAGCGACCTTTTGATTTGCACTGTTGACTCCTTGCGTTTGTATATATGAGACAAAATCGACAACTTCACATTGCAGCTGGAATGCGTGCGGCATCTGTTCTTTGTAATACCATCAGATTCGTCTGAAGTGAACATTATATCTTGACTCTATTTGCCATAAAAACGTTCTAGGGCTAATTCACAACTTCCCAGGAACCTGTGAGTGAAGTTGTATCATACCCATCACCATACGTTCCAGATCGATAGTAAACGCGTGAGTTATCAATAGCCCAAACACCAACCTCTCCCGCCGAAATATCAATCAAGTTCAGCTGGTCGTCATCCAGGATCCATTTGGATCCCTCAGCATCTTTGTCAGCTCCCCGGCCCACCCGTTCATTCCACAGTGCCCACTTGTTTCCCGCCGGTGAAATGGAGATCCTTTTCATGTTCTTGGTGCTCTCTGAAGTCAAATGACCATCGTACGACTGCCATGACCCAAAGCTACAGTCACCAAGCACAGGCAGGTAGAAAAGACTGCCCTCCGCGTCGAGAAGCCATACATTGTTCGGACCTACGAAGACCTGACTAATAAACTCCATGTCGGGAACGTTCTTTGGAATCCACGCTGAACCGTGATCACCTGAATCACCATACGTGCCTTTTCGACAGTAGACCATTCTCTTAGACGACAGCCACGGTGTAGCCCAGAGCCCAGAGTAACCCGCAGCAACTATATACGCCAAAAATTGTCCCATGGGAGTCCATTCGGTACCACTGGGTTTGATTTCAGTTATATGTGTTCGCTGATACACCTTGAAGTCATTAAGTGCCCATATGTACCCGTTAGGAGTAACAGCTAACCCCCCCATTTTGGACCAGGGTTGCTTAACCCATTTTCCAAAGCTGGTGGGACTTTTCACTTCTCTGCAAAAGACTTCGTTGTCGGTGTTCTCAACCCAAACGTGCCGTGCTCCTGTTGCAATCTGTTTCAGTGTACCTAAATGGGTATCGCCTTCAACAGAAAATCCAACACCAAAACACAACAGGCCAACCAACATCAAGCTGCAAGAAAAAAACCAACAAACAAAAATCGATCAAATGTTTTAGGAGGGCAATAGTTTGATGTGCGATTAATCATGGAATTCGATTGTGCCTCGTAAAACAAAACGAACAACTGAAGCAAAACAAACAAACAAACAAACAAACACCCCAACAACCCCAACAAACAACCCAACAAACAAACTCCCCAACACCCCAACAAACAAACAAATTGAACTGCACCAAACCAACCGACTCAAGCCCCGCCGAGCCCAGCCGAGCCGAGCCAATCCGAAACGAAGGGAAAAAAACCATTTTATGTTCATTAACACCGATACTCTCAATTCTTCCTAGTCTTTAATTCACGAGCAGAAACAGAATTGAAGTTCCTCGCGCACATCACAGCCGGAGCACGTAGCGTTTGCTATGTCCTGCGGAAAGGCCTATCCGTAACAACCTCGTGGTGCTAAATGGCAATGTGAACCGCATCACTCGTCACCCAGCGCCCATACAGGGCCCTGGAAGAGGCAACTGTGTTTTACAAAATACTTTTTTGTATAGGAAATATCTCATAGTTGACGCGCGAAGCATTCTCAATTGCCCACTGTCGCAATCAACACAAGTATTTGCAGTGAGCACTTGTCATACGCACAAGGACAGGTTAACCTTTGAAATGAACTCTGTCCAACGAGTGCTAGACAAAAAATTATGATTTGCCCTTCCCAGCGCCCTGTGTGGGCGGTGGGTGACGAGCAAATATGAATCGCTCGTGTTCTGTTTCTAGAGGTAAAACTTGAAGACAAAGTGGTCTGCAATGAGTAACTCGCCGAGGACAACGAGCGTATTACACTCACCCAAACTCAAACATTCACATGAGCGTTAAATTGCCTAACACACACAATCAAACAAAACAAAAGAGAGTTTAAGAAATTTAGACGTACCAAGTTGAAATGGCGTCCATACTTCTTGTCAGTGTCCAATCGCTTGCAGCAAGTCTAAAAGTTGAATGAGAAAATCCTTGATGGAAAATCTTGTTTGAGACTGACGAATGCGTCAACACCATCGCCAAGCTTTATGTACCGGTATCCGTCAAAATCGCTCCCGAGTCAGCAACCGACCGACACCTTTTTACTAGTTTGTCCCTTGTGGATTTCAAGTTCTCATTGAATGTCCTGCACCCCTTTATTTATTTATTTTTTCAGAAAAAAAATGAGCGTCGTTTTTTAAATATGCAAGGTTGCAGTGGGACTTTGCCTTAGAAAGGATGACGTACGCCTTTGCTTAGCCAAAAGGAAACTGAAGGACTTTAATACTTACGCAAAAACTCGTTGCTATGCTATCAATGAAAGTGTAGTTCGACTTGAAGCCTTGTCACACTAAACACTGAGAGAAGGTGTGCAGAATAGACGGAGGTCTCTGATGAAGAGTGAGTCTCACACTTTATGTTCAACCTTTTATAATAATCAAAACTGCGGGTTTTTCATACCGATCGATGAATAATCAATAGCAGGCAAAATTATGGAGATCATTCATCATTTCCATACAAAACACTATACCCATCTATAGTTAATTTACTCGATATTTAAACGGGCAAACATACACCATGTGCCGAATCTATTAGCTGTGGCGGTTGGCAAAGCGAGGCGTTAAGGGTCGGTTGAGAAATTCTAGAGGCCGAGTCTGATGTGTATAAGATGCTGAAGGGCGGCGGATATAAAGTTTTCTGCGGGTTTATTTTTGTTTCGCGTGTCATCAACCAAAGGCCGCCTCGTTATTGATTATTCCTCTATTGAGGATGATATCCAGCAATGGTTACCTCTTTGTGTATGTATCCTCTACGGCAGAGCTCAATCGCATTAAAGGTGACCACACACCTTTAAGTGCATTTGCTCAAGTAGGCAACCAGTAAACAACTACATGTATATTGGATGATATGTAGGGTGTTGTCTATGATTATGTATACAGATGAGGGCAGGACGTAAAAATGCATCCATATCACCAGCTATGGGCCAAATTGTTAAGCCAGCAGGTGGTGCGTTTTCCTCTCGGCTGTCTTCGACATCTCGGAGCAGCGCAGGAGGACTTTGGCCAGGTGCCTTCAACATCTTCCAATTAGCAGCTGGGCGAGATTATCAGAATCATGAGTCTGACAAAGCGGGGCTGCGGTCAAGTTGATGGCCAAGTCGTCTGGATCTTCTTCTTGCCACTTGATTCTCCAGCTATATGACCCAGAGGGTGGGACAGAACCCGCACAAGGCTTCCCTCACCCAATTTTTGTGCAGGCCTCTTCAACAACTCCAAGCCGCAAAGCGACTTAAAAGCCTCTTGTGGTGCTGGTAGATTTTAGAAGCTGCAAGCCATTGAAGCTGGTGGCAAGAACTTGCATTTGTGCGGTCCAGGAGTGACGCCGGGTCGCACAGCTCCTGACGGATGGTGGTGCTGTGAGGTCATTTCTGGGCGACCAGGCGGCAATTTCCAGGGATGCCCCGCGTGCCTCAGTCCTAGGATGACTCTAGAGAAGGTAAGGTAGAAAAGCTTACCCCTCAATCAACCTGACCGGCTGCCAACGGTCAGCGGGTTCTCCTCAGTGGGAAAAAAATATCTCAAATCAAAGAAACAAATTGCATGTTGGCTCATACGAACTCTCGTTGACATCCATCCCAACCTTCCCAAGAGACCAACTACTTTGCTTGGCAAGTAGCTTGAGGCTTTTGGTGTGGAGGTCGCTGCGCTCTCAGACACGAGGCTCTTGGACACAGGAGAACTGAGACTCGGACCTTCTTCTGGTCTCGCAACCCCAAGGATCAGGGTTACAGGGTACTTCTAGCACTGGCTTTGCCATTGCTAATCCGCTGCCCCAAGCTGACTAAGATGCTTCGTCCAGCATGGCTGTTTTGCTGCACAGGCCTCACTTATAAGTGGCGGTGGGTTGTCGGATTAGGTGGCCCGTCAGTATTTAAATTTTCCATGACATCACGCAATATGACTCATCGTCCATTTTTATGCTTCATCCTGATGTGCAATTTTTTTTCACAGGGAAGTTCATGTTCATGTTTACCCATACTAAGGTCAACCTGTACCAGAATGTTTACCCTTTCCTCGTTCTATATTCAGAAGTTTTCACGTGTTGTGCAATCTCTTAAAAACGATCAACCTGTTCCAGGCTTTCTGACCCTACCCTCATTGTTTATTTCTAACCAAACAAAAGGTCAACCTGTGCCAAAATTTTTAACCCTTTTTCTTTCCTATTCATATCCTTACGATCACATTATTATGCTCATGCATATCCATGTGACCTTTTCATACTTCTTTAAAAAGGTCAAAGTGTGCTGGATAGTCCGCCCAGTAGTACAGACACAACGAAAATCGTTTGGTGGACCGTACAACTGAATTCGATATAGCCTTTATGTATGCACACTTAGCGCTCGTATTTGCACTATATATAAGACAGATTTTAGCGGGATATCTACAAGTACAAATTTTACAGGGAGTTCAGTATATTCCTACACTCTGGGGGAAAAAGCCAATCAACGTTGATATTACTGTTACATAATGAGGAAATATGACACAGGATTTAAAATTTAAATAACAAAGTGACTTTTACCATTTGCTGAAAAGTCCATCACCTGTATTTATTTTGGGTATTTAAATCATACCTATAACACTCTCTAAACTTAATTAAAAACAAAACTAAATAAAATAGCTAGTCCTTAATAAGTTCTTTGTACTGATGAAAGACATTTTTAGACAGGAATGTTGTTTCAATGAGATGGAAGAGAATTACAAGGCCAAAACAGCAGTCCTTTCGAGATCTACATATTACAACACTGAAATGAATGCTTCTCGCATTGTACACTACTGTTTGCGTTACTTGTTAAAATGACTTTAATACACCTTCACCTCATAATAGGTTTTGATTTTCTCCATTTTTACCACAGAAAGGCAAATAAACTATTTTGGCGAGATTATGCCTCTGGTCTCTGGATACTGGTCTGATGACTCTTTAGCGATATTTAATATTACATTGTTGACTCCGCATCAATGTGGGACAAAGTTGACAATGTCACATTGCATCCTGAATTATGCGCTTAATTGGAATCTGTGCTTGAACCGCTATTAGATTCTAGGAATGTGAACTTCTTTTTGCGAGACTTTATTTTGCCATAAAATATCACGAGGCTACTTCACATCTACCCAGGAACCAGTGAGTGAAGTTATGTCGTATTCATCGCCGTACGTTCCTGATCGATAGTAAACGCTTGAGTTGTCAATAGCCCAAACACCAACCTTTCCCGCCGAAATATCTATCAAGTTCAGCTGGTCGTTATCCAGGATCCATTTGAATCCAGTGGCATCTTCGTCAGCTCCTCGGCCCACCCGTCTCTTCCACAGTGCCCACTTGTTTCCTGTCGGTGAAATGGCAATCCTTTTCATCTTCTGGGTACTCTCCGACGTCAGACGACTGTCGTACGACTGCCATAACCCAAAGCTATTGTCACCACACACAGGCAGGCAGAAGAGACTGCCCTCCTCGTTAAGAACCCATACATTCCTTGGCCCTACAAATAGCTGAGTAATAGACTTCTTAGAAGGAGAGTCCTGTGCAATCCACGCTGAACCGGAAGAACCCGTATCCCCATACGTGTGTCTTTGATAAGATAACGTGGTACGCGAAAACTGCTGTACCGTCCAGACACCAGGGAAGCCCGCAGCAACCTCTGCCGTCCATGAGTACCCGTCTAGTTTCCATCTGGTACCCATGGGGTTGCTGTGAGTTACTCCTTCTCGGCGATAAACGAAAGAGTCCATATTAGTGCCAAGTGCCCAAATGTGCCCCTCTGGGGTAACAGCTATGGCCCGCTTGTAGTACCAAGGTTGCTTGACCCACTGCCCGTAGCTGGCTTCACCATTCACCTCTCGGCTGAAGATTTCGTTGTCAGTGTTCACAACCCAAATATGTCTTGGCCCTGTTGCGATCTGATTCAGTGTACCTAAATTTGGGCGACTATTCCTTCCAGCAGTAAACCCGACTCCAAAACTCAACAGGCTAGCCAGCATCCAGCTGCGAAAAAAACCCAATAACGTTTGAGGAGGATGGTGAATGTTTTTTGTTTTCACTCAATACTTTATCAAAGTCTGGAGCTGGAAGACATTAGTGTTCTTAAACAGGTAAAACAAGTACAACGCATTACGTTCATTTTGCGCACGTGTGTGAAAACACGAACTATAAACAGCAAATAAATAACGAGTATAAAATGAACACTCCCGACCAACATCTCTTTTTAACCGATGAGAGGGTGCTATTAAGGCGGATAGCAACGTACTGTCCGTGAATAGTTCAATGCCGTGAAATATGTGGATGGTTAATAATAAAACAACTACATTAAATATGTTTACTTTATTTCTCTCAGTGTTGAAAATTATACTGCGTGAATCTATGAGCTGCCGTTGTCATGCGAAGTCGAATGGCCTCACACAATGAGTAGAAGCCGCTTGGCACGCGGCTATGAAACTTTCCCGAAGGGGAATTTCTTTTCTTTTGCCTTTAATCACCCTCCCCATGCCACCCCTTTGTCAGTTATTTCACTATTCTACGTGGTAGATAGCAGACGTTAACGATGAGCTCCCCCCCCCCTATTAGTGATATTTGGAAGTCCCTGAGCTTAATCTTCCAGCTTTGAACAGTGTTTGCAGGCAGGTGATTCCATTCCACCAGGGTTCTGAGTGGAAATATGTTGACACCTGCTCACAATACCATTGCTTACACAGAGGAGAACCCTGTTTTGTGCCTTTAGATAGAGAGCGTTTCAGATGAATCCAGCCCCAGGGTACCTTGAAGGGAGAAGCATGCGTACCTACATGTTGTTATTACGTGCCAGGTGCGTGTAATACATTTTCTGCAGAAGTATCAATTGAGACGTGACTTGTCTTTCGCTCAGACTACAACTTCCACAAGCTTCCCATCGGCAATCCTTGTGATACTCTGAAAGGGTTGTCGTTGACCGCTGTAACAGTACAGCTTCCGTGACCCAGAAGATGTCGTCACTCAACGCGAAGTGACAGTTTTTACCATTATTGTCACTGGACGCCATCTTCATAGGAAAATGACGGATACGTATCCAACGCCATCAGGTACAAGTTCACCAAAGTTCTGTGATTGCGCGCGTGTTGATCAAACTGTCTACAAAAAAGCTGCTGATATGCGTCACGAAAACTGGATGATGCACGTGACAGTCTGTCAAAAGTACTGTCATTTAAGAGATACCAATAAAAGCGGGGACTTAAATGTAATGAGACAACGACCACGAAAGGATTTCGCTGAAAATCCCTCAATCTATTTTTCTTTAATTTTCAATTTATAATACCAAATTAAATTTTTCCCAAACTCCAATACCTGACACTCTTTAAAATTAATTAAAACATCATTGAATACAATATTTTCCGTTTGTACTGGAGCTAACAGAAAGTTTTACACTGGGTCGGTTGTTTCGTCAACATAAATAGAACCGAATTACATAGGCAGTATCTGAGTCTTTTCGATCTCTCAAGATTATTACATTGAAGTGGATGCTTTTAAGATTCAAGTCTATTTGTTTCCATACGTTTTCCAAATAAGCCTTTAAAAATCCTTTCACCTCCATAGCTATCCAAACTTTTGTATGTTCTCAAAAAGGCAGGGTGAGCAATTAGATGGTGTTTAAAATTGGCCCAATAATTTCTCATCGCCATTTTTATTCGCTCTGTCGATTCTCTGTTGATACAGGTGGTACAAAATAGTCAATGGGACCCTGAATAATATGTAAAGCCCTGGTCTTAAAATACTTCAAACTTTTATATAAAGTGGACCAAAACGTCTAAGGATGTTTTAAGAGGTCCCAGAAACCAGTGAGCGAAGTTGTTTCATACTCATCACCGTACGTTCCTGATCGATAGTAAACATGATGTCCATCAGTGCCCCAAACTCCAATCTTTCCCGCCGAAATATCTATCAAGTCCAGCCGGTCATCGTCCTGGATCCATTCGGACATTGAGCCAGCTTTTCGGCTCACTTTGTGAATAAACCATATTGCCCACATGTTCCCTGCTGGAGATATGGCAATCCCTTTGATCATCTGGGAACTCGGTGGGTTTTCATGACTTTGCTCGTACAGCTGCCAGGAGCCGATGGCCCTGTCACCAAACACAGGCAGCCTGAAGATTTGACCCAATGTGTCAAGAAACCAAACCTCGTTTGGACCTACAATTATCTTGACAGTAAACTTCATTTTGGGACTAAAGGTGTATTCATACCACCAAGTACCATGATTACCTGAATCACCATACGAGCCTACTCGATAATACAGCCTCTGTCCAGACCAAAAGATCTGTACCGCCCAGAGACCGGATTTCCCCACGGCAAATTTATCCACTTCCAAGGACCCAACCGATTTCCAGCTTACACCCTCAGGTTGGTTATCAGTTATTCCTTCTCTAAGATACACATGCTTATAGTTAGAACCTAGCGCCCAAATGTAACCGTTAGGGCTGACAGAAATGGCCGTCTTGTTGGACCACTGTTTAACCCACTCTCCATGGCTGGTTGCACTGTTCAATTGTCGACTGAAGATTTCGTTGTTGGTGTTCACAACCCAAACATGCTTCGGTCCGGTTACGATTTGTTTCAGTTGATGCTTACACGTACACAATGCGGTATCACTCCCAGCAGAAAAACCAACAAGACAACCCAACAGGCCAACGAACACCAAGCTGCCAAAAATGGATGAAATATAAAGGCTATGGGAGAAGTACTTAATGGACAATTGTTTTCACTCAGTGCCTTATGAAATGCGGGGCTTGAATAATATGCAATACGCGTAATTAACACAGGAAAAAGTTTTTGAATTACCTATATGCATATACAAACGGAAAATCACGATTAACCTATGAACAAAAGGAACCAACAAAAACGCGAGTAAAACAAAACTTCCACATACCAAGTTGAAATAGCGTCCATATTGCTTGCAAATGTCCAGTCAGTTTCAATCAACAAGTCTGAAACTTGAATCAGATAAGAACCAAAATAGACCCTCTTGAAAATGAATTCATTTTTGCCCTACGTTTTACCTGCTTATATTACCTACGTACATGAACGTTAATATTCATGGACTTCAAGTGAAATAAAAGTACTTAGGGTAACCCAGATACAGTTTGTCTGAACAAAATTGAACATCGTTTGAATGGTCACCATTCTTTTCTCACAGGGCGTTTGTTCTTAAAAAGCATAATTACGTGGTTGTTTGCCTAGCAAAAGGAAAACTGAAGGATACTTACGCACGATGTCTGTAGCAGTGGAAGTCGACGTATCGGTGTGGGAAAGTAAACGTTAAGTAAAGTTTGCAGAATAACCGGAGTTGGCTGAGGAAGAGTGAGTCTACCACTTTGCGTACAACATTTCATAATGGCCAAAACTGTGAGTTACTCCGATCGAGGAGTAATCAATGACCGGCCAAATTATGTAAATGATATATTATGCCGATACAAGTGCACTGCACCCATCGACGTGTTTTAATTTTTTCTACATATTTAACGGCAACCACACACCATATGTCTATGGAGAATTAAATTTTATAAGTCGACGGTCATAAATGCAGCTCGTTGAAAATTCCTTCATCCGTTTAATTTTATTTTCACTGGTTACCAACTGTGGTTGTCCATGCTCTCGACTGACAGGGAACCACCTCAATTAATTCATTTGGACAATATCCAAAATAATAGGGGCCTATTGCCTTCACGAGGGCACTTCTAAGAGTAACCCCACGATATGCTGATTTATCTTTAGTGCCCCAGAAAACTGATTATGAATAATTTTTACACATCAAACCTACTGCTGTTTTAATACTAACCTATACAGAGGTGGACATTCTTTATTCAGAAAATCTATCATAATGAAGTTTCATGATGGGGGCGTGCCTGTGGGGGTTTCTGGCACAGCGTGTGCACCGAGAGTAGGACACAGCAAAACCACAAGAAGTACCCTCTCTGAAATCTGACCTTCATTCATCAGTTGATTCCGAGTGAAACGTAATTAAAACAAACCCCTGCTAAAAGAAAAAAAGAAGTAGGCCTACATGCATTGCATACTGTAAACAATCACACGCGATGATAGTAATTAACACAGTTATAAAAAAAAACAATTTGAACCGTTTACCCGACGGGCAGTAGGCCTACTTGGCTTAAAGAACCCTTGAGAGTTCGGCAAGAATGTACACAAAGGCCTACAGCACTGGGAAACTTAAAATGGCCTGCCGAAGCAATGAACATGTTGCAGGGATACTCCATGTACTTTAATACAGAAACAGTCCCAACTTAATCGTTGCAATGTCCCATACATATTGAGCTGTGCTTACAGCGCGCACTGCGACTGCGGCGGCGACTACACTATCTTGCTGCATACACAATACAAGCCAAACGTCATCAATGTGGAAATACTGTGGCGGCGCGCGTACATGTACATGTACTGCATGTTTATACGTACACAGTACACGTCACTTCAATGGTACATCTGCATGCATTTAATACTGCGGAAAGTCGAGAATGGTGACCGCAAAGAACACTCGTTTATACAAAAAATAAGACCAGACAAGTCTAGGCTATACAACTCACCATTCGCCAACTGTCCCACTTTCTCTTTTTCAGTGTTTCCCCGGCCAAAGGAAGAAGTCTTAAGCTAAAATGTGGACTTTTATGGCGTCTGCTCTCAGCCTTGTGGCTCAGCTACCGTGACCCAACGAAAGTTCTCGAAGAATTTGCGCCGCGCCCCGTCACAGTTTTCCAAAGTATCCGTTACCTGACCGATACCTCCTGGTTTTTAAGATGGTTTGCATCCCAAAAAATCAGTGACAAGGATTTAGTATTAATTGCCAAGTAACTAAATACCAACCTTATTCAAATTACTCGATTCAAATATGAAATTTAATCACCATTATCAAACAGTGATGGACTACTTTCTGTTTACGCGTAGTTTCACTGCTGCAATGGGACTAAGGTGGTTAGACTTATTTCCAGTCCATTTGGCGATTCCCCACAATAAAGTATCAACTGACGCAATTCAAGGACGGGACTACTACAAACGTTTCTCGGACCTTGAAATCAAGATGATCAGCCATCATTATTTTTCCGCGATCGATCCAAGGAGGACAGGTCAGGGGTAATTAAAGACCACATTTTGTGTAAAAGGGTGTAAAAAATTGATGATCTCTGGAACTATATCATATAAGCCCAAACAACTTCAACATTTATGATTTTACGTTGAAATTTAAAATCTACGCAAAATAAAAAATGTGCATCTGCATCACAAACAGCCCCAACTCCGCATAACAAATTTCTATAGCAAGGCATTTTAAAATTGACATCATCAATGTCCAACCTTTTCTTATTCTCCAAAGTGTCAGCTAATTCATACACTTTTAATTAACACGTGACGTGCGAGTTGAAACATGAGTAAAAGCACCGAAATGCGAGACAATACCGGAAATTATTGGCTCGTCAACTACCATGAAAGGACGATAGCGACGTGGAATGTTCGCGGCATGTTAAGTAATACACTAAATCAGGGAAAGTCTACTTTTTATCGACCGTCTTGTCCATTCATTTGCAATCTGTCGGTCCGTTGGGGCGAAGGTGCGTTCCAAAGCACTCTCCATCAACAATGTCATGACATAGGCCTCAACACTTAGATAAATCATTTCATTTTACAAGCGACAGAAATGAATGAAATGTGTGACCTAACGGACAATTATGAAAAACATAAACAACCAGGCAACATGTCCTATACACCTTGTAATCGCCCCATCTAAAAAATAATCACGAGAGGGCGCCATTCGAGAAGTTATCCTCACCGATGCATCCATGCTGGAACGCTATAATGTGTCAAATCGAATTCAACTGAAAAGCCACAGACCAGAGCTTTCATCTGCAGCCCACAGTGTTTGCTGTCGTGGACTTTAGACCATGCGTATACACCATGTCACATCCTCGTGCTCTGTCGTACACGAAACAACGGTGATAGGCTTACACGCATTTATTTTCATAAGCCGGGCTTCCTAACGATCTGCAGAAACTGATCTTTTCGTAGGAGTACTTCTACCAAGGTCGAAAAGCCAACGTTCCTACAGACAATTTGCTACGAAGCATAACTTTACTATGAAGCAAAAACGTTGTAGCTATGTAGGTTACTACCTTCCGAAGAGAAAAATATACAAGGTATGTCGAGTTGAACAGCCCCATTTTAATAGAAGGCTTGCGTGGAGCGCCCTGATACAGGACGTTTGTTATTTTATAGATTTAACAACAAATGCACAAAAGATTTACTCGAGCCTATCCTAGAGGAAGAAAGAAATGCCCTCTAACGTGACGTCATACGCAGGGGGTGTATATCGTTATCACATTGCAACCTTAAATAAAATTAGCCTCTTTGCTCCACTGTTAAATAATATTATAATTCTCTACGGTATGACTGTTGCCTTTGATACTCTCATCCGAGCTCAATATCATTTAATGATCCAGAGACATGTTGCCTGTCCTTGACACTGCTGACGGAAGTTGACAAAAACCACCGTCATCTACCCCGAAAGTTTCTGGTGGGATTTTTGTGCCGGTTTAATTTTAACAAATGCTGTCCATGCCCTAACCTCTCCAAACTATCTATACCTATAAGAAAAGATTTGTCAGTGGGAAAATAAGGTGTACATGTCGATTTAAAACAGTGTAAAATCGTTTTTGAATTGTTTTACAAGTGCATAAATTGAATAGTGAGTTTGTTGGTGCTGAATTTGTTCCTGTTATTAAGAATGTCATATATGTGGCCTTTTAAACATTCTTTTCCTTTGTTGTGATATCGAACTATCCATTTTAACTTTTTGTTCACCACAGAAAGTGTGCATGGGGATGATTCGATAGCCCATCCCAGTTCAAAAAGTGGGTGGGATATATGCTCCCATTCCCCGGGATTTACGCCCATGCTCCATAAGATTAATGCTGGTTAGTTTATATACAGCAGATGGACCTACGAAACCAATCACTTTCTGGTTCTGTGCACAAACATGGGTGCACAATCGTCAAACCTCTAAATCGAGGTTGAATAAAACATACGTGATTCCGAACAAGTACATAGCTTAATGTACTATAACTAACCTGTACTGAACGGTGCATTTTCATCAACTTTCCTCATGCAGGTTTTCCGATCCATCATCCGTCGAGCTGTTCGGCCCATCGTGGGTATCATTCTAGTCATAATCTTGTGCGGTTCCTACCTTGTCCTGCCCGGTCCCTGGGTGGGAAGTCTGTCGCAGTTCTTCAAGTCTAACCCCAGCCTTACTCCGGACGGCTTCTACGTTCGTGACCGGCGCGAATTCATCACGAGATACCGCCTAGATCCTTCCACGAACGGGTCCACAATCTTCCGGGAGTTTCTGCTTTATGGGGGCATCGATAATATGGAGGATTTCCCAGAACTGAGCGGCATTCTTAACCTGTTTGCCGCCGGGATACCAGGGTCCTATCGACACCGCGCTGCAGTGCTCTGCCCGGGTTTTAGGACGGTGATTGGAGTCACTGTGTCAACAGACGTTGAGGAATTCAAGACAAAAGATGCTGTGGTGTTTGGAATGATGCCTAAAATGCTTGCCGGGAATTTAGCAACTCTGGTGAATAAATTGCCACCTGTGGGTCAAACCTGGGTGTACTTCAGCACGGAATCTCCATTCAGGGCCCTAAGATGGGTTAAAGATTTAAGGTTAGCAAAGCTCAAATACCACAAGTTGATGACGTACAATGCCGACTCAGACATCCCTTTCTCATTCGGGAAAACCGTATCTAACGAGACGTCCGGTTCTTTGAGGAGAGTTTTGTCTAAGCAAAACTATGCAAAAGGAAAAAACAGACTGATTGCCTGGATGGCTAGCAATTGTGAAGAAATTTTCTGGCCGAGAAACGAGTTCGTGGAACGGATCAGAGAGTTGGTGAGGGTTGACACCTACGGTCGGTGTGGAGCAATCGACTGCTTGCCGCGCGGCTCCGAACAGTGCAAGAAACTGCTGGGACAGTACAAGTTCTACCTCGCTCTTGCAAACACAGAGTGTCGAGATTACATCACAGAAACGTTTTGGGACACATCCCTCCAGCATGGCATCTTGCCGGTCGTTGGTGGCGCACCAAGGCAGGATTTTGAACGAGTGGCCCCAAGGAATTCTTTCATCCACATCGGTGACTTTCCTTCGATCAAAGAACTTGTCGACTACCTCCTGTTACTGGATAGGAATGACGCTATGTACAATAAGTACTTCGAATGGAAACTGACGACACGCGTGGAAACTCATTTCCCGCCAAAGCCGGAACTATTTTGTAGCATTCTTCCGCATCAGACTGATGCGTCAAGTATAGTAGTTCCCAAAGTGAAAGAGCTGGGAAATTCCTCTTGGTTTAAAATGTGCAGACATAAAGTTGATATTTCCTCAGCGGTTCGCGTTCGAGCAAGAGTCATAGACAACAATTTTGACAATTGGACCCCCTGGAGACAACAGAAATAGATCTACATAATATATTGAGTTCCTTAGTATGCACGGATGGACAAAGAAGTCATTTTTAAAATATTAACATGAAAACTATATATTTATAGTTCATTGAATTATTTGCATTTTATACCAGACACAGCAGTATGTCTGTCCTAATTGTGGTTCTCAATCAAGAGGACAAGAAAGATTTGCATAGACGTGCAGATGTTCGAAGAGAGAAATAAGCAAAAACAGGCAATATTGGTTCGAAAAAAGAAGTTGGGTGTAATATTTCTTTTTATAATAAAAAGTGCCTCCCACCACGGAAAAAATACATTAAGCTTGAGGAATTGTATAAATCATCTTCAAAAGTTACGTGTCTAATGCATTCACCGAATAATTGTTCCTAACGCGACTATCTCGCGCCAAAAATAGGATGATTTTTTTTCACAAGTAAAAGGTCCCACTGATTCGTCTTTCTGATCTGCACAAACACCATCCAAAAACAACTGGACACCTGGTAGAAATTTTTGTGCGACGAATTCGAAGGTATTGGTGTTGTGTCCTACACGGAGTAAAATACCGCGACAGCTTTGTGAATGTTTGTACAAATTACCAAACCTCGATCCCATCGTCGACCAGCTGGCCATCAGCTTCAGGTACCAAGGGACCGAGCGGTAGCGGGTACATGGGATCGAAGACGAGCTCGTAGTTAAGGTTGTGTAGGTCAAAGGTCGGGCGAAATTCCTCCATTACTAACGCCTCTTCCTGGCCAAAACCTATCGTCGTGATGACTACCCGGAGATAGGTCAGGCTAGGTCGAAGACCTTTCTTGATGTACGTCTCGTCCACGAAGTCGAAGACGTCGCGCAGAACCGGCCAAGAAATGCGTCCGTGGATCTGAAGGTTTTCCACCTTTTTGCAATTCTGGACGAGGTTGTGCAATCCGCGACCGTAGGGGTGGTAGACAGGGCCGACGTCTACCACGATCTTGCGTATGGAGTGTTGAAAATGTCGAGAGAGGTAGCGAAGGGTCCTATCCGGATGGAAGCCTCCGTCGTTGTGACCAAAGACGCGCAGGCTAGTCAGCGGCATACCGGGTGTCAAGATGCGATAGACGGCGACCATCCTCACGATGCCGCTCATGGACAGGGTGACGTGGGTCCCAGGCAAAGCTTCGCTGAAATCGACCCACGCCTCTCGGTCAATGCTGTGCTCGTGACTGTCATGACGATGAGTGGTGATGTTCAGAACTTGTAGTGCCGAACTGCAAGCAGTGGCCAGTCGAGACAGCAGCTCCGCCGACATGCAGCTGTAGTTAATGGTCACATCAACCAGCTCGGTGAAACGACCCATGATTCTGGCAAAACTTGAGTCAGCATGAACTCCAGCCCCTTGCTGGAAAGTGTCATCAATATACAGTACCTTGAGAGTGGAGGATGAATTTTCAGTCACCGAGGACAACAAAGCAATACCTTCGTCCAATCGCAACAGATCTTCACTCAGATCTAGAGTCTCAAGCATGGTCTGTCGTCGAAGGAACCGGTTCAAGGATCGCATGATACCTTTCCTGGCATGGTGGGTGTCTGGCGACTGGAAGTTCCGGTGGAACTGCATCGAGGTGACATGTAGATCCAAAAGTTGAACGGGTCCGCTACGATAGAGCTCTGCCAGTAAGGCAGTGAAGAACTTCTGCATGCGACGTGGATAGCGATGCGATCGGAACCCGAACGAACAGTACACTCTCTTAAGGTGTCGCCCCACGCTCTTAGCATAGGCAAGGTTATGACAATCTCTCCAGTTGCCATGAAGTCGGAACTCCTTGGTTCGCCACAAGTGTGGCGATTTCATGATGGCGCGGTTCCAGTTGCTGCAGACCATCGCCATGTAGCCACGTTGCCAAGGCAGCAAATATGAAGCTATCACAGTCGTGGTGACATCGGGTAGCAGACTCCAGTCGACATGCTCTCGATGAGTGACTCCACTTTCTGTACTTGGGCCTGCCTCGTTTTCCACGTCGACCAAGTGGTCCTGACCCGTTTCTGACATGCTTGCTACTAGCTCTGAATGAGCTCTTGAAGAAAGCTCCCCTGTCGTCGAAATAAAATCAAACCGGACAAATAATGGCACCACTTCACATTGTGCGACAAACCCAACACCCACAATTTTAATATACTCAACTTTGAAGTCAAAATGTTGTGGCTAAACTAATACACCGTGGTCGTGGCAACAACACTGAAGTAACAGGTATGCACACGTTCAACGTGTTGCGTTTTGAATAAAAGTGCGTGGTGATGTAGCATAATTGCCTTTGTGAAATCACAATAAACGCCCAGAAACGATAACAAACACAACACAAATAAGGTGAGACTATCGAAGTGAATACGTCACGCGCACGATTAGTGTGTAAAAGACATTAGCGCAAGAACCAGCGCGTGAACCAACGCGCGCGTATTCCATTCGTTTGCACTGCACTTTTTGGTTCACAGTGACGTCACACTTCGGTACTCTACAGCGTAAGCCTCTATTTGGAAACCAGCTTCCCGTCATTTCAATTCCTAGATAAAAAAAAAACACGAAAAAGGGAGATATGAGACCACTTCTATTGGCGTGGGCGTGAATTTGCTTCAACCAATGGAGGATGATTATGACGAAACTTATTATTTCTATTTTTTTATAATGTTCTGACCATTAGAAAATTTAAAAGGTTTCTTTGGGGAGGTTTTAATGCACACACATTATGCATGCTGATATTAATTGCGTCCGTTCCTGACAGTTTCTGCAGTTACATTAACAAGCACATTCACCTCATAAGCATCCTCAAAATTCTAACACCTGAAGTATTTATAGTTTCTTCGTCACTACAAGCGATGCGCTCTGAGTTTGACAGATCTTAGCTGTCCATTTTTCCAACAAATATCCCAATTTCTGCTTAAGAAAATTGCAAAGTATCTGAACATGAAAACTGGGTTATTCATGTCTACCCTCATAGAGCAGTCTGTCCGTTGGGCTGCGGGAGCAAATGCCAGGAATGGGTCACCAACACCTAGAAAGGTAAGACGAAATGTCACTGTTCTCAGTGGTCTTACAATGTAGTTAGTTTTCAATTTTTTTTTTACATCCTTCTACTTATATATTTCGTAAATAAACAACTTTCATGAAAGTTGTAAATAAACAACTTTCATGCATTTTCAAGATGTATTACTAGTGCAGTTAAGACATCTGCACTAGTAAGCAGGAGGTCGTGGGTAAGCTTGTGAGGTTTTTTTCGCAAGCTCTCGGACAAGCACTGAGCATGCAGTGCTTATTAATATATACGTTGGGTAAGGGCAAAACCTGTTATATATATAACTTTCATGCAATGCTTTCTACGTTGGTACTTCGCGTGTTGGCCGTTCTCTGTTCAGCCCCCTCCAGGGAGTTAGCGGCTGGCTCCACGACCCCTGTTGCCCTCAGACACAGTGCCTTCCTCACGCCGTTTCGGAACTGCTCATTCTTGAGCGTGTAGATGAAGGGGTTGATACAGGAGTTACAGAGTGCTAGGATGACAGACAGGTGGAAGGGGAGACTAGCAAAGCTGACTGGAACGCCCAGATTGTATGCCAGGAACAAGACTTGGTTGGGGAGCCAGCAGGCCGCGTAGGTCACCACCACCACCAACAGCATGCGGCTGAGATCTTGGGCCACCTGCAGCTGCCAAGCCTGCTTCTTACAAGCACCGCCTCTGCAGGCTGAAAATGACCGGAACAAATGACACATGTGATTTCCAGGTATGCAAGGTGAGGTTAAATTAATTAAGCAACAGAAGTCAGTTTATGGCAGCATCAAGTAGGAAATGCCTTTTGTGAATTGTAAGGCTCTGACAAGATCCGCGGAGGACCCGACGTTTCTGACAATATGCTCTGTCTGACGTCAGGAGATTGTCGTCAGAAAGATTTCCTATAGGACGCTGTCGCAAAGTTTCTTCTGGATGACAGTGAAATTACGTCTGACAGTGGAATGAGTGTTTATTGTCAATAGTAACTTCTCTTGCAGAGAATAACATGATCGCCTTTCGGGAAGCCATTTGTTGATGATTCTAAGCTCTAAACGTTGGTCAGAATAGGATGGGATGGGGGTCATGTGACCTGACAATTGCTGACAATGTTACAGATAGTTGAACCAAATGAAGTGCAAAACTTCATTGGTCAAATCTAAGTATAAATGCGTTTCATTCGGACATTTCTAAGCTGAATTTGGAGTGTTGAATATGGATTAAGAATTATTTATCACTGACCTTTTCCTTCAAGCGATGATGCTTGTTTCTTCAGAGATTTGATCATCTTCCAGTGAGCTACCAACATGGTTGTGATCGGAATGAAGTACACGACAGCAAAGATGTACACCCCGATGACCGCGCTGACAGCCGAGCTGGGCCAAGACACGAAGATGCAACCTTTCCCGCTTACGTAGTCGTAGTTGTAGAAGAAAAACCAGTTGGACACCGCCCCCACCAGCCAGCAAGATACCATCATGGGGACGATACGGGAGGTGGTGTACAGGGCCTTGTACTTGAGCGGATAGACCACCGCAAAGAAGCGCTCCATCGTCACACAGACCATACTGTACACCGAAGCGAAGATGGTCACCCAGAGTGGATACTTAGAGAGGAATAGACGGCAGACCAACTCCCCACCCAACCCCTCGGGGATGTGAGGCACCACGGACAGCATGTGGAACGGGATGACCCAGATAGAGGTGATCAGGTCCGTAGCAGCCAGGTGGATGATGAAGTAGCTAGTGCAATTGCGCAGCGAGGGCACCTTGATTAAGGCAAAGATGACGATGAAATTACCGGCGATGCCCAGACAAGCGATGATGGTGTAGGTGATGCGCACGGGGATGCTGTTCTCAATCCCGCCCACTCCCCACCCCTGGGTTTCATCTCCACCACTAACCCCGGCACCACCTCCACTACCGTCTTTTTCACTGTGCCTATGACCATCTAATGCGGTGACTAGAGTTTCTGTTAGCCACGAATCTGTCATAGGCCTATACGTTTCAGTTGTCATATTTCTCAGTCGTGTATGACTGTTCTAGCAAAAGAGTCGGTTACAGTCAGTTTTTTAAAGAGGGCCGACTCTTTATCTCGAATACTTTACACAAAGTTGTTTTCAAAATGTGGCTCGGCCTACTTCAAGAAAACAAAGTCAGCAATTCTGTTTGTGGGAAAAATCTGCTTTAAAGGAGGATATTGTGTACATTTGGAGGAAATTTGATACCAAGCTTTGTTGGATGGCCTCCCTTGAACACTGATGGACGGACCTCTCAATTCTGTTGTTCAAAGCACGGCGGAGGGCAAGACACCCGAGCATCGTCTTCGATTATCGGCCTGCATTGTCTGATACAGAACCTTGTCATGCATAAGGTTATTTATGTCTTCTGAACACGACGCCTGTGACACCTCTACCGTGGAATTCTCCCCTCAGATTACACGCAACCTATGAAAAGAAAGTTATTGTAAAGATGAATACTTGTAAGGTGCAGTGGATTTTATTTACTTTTATTCTTTGATGACAATAAACCACATTTTGTCAACAAAGCCCCTGAAATGATAATAACAACTTGTTTCAAAATGATCCACGCAGAGATTTGTTTTATTACAGTCTTAAAGGTAAATTCAAAGCCAGACCACGAGTAAGAACATACTTGATTGATTTGAAACTGGACTGCATGCGAGAATGAGATTCAGTACGGGCAAGAGTCTATAAACTATAACGAAGGTATTATTTCGATTGGCAAGTACAGCGCAAGTGCAAAATCTGATCAGCTATTTATTCTACACAGCAACGCTGCTTTGAGCAGGCCGATCGCTGATATCGTCCACGACGCATTAGGCCCAACACCAGGCGTACTATTCACGCCATCTTGTGTTACAGCTCAGGCATTACAAACAGAGATGAAATTTGATAAACAAGAGACGTTTCATCACTGCTATGCTGTGGATAATGCATACCAATACAACTGATCGTTCACATAACAACATCAGGAGCCGCTATCCCAGTGATATCTATAGGAACCGAACACAATTGTAATCCGACGGGGGAAATTGACGACATATCAAGTACGCGGTGTGCATTTTTGACAAAAAAGCGTTTGACAAAACTAGCCAAAAATGCGTAATTTCAACAGCGAATCGACAGTCAACTCTGTCGAATTGGATTAGGAAATCGTCAGGTTTATTTACTTTATTCAGCAAAAGTGTTTTTGGACATTGTTCGTAACCCTCGCGGTCCGATGCCGCAGCAATGTCAGAAACTTGTCCAGACAAGTTTGACTTCAAGCGACAACCCTCAAAACAATTTTATTAGATCCGTAAAGTGCGTCAGGTGAGGGTTGAATTCCATGGAGGGTGGGGTGGAAACGAAATGCCCCAATTTTAAGAGAATCCTACAAAAATGATTTATCAGAATCTGGTTCGAAGGTGGAAGAAAGAGACAATAAATCGTCAAGGTGACAAAATTTGAGCACATTCAATCACATCGAGGGAGTGGCAAAAACTTTCCGTCCCCTGCCCCCACACCAAAATTAGGCCTACTAGAAATTCCCCCCAAAATCGTGTCTTTGGGAAGCCAACTTCCACTTTTTATAATACTTTTAATATGTAAGGCAAAAACCAACCACCAAATGATACCGGTGCACCCGTTAAAGAAAACGACAAACCGGCTCATAATCAATAAGCAACACACCTTCAATTAATTACGGAAAGCAAAAGCTTTGCGACTGCTAACGTCATTCTTTTTTCTTCCCAATACGCCAAGTTTGTTTAATCTTTTTAAAGACACTCACTGATAAATGGTAAATGGTGCATGTAGAATCCTCCTTGAGAGTTCAGCAACTCGGACGTATTTTTCCAATCGGGCACATTACTCTGGAGCTCAGAGGTAACGTTACTTCTCTCATCAAGACAACATCGACCGTGTCGCTGCAAAACTCTTCACCGGGGAATGAACCGATCTCACCACCTTTTATATACGGCCACTCAGCCCCAAATGAGTGGACCGCATCTACATTTATCAAGAAGTGCTCACTGGTCGTTGTTATGGAAACAGACGATTCCATTACGAGATAAAAGACGGCAGCGATTGAAGTGGTCCCCTTAATACGACAGCGCACGACGGTCTTCTTGAGAAAGGGTGGTCTGATTTTATCTGAAGGTTGATCGGGATCTTAAGCCATATCAGACACCCTTCCATTTATTCAAGAAAAAGCTATCAAAACGCAATGCTTTTAAAATCGCTAAAATTGTAATTCCCAATGGTGCTCGACGAAGATCGACCGCCGAGCACACTTTCAGCCGCATACAGCGCTGGTGTAATTTTGTGGTGACTATCGGCTTAGCAGCCGTTTATTTGGTGAAATATCGGCTTGGCAGCTGTTTATTTTATGTATTTTGTACGATTACATAAAACTGGTCACAGAAAACGTAAATGCACAACTCAGAAAGTACATTCATAACTTGGCTGTCAAAACGTCATGCAACCCACACTGATTTTTTAAGTGGACCTCAAACAATTTTGTTACGCACATAAATCTCCCAAGCAACATTAAGCAAATGACACACCCACCCACACACGCACGCACGTGATCAATAAATACGAATTCCATTCATCTTTCTTTAAAATCTGTTTCACTTGCAATATTCCCATACCAAGGATTTGAAATTATACACAACTTCTTATTTGATTTCATAAAATGATAAAAAAACTTCTCAAATGGAAAACTTGACTTTCAGTCCATTAGAAAATCAGATATATATTTGGCATATCTTAATATTTACATTTACAAGATATAACGGTCTTTAAACAATGTAAATATATAAACGACAAAGGCCCTCTGTTGATCATATCGCCGAAAGTCTGGCAAAATGCTTAACACAAAAACTCAATATAGTTCTTTCTTGGAAGATTTCTGGAGAACATTCCTAAGGAGAAAAACTGCAATTTAAGCAATAAGTAATACAAACATTAACCATTCTGAGTATATTGTTACCCTAAGGAAACAAGATCTCAAGTAAAACTTACACCATGCTAGTCTGGTTCCCTGCCCAAAGATTCCCTGACGGCCCTTGATAAACAATCTTAGGTCCGGCATCACCCACGGATATAAATAGATATGACGCAAGGGTCAGAGGTCACAAGTTGAAAGCCCAGATGTTTTTAATTTCATCCCCATACGTGGTGGGTTCAAATTCAGCTGAGCGTTCCGTAATGAGGTGCATTTGAAAAAATCTCAGAAAATTCAAAATCATGCAAACGCATTTTCGAAATTCTTTCAGTTGATCAATACTTGTACAGCAACATTCTTCCACGCACACACCCATCAACAAGTAAGTTGTTTGTAACTTTGTTATATGCCAATGCATGATTGCTGATGGTTTACGTTCAACAAGCCCACCTACCCGACTGGGAATAACCAAACATCAACCGCACCATCCCAACATACAGAATGTAGACAGGACGACTTTGGAATATTTTGGCTATTTCTGGAAAACTGGAGGAATTCCTCCAGTCCTGGTCACGTGACATTGGGTGATACTGAACACTTGATTCGTCGGGTAGTCAGAATCATCGGGTCTGGTGTCCAGACTAACACCATGCCTGAAACTCCCTGAAATAAGACAACAGAGGGCACCCTTAGAAAACAAAATGGACGGCTTACGTGAAGGCACACATGTACTCGAATATATACAAACCAGATTCTATCAGGACGGAATCAAAATTGGAATCACAGCATAACATCAAATGACACTTCAAATAATATATAGCAAAATATACAATGAATTTTTTTCCAGGGCAAAACTCTGAAAGGGAATTAAGTTAAAATAGCAAAGGCTGTTCGGGGGTCTGCGTGGACGGAATGAAATCAAATTTAAGTTGTTTACATCAGTGTAGACAAATAAACAGCCGGTTCGGGATGTCAATTCTTTTCCAACTCAATAATGTCCAAGTCTCCAAGCAACTCACCGTCAGAGACATGTGTTAATGATGATGTCAATTGTTTTCCAACTCAATAATGTCCAGGTCTCCAAGCAACTCACCGTCAGAGACGTGTGTTAATGAAATCAGTTTATGCCACTGGCCAGAGTTATCACAACTGTCCACGGTCAAGCAGCCTCGAATTACAGCGAGTTATCAATCCCTTCTTAAAGCCCCTGTTCAAATACCACCACTGGCAATTCTTTCCTCTGCAATGAAATGAAACAACTAGTTCTTGTCTGCTAACCGAGTTATTTCTTTCATAGCTCTTCAATCAAATCCAGAGTGCCTCATTTCCCCAACAACGCACCACATTTAAATTGGGTCAAACTGTGGGGACTGCTTTTGCTTTTAGTGCAGTTCAAACATTGGGAATGAATGATGGCCGATGGGTTTTTCTCCTCTTCTTGAGAGGAAAAGTTGTCAGTGGGTCACGAAGTATTGCTTTCCTTGTGTTCCGCATCTCTTCAACGTCACTGCTAGTCTTGGTTCAAGCAGTTGATGGCTTATTTCAAATTAGCAAATGGTAACTCAATCCATAGAAGCACAATAACGAAACCCATCACCAACTTTGATGTCCCTTTGACAAAAGCTCCCTTCTGTGGCCATGTAAAAACATAGAAGCATCCCGAAAATAAGACTAGCTCTGTTTGTCAACACAAATAAACGTAATACTGGAAATTTTTACTAGTACCCAAAGTTAGAACTAAGCCTGAATTCATGGGAATAAAAGCCACAGCAATTATTTAAAAGTGCCACAAATGCAACACGGAAGTCCTATAAAACAAATGATTCTTATGAGTGTTTTGCCTAATATACCAGACCATTCTGATGATGGCAAACCCGTCGATTCCACCTACAGCTGGCTGCTGAGGGAGTTCTTCCCGTCCCATCTGGATCTAGTCGGTGTTGAGCACCAGGCAGACACCTTGTAAGACCCAGTGAGAGATGTGCTCCGTCGTGCTCAGATCAGCCTCAAAGACCAGCCCAACGCCCATGGCATTCCGACGCTGGGATGTGGTGTAAACAGGGGTGCGGAAAGTATTCTGCCAAACGCAAAGAACATGACAAAGAAATTCTAGAAAAGCACATTATTAAACAGGCATGCAGCTTGGACTTTGACAAAAAAGATGAGGAAGCTTCAATCTTTACAAGACTTTGTACAGTGTTTTTCAATTATTTGATGGCACGAGGAGCATAAAGTGGAAAACCAGGAAATCAGCTGATCCAAAGAAGTTAGAAGCCTGATTAAAAGCTCTAAACTTGGGTTGGATATGACCCCCTCCCATTTGAACTCTGGCTCCACCCACCCGTTGCTTACACCTATTCTCTTGGCTACCATGAGCAGATTATAGTGAGATAAATTTGGAACCGATACACCGCCTCTGATATGCATCCTGACTCCACCCCCCCCCAATTACTCCAATCCTTTGCCCATCATTATCAATTGGGCATTGAGACCTACTTGGCCCGCTGACACCCTGATTCGTTCCTCACCTGTAATTTGAGGCGATGGGCTTCGATGGGGATGACTTTGAGGATGGGCAGTTCCTCGATCAGCACCTTGGGCTTGGGACGAGATAGACAGGCATCCTCTCTAGACCAGGAGGCACCCTCCAGGTACAGACCGGTCACAAAACAACCTGCCGCAACCAGACACACACATGATGACAAAATGCTAGAGAGAATTTTCAACTATGCATTCTCATCAAAACAATACTCCAAAATTGTCCACCATGCAGGAAACCAATGCTATAACCCCTGTGTATCATCTGAATAAGAGATCTATTCCTCTATCCTCTGAATTTCTCCCATATCTCCTAGCTGATTTCAGAAGTATCTAGAAAGATTAAGAATAAGCATGAATACATAAATGCGAGTACTATCCAGCATTGATTCAAAAGTACCTTTTATATTTGCATTCCCTTAAGCCAAGTACAATATAGGTTTGACTTCGTTGACATTTTCGAATCAAAGGCTGCAAACTAAACATCAGCTAACGTCAGCGGGGCAAAATGTCACGATGTTTGTCACTTATTTATTCATATATTTCATGTTTGAAAAGTATTCAAATAATCAAGTGTTTTCCAAGGATGAAAAAAAAGTTTAAACTGCCCTCGGGAGATGTGAGAATTGGGACCAGAGCTCAGCTATAAAGATCTCTCAAAAATTCTCAGGAAAGTTGGATTTTTCATTTTTTTTAGGCTTTTAGTGCCTTTGAGATTCATCCCAGTTCTAGCTGTGCGTTAATATGCAGACCACTTGTCTTTTGGCTCTTTCGTGAGTCGCCAGAAAGCTTTGTTTTTTTTCTATGGCAGTGATTTAATAGCTTTGTGAATTTCTTACATCAATATATTGCAGATCATTTTTCCCAACATGCCTGCGCTCAAGGAAAAATACAGCCTTCTGTTTCCTTGTCTCATTTAAAAAGAATTACGATCCGAAAGCTACTGAAAATTGGCAATCTTGCTGAGCTCAAAGCACAACAAACGAATCCGCTCATCATTCTCGAGGACAGACAAAGACTTGATGAGATCAATCGAAATGCAATCTGGGGGAATATTTCTAGGGGTGTTCCATTACAAGACAGTCCTCATTCAAGACAGCAAATCATGAACGAGGAGGACTTGCTAAGTTTCTCAACATATACAAAGTATGCAGTTCACTTTGTAACTACACTGGCCTCATATCTTCAGAGAGTCTATCCATCTTTCTATATTTGCCTCGCTTCCTCTTTATGCCTCTAATGAATGACAATTGATAGTTGTATAAAGAACCTAAGCCAGCCTGAAACTTGTCACGTTAGTCATGCTTCAAACCACATCACAATGCCTTAATTGACATCCTGATAAATCCAGCCACAAGGTCACTGAAGCGGAAGGCACATACGATTTCACGTTTTGAACAATTACTACTTTTCACAGGTATGAATGTCAAACATGAATGGCCCACTGATTTTCAACCCCCCCCCACCCAGAATTTTTTAATGATTCCACAGAAAGGTAGTCCTTATTAAATAATTTCTAGCAAAAGGTGGGGAGGTTGCTACAGCCGGTGGACTTGTGCAAATCAAATTACCCCCAGTCCAAAGTTTTGACAATATCTTGGGAGAAAAGGTGAGAAGCAGAAAATCTGGGAACAGGCTGTGACCCAAATTTTGAGCGTCAGCCAAGCGAGCACAAAAGGGCAGCAAGGACGACAATTTAATAAATGACTTCGGCACTAGCAATGCTGCTCTTTGCCCAAGCTTAACCTTTAATTACTACAGATTCCGAATGACTAACGGCAAGACTGAACAAATCTTGCACAGGTCACAGATACATTATTCTGCTCCATGCGTTTAATATCGTTCTGGACAAACAAGTCCTTCCGTGAAATTAAGCATAAAAACAGTGCCAGTTGCTAGACAGTGTGCATACGAATGACTTGTAAATGACACTGCGGTTTTGGCCCTTGCATAATGTCAAAGTAACAGACGGCTGAAGGCACTTTTTGCATTTTGAAAATATCAAATTATCTGCATTCTATAAACTATGTGATAATTGGTTAAATAGCATTTATTAATTAAAGATTAAGTCAATTAGAATGACGTGATGTGATTAAGCAAACTGAGTCGTTAGTTACATTTTCATTTGAAGAAACATCTCAGAATAAGAAGACCAAAATTACATCTTTTCATGTTTCAATTTCCACCGCTGTTGATCCAAAGATTATTTCAAGGTTGGGATTTTCATAAAAATGAAGTTGACATTGTATACCTTTGAAAGAATGAAATTGACTAAATTGGCCTGGGTCGACAACGACAAATCTTTCTTGATCACATCACATATATTGCAATGTGTGTGAAGAAAGAAAAACATGTTGGCATTCATAAGTGCTTCTAATGGAACAAACTCATGCTATCTTTTGTCAAATGAATAATATTATGCAGTCAAGTTGTGCTGATTTGCAGATGTGTACGGGGCCGACCATCCTGGGGTGACTTACCAGAGTGAGCACGTTCGCTGACCTCATCCGGGGTCATGTACTGAGTGACGGCAGTGTAGAGCGTGGACTTATCCAGCGGCCAGCCGTTCTTCCGACAAGTGGCCTGGACTAAGGCCGTCAGGTAAGACTCTGGAATGTGCAAGCCGCTCAGCCAGATGACTGGTGGTTCGCTCTCATTAACCTGTTGAGGTAGAAAAAATCTCTGCTCTTCTTTTTTTTCAAAATAGACCTTTCCCTTTATTGCCGACCATTTTTATGAGCAGCAAAGGTTCACAGGAAGCCCATCTTCGTTGGTATTTGTTGACAGGTTTTTGCCTCATTAATGCTAAAATGGGAGGTAGTTTCCTTTGGTAATTAGGAGCAGTGTTTGGCATTTGATATTTTGATACCTGTTTCAAATTTTTGTAAACAATGGGAAATTTATGGGGGTTTAACTGATGTCCTACAGCAATTTGAAAATAACTGGTAAGGAACAGGTTTAATAGTTGATGAACCAGAGACATAGTTGTTTTAAATTTGTGACCCAATCTAAGTTAATAGCACTTTCAATAGAATCTCTCATGATGTAATCTGATAGGAACCCTCAACATTTTTCGACCGCAAAACATCTATTTTCATTGGGATTCCAACAGGACCGATACATCAAAAAAAAGGACTCAATCTGCTCTTTCTAACGCAAAAATTACTGCAAATATACATTCTCGATACCATGAATCCAATCAGATTTTAAAACACAGGATGTTTGAAGCAGGAGATGAAATGAAGAAGTGGATTGAGGAAAACAAGGGGCATGGTCCATAGGGAGGGTAGGAGGTGGAATGGCATGGAGACAGATACTCACCCAGGTGGTGTACTGCGTGAAGCGTCTCTGGAAGTGGATCATCCAGTTCCCCAGGGACTTGAGGGTGTCGGGTGCAAGACGACGCCAAATGGAAGGGATCTGGCCGTTGAAGAGAGCCCTAGCGACGTCGTCCAGTTCACTGCTCATGCCTACCTCACCCTTCAGGGCCTGCAAGAAAGAACACAGTGAACTGGTTCAAAACTTCAAATGAGAGGGAAAGGAACTCGGAGATGACGAGGAGTGATTCTCAACGTGATACGCCCAACATTTCTAAGCCCACCAAACTCTACTTCAGCTTACAGGTTTGTGTTGATGTTGTAACGACATGCATGCCACTTTTACCTGTTACTGTGCTTCGAGGACAGAAGACACCCAGAGAGTCAGATTGATGTAAATTTGACAGAGAGAAGAAATATTTGAATGACAGCAGGAATCTCAGGCAGTATAAAAAGACAAGAAAGTCGTAACACTAAGTTGTGAAAGCTTGGAGGAGGTAAAATACTTGAGCTGTACTGTGCACGATTGCTATGAAACAGTACAATTGCAAATATTGCTACTAAGCAGAGCGCATTAGCCTCTGATGATGGACTGACGGTACTGTGAATTATTTCCTTTCTTTCATAATATGAGGAATGAGCTTGTTGATTTGTGATCATTTTCCAATGGAACTAACCCAAATAAACCACTCTCTTTTTATTTCCTAGTTTATGTTTGTGCATGCCAGGAACATGGCTTGTTACTCCCAACCGTTGCAACTTTTGTTGTTCACAGAAACTGTCCCAAATCCTCCATTTTTCGGCCAACTAACAGCACATTCCTGTTTCAATGCAATTTTTCTGAAGACATTAAGCCCCACATAAAGTGACAGTGGCTGGGCTCTTGTAATCCCAAAAATAATCCATAAACCTCTCCACACATTCTCAAGGGGCTCTGAAGTGCTAGGGACAAGTGACTTGCCGAAGTTTTACCGAACATTCTGGAAAGTCAAGCACTTGTGCTCTTTTTTTCCATCTTGTATCTTGAAAACCACTTCATGTTAAAAACGTCAGCGATGCAACTAACTGGAAGTGGAGACTGCAGTGAAAAACAAAATGCATTAGATTTCAAGAGCTTTTAAGGCCATCCCCTTACCTCGTCCAACAAAATCAGAAATTCAATAGATGTGACCTATTTGTTTTCAAGTGTACAGTGTACAGCCTTGTTTCATACTGTCTATGATATACAAGACTCAATGCAGGCAACCCGAGTTGAGGACAGATCCAGAAGGGGTACAAAAAGGGACTACAATGCCCCCCCCCCAAAATCCTGCCTCTCTTTTTGGGGAGAAAATAATGAGTGGGAGGCATTAATTGTCGTCCCTTTTCTTTCCCTACCTTCCAAAGCATGTGAAAAAACACCATGTTGCCTCAAACCCACAGAAGGCCATGAAAGGTTACCATGGTTACATAAGAGTTTCATAATTTTTGCCCTCATCCCCCCAAATCTCCCTCCCCCAAAAATTTGGTTCTTGATCCGCCCTTGCGACCAGTATTTGTATCTATCATCACAACCCAATTAGACACTTCACAATCAACAAATTCACAATTTTTTTTTATGTGAAATACACAGTAGTAAAGATTTCTTGTTTTCAACTTTGATGACCAAGGCATTTAGAAAATACAAAAATCTCCTGACCTTCTACAAATATATGCACTGCAAATGTGCTGGCAGCTTGCTCTGGGGCATAATCAAAGCAGGTGCCTTGCAATCTCAAAGGTATCTACCCTGCGTAAGGTTTCAACATCCCAGGTTGCAATTATCAATTTGGGCAACAAAACAGAATGAACCAAACTGTGTACAATCTTCGTGTATCTTCCATTCATGACCCTGTTTGAACAATTTCTGTGTTGTTTCTTCAATTTCTTGCCAGCAGTTGTGCTAATTTCTCAACCATACAAGAGCAGGATTTTGGTATTGTGTTGTTTAAACTGTAAGCAGTAAAAAGTCCTTCCAAAGGAATTTATAAATTTGGCCACAGTGCGGTGTCAAATCAACAGTGTTTTATCAGGATAATCCCAGGTAACTCAACTGATAAGTGTAAAAACCAGAGGAGGCAAAACATTTTTTTCCTGAAAACTAGAGTCCTCACCCCCCAAAAAAGGTGTTTGTAATCTGTTTGTGCTTTTCATTCCTAAAAATAGACCAAAAACAAAAAAGATAACCGCTTCTGTAAGTGAAGGGGGCGAGTTGTCACTCAAGAACTGAGAAATTTGGAATTTCCAAACTGCAGTTTGTTCAGCTAGTCTCTAGTTACTCCAAACAGCACATTAAATGAGAATACCAATTATGGAGCATAATTTCTCAAAATTCATACCTTCTGTGTCCAGGGGAAGATGTAAACTCTTTCTGTACGCCGTTTCAAGCCAAATTACGCCTGAATACACACAGCAATGTATTTTTTGATGCAATTATAATAATGATATGCAGAGAGCAAAATAGAACAAAAAAAAAATTTAGCCAACCTCTTCTTTCCAAGAGAATCTTTTGCAAGAGGGACAATCATTATCTCTGGATTGTCTTTCTTTTCCCCCACACAAGGAAGCAGGAATTCTTGGATCAATTTGGATGAAATCCCTTGACTGATCCTGTTCAAATACTCCGGGAGGATTACCTATTCCTGTCCTCCTTATCTCCAACTGGCTTTCAGAATATCCATGTGTTGGTGATTAGCCCCATGAGACTGAACGAGGGGGGCAGTTGACGAGGCTCTAGCAGTGAAATTTCTATTTAAGAAGCGATGTGATGACCAGGTAATTCATGAGCCGATCTGAAACACGTTAAGATGCTCTTCCATCCCACAATGCATGAGTGCAAATACAAATGCCACCCAAGGAGACAAAACAAAAACAAGAAACCCTCCCAGAGCTACGAATACAAAATTCTTTGAGGCAGACACTGTATGGTAACAAAGACTACTCGGGTTATCATGTGGAACCTAGGTAAGATCATTCCCGTAACACAATTTAATTTGCTGGGTGGTGACGGATACAAAGCAAGTGAAGTGTGTCTTCTACAAACTGAATCAATTTGGTTGGGTTGTAGTCCCTGTAGTGAGATTGGGTTACTGGGGATCTCCAGGTTGTCCTCGTTTGGAATCGATGCTTTGCAGGTTTGCACAGGTCAGGAAACCAACCATTCCCAAGACAGGTAATTTCATTTATAATATCAATCTGGACACTTGCTGGCTTTTCATGTTGGTTGTCGGGGGCATATACTGGTATCTGTTTGACAAAACTGACTAAAAAATAACATGGTCACAGCATGAAATACATTTCAGTGCAACAAGATTTGGCTACTGGGGAATCTTGACGTTGTCGTTCAGAATCAATGCTTTGCAAAGTTTGCCTGTCAGGGACCCATTCCCAAGACAGGTGACCTTATGCAGTATATTGATCTGCTCACAGTTTCAGTGTTGGTTTTTCCAGGCCAAATCTGTTTCATGACACGCAAACATTTTTCATCCTTGCAAGGTCTAAACTCACCCAAGCCTACGCCTGTTTCCAAACGTTTGATTTCTAAGCGGTTCACAGTCTCCAAGTTCTACACAGATGTCCCCTGTCCATGCCAACACTTGAGCCCCCGTGTTTGACCTTGTTCCAAAGTTATCCAGCCACTGAAGGGCACAATGTACAATCTTTCTCTTCCTATTTTCATTTTGGGTTTAAACAATCTCTTTCTTCCCTTCGTGCTACTTCACTTGCTGCCCCCATGCACTAAAACTGCCTCCGTGTAATGGAAATGTTCAAATGAAGCAAAAGAACTAAGAGAGGAGAAACAAAGTCATGCCCGACGATATCTTCTTTGGATCTGAAAGGTTTCTTGCTGGTTTGGGGAGGAGTGGAGGTTGCCACTGCCAGGTGACTGTCGTTTTTTTTTCTTTTTTTTTTTTGTTCGTTCATTATCCTACATCACATCTATCCACAATGCTCTTACAAACACAAGCCCCTGGGAGTGTGGCCACAGGCGACTGGCAATCTGATTGCACCGCACAAAGTGGCTTTGGAGCCGCAAAGTGCGGCGATGCTACGAACATTTAATCGTGGGACTCGATCAACCACAGAAATAAACGTAATCAGAATAAAAATCACCATTCCTGATGTAAAGTGGGGTATTACTCACAAGGTAACAAAAGAAATTGTGCAAATGAACTCCCCGTGGGATTTCTCAGGCCAATATCCATGTGTAATTCTTGACCTCAGTACTGAGACAACTTCCTGCAATCAATGAACTGAATGTCTTACTCACATGAGATCTTATTTCCTCAACTCATGAAAGCCTCTATGATTTCCCTTTTCACTGCTCTCAAGTAATCAGTAAGTAGTAAGTACATGTACAAGTCATTGACAAGTAATAAGTCATGAAGCCAGAGCAGTGCTTTGTTGATGCAATGTGTCATCCGCTGACCACTTTCTGTGGACTGACATTTCTCCCAGGTTAAAGCTATTTTTTCTCATGAGATGAACGCAATGAAGTTTCCACAGTCACGACTTTTGTCTCCTAGCCTAGCAGAACGGGTTGTTTGTTCAAAGCCTCAGGAGAAAGACATTACTGCCTCGAGGAAAATATGCCTTTTGTGACTTTCAACCGTGCTTGACATATAGTCTTACCCACCTGAGCAGTGTAAAGGCGTTTGCTTATTCATTTTTTCCATTCAATTTTTTTTCTGATTCAGATAATTCAATCTCTCCGTTCCTTTGACAATGTACAAGTAGTGCCATCCCCACTCAACGGAATTGCGCAGTTTGCTTGACGATTTTTTAAAGTGTCAACATTCAGGGTCTCTGCTTTCAAAACTCAATAACACTGCACAATTCTCTATGCCTGCACGGAAAGTGCTTTCTAGCTAGATCAATATTGACCAAGCAAAAGGCAACGTTGCGATTGTCACTTGGGTTTGATAATAAAATTTACTGAATATCTAGGAGAATATTTGCTTCCCTGTATTAAATCCCAGACCGGTGATTGCACTTTCCGTGTACACAAGTAAAAAAGCAAGGGCCTACAATTGAATTTTATCTCAAGTATAGGGGGAATATGAAAATTTCAACCCTTAAGAAAGTTCAATTTGGATGACATTTACACTACAATTCAAATATGTCATACGGGAAACGTTTAATTTCCCGTTGAAAATTAAAGGTCAACAGACGTGTCTCTACAAAACCAACAAACTGTAATTTTCTAATAAATGCTGTGTGAAATATGACATAAATATGACCTTGCTTATCAACTACGGCACTATTGAGCATGAGGTACAGTGACCAATGCAGTTCATACAACTCCCACCCAACATCAAGGGCAAGTCAGGGCACGGTGGCCTTATCTCTCTCCCCCCAAACAAAGAGGCAACTTTTACAGGTTTTCTAACTAATGAGAGAAAGGTGATTTCTGAGGACCATTTCCTGTCCTTTCCGTCCAAAAAACATACATAAACTCCAAATTTCCCCTCAGAAGGGTAATAAAGATTTCAGACAAAAATTTCTAATTTTCTGGGCCTTCCCTGCCTGTCCCTCCCTAGAAAATCGACACTGGATCTGCTCTTGCTCAATATACATGTACTGCATTTCTTTGACAGCTTTTCTGACAGCACCTGACTCTCCTCAATAAACCAAACATGAGAATTGTCTACGTGCATTTAAATCAAAACTATAACAAGGAAATTGCAACCTTATCCCCACAGTGTCAAGCAGTACGCCCCCACGGCTATCAGCTCTCATCTTAGAACTGGATCAGTTGCATGCTGTTTGCTGTTTGTTTTCGTTTAGTTGTATTTATAAATTTACAACCGTGATCACAGAAATTTATGAACATTATAACACCAACTTTATTAGTTCCTTATCTCATTATGTTGTATACTTTCTGCTTCAACAAAAGCTGTTTCCTTTGTGGAATTCGCTCACTTTGGAAAGGGTTACAGTTTGCGACAATGATCTAAGCTTCATGACTGTCTTTTGTGTTATTGAGTTCAACCGGGAAAGACCTATAGCGGATCAATGGGCATAATAATTGTTTGAAAATGTCTGTACTTTTCCATGGACGACTGGAATTACTGGTGTAATAATTTCGATGTGGAGCCCATAAATGGATCAACACTCACATTCCTTGATCAAGATCGAAGACGACGCAAAAAAAGGTTGGAACCATTTGACACTTTGAGAATCAAGGACTTGTTGCAAGAGAAAATTTTTTATTTAGGCAAGGAGAACGTCAAAGACGAGCAATATCGCTGACAGCCTTTTTAAGTTTGTTGTTTAGAGGTAATTCCCTCCGGAATGATAGCAGCGTTGCAGGGTCAGAAGACGTTAAACAATGCTGCAAAATCAAGATGTATACGTCTTCTTTCATTTTCAAATGAGCCAGCAGATAGAGACATTAATAGCGACCACGAGACAGGCCTATGAATGATAAACCAGCCGAAAATTACATTACGCCTAACATACAAAACGAGCAAGAACATTAAGGTAGAAATGAGACTGATCAGCTGGTCACCTCCGGACAGGAGAAGCATGTGACGGGAAGCAGCCTGCAAGAGAATTCCCCGACAACAATCTTCTGCCTGCAGAAATAAAACATAATCCAGCCATTCTTGACAGCTACAGAGTTCCAAGTTGGAAATGGTGCACTTCCACATCACATCAGAAAGCAAGACGCAGAGAGGAAAAGCACCAAGTCATTGCATAAGACAGTTACCGGTATTGAAAAAAGGATGTAACAACCCAGATCCCCGAAACTGTGACTGTCGATCCAGAGAAATTGCCAAAAGAATACGGCAGCAAAGGCAGAGTGTCATGGGTATTGCACGCGACATTAATTTTGGTGAGAAAGAATATTTTTTTACTATGTATGGCTTTGACTGTAGCCTGCAGAAAGGGGAAACAAATGAAAACGTGGCTGCTTGGAATGGCCTTCACGAAAGGCGACATAATTTCTATCTTGAAGATGACAGAATCGAGAGATGGATTTTCTCTGTATGATGACATTGTCCAGGTTAACTCTGCATGGCATTTCCATGTTTCCAAGGAAATAATCGGGTATCTCCGACAACTATTGCCTGGTTTCTTTGCTCCTAGAAGACAAACTGCCACTGTGAAAGTTGAGATGAATGCAGAGTTAGCTATTCTTCATCCTAAGCTAAGAGGCAGTATTGCATCTTGTTTCAAACTTATGTACTGATTGGAGGGTTGAGTATTGAGAGGACACGCTAGAACAATTTTGTATCGCAAATAAAAATATGCTAAGCCTGTAAAACAAGGCAGGATAATAAAAGCATGCGTATAATGGAAAAATATGCCAAGGGATATGACCCAACATGCATCAGTGAATTCAAACAATACTACTTATTAATTCCCCACTTGACTGATCGTGTTCATGTACGGTGGTATTGTTTGAGAATAAATAATACATTAATAAATAGAAGTGGGTTTCGGTTTGGTAATTTAAAACCCACGCTTTCTTTAATAGAAACCCTTAGGCCTATTTCGTGGGATGGACTGTGTACAAACATAAGGATAACAAACGAAAAATGCTGAAATTAAAATTTCATAAAATATATTTCGATGGAACGTTGAATATCAGTACGCATGCAACAATTGAATTACAAGCTAAGATGTATGGAAACGTTGAAAAGAGAGCATAAATGAATATTGCTGTCATTGTTCAATGATTTTGTCATTTAGCAGTTCAAGCATGGTCATCAAAAGAACGGACTTTTAAGACCAATACAAAACAGGGATGTCAGCGCCAGTGCAACTATTGTTGGATAGTTTTTGCATGTCATTTATATGAAATGTCACAACTGTACCTCCAAGTCTGAAAATTTCCTGTTTCGTGTATCTGGAGGGTTGTTTCATTCATTTTGAATATGAAAGATCACAAATAATTTAACAATGTTGACCGTGACAGAAAAATCAGCTGAACTGTACATGTATGTCAAACAAGTAGTTAACTTAAAGAAATCTTTCATCGCCGTATCAATTTAAACTCTGTTTAATTTTTAATTTAGTTAGAAATGTAAATTCAATAAAAACCTAATGATTAAGGTGTTCACTTTTACTGTTCTATATTGATGTAACAGTTACCGATAATTTTCAGTATTTGGCAAAGGTAAACTTTAAGTGTAGTTTATTAAATCGTTTTCCCAGTAACAACATTGAAGTGCATGCTGGCGATTACAACGACAGACATTTTGAAACCATCTTCTTATCTAAGATGTTATAGCGGCATCATCATATCTCCTTTATATCACAGGTATATTTAGCATTATTTTCAAGTGTAGAAGTGAATGTAATGTTAGAAATAACTGCGACGAAAAGGGTACTTCAACAGGTTTAATCGAATTGTCACCTCATATTAGGCATGCGCCCCCTACTGACTAGAATGAAAATTTCACACCAAACTCGCATCCCCTTGTTTCACCGCCAACCAGCCCCGTCTGACACGGTCAATCCGGTGAGGCAATTTGCACCCCTTTCTAAGCACACTCGCATCCCCTTTTTCACCAGCAACAATGCTTCAACACAAACGGAAAATGTGACTTTAAAACTGTCCAGCCTTAATTTCTTGAAATTGGGGACTCGGTCAACTGAGTCCTATTTAAAATATATAATTCGGAACATTGTTTTGCAAGAAAAACCCCATATAGATAGATAAAGTCTTTGGAATGAATGGAAACCGAATATCATGAGTTGTACAATAGGGAAAACCATGTGATGAATGAGAGCCTGAGATGTCAAAATGTAACAAATTTAACTGCCAGTTTCAGTCCTAGTCCTTTGTAATTACAGTCTTCAATCGTCATTGCAAGATCCTAATGGAATGATTTTCTTGTAGCTCGGTGAATAAGATAAGTCCCTCTTAATTCAGAACACTTTTAAATTAAAGCTTATTTGATAAAATTTTGGACCCTTCATTAAAACCTTTGATTATACAAATACATAGTTAGGGAACGAATAACTGAGGCCCAGACAGCTTTATAGAATTTATATCCCCAGCGGATTTCAAATATTTGGGTATGGCAGAAACAGACCCTTTAGACGGCCTTTTGCGGCTTTTAGATAATTGATACAAGAAAAATTTCACTTATATTCAAATCCACGAGACATGTAGGTTTGATTCTCTTTTTCCATGCAATGTACCGGTAGATAGACGGTTATTTAAAAAGTCTGTTTACTGGCGAATTTTTCTTTCTTTCTTAGTTTAAATTAATTTCTTTCTTTGCGTAGTAATTTTTTGATAATAATTTATCACATGTACAACCCACCAACACAAGAAACGTGTTTTGCAATTAATGAACAAAATTAATGCCAGGCACGATTGTATCATCGACCAGTCATCCAAGGCTAATTAGTGAATCCGTTCTTGTATCAGTATGATTGTTGATGTGTGCTATGAAACGGCTGCCAAAGACAACAGGGAAAGCAGTTTATACAGGAAAAGTGACCATGTCTTGAAAAGAGTATATATTATAAATCAATGCCACACCATGTACTATGGGGGCAATGTTCATGATAAACATTGTACATAAAATCGTCAAACTCAGAATAGCATATTAAAATCAATTTACAAATCAACTTTTTTGCTCATCACAAAAAAAGGTGTGGGATGATTCCACGGCCCATCCTCCCACCACCAAAGGTGGGGAGATACATACCCTACCCCCTCAGGATTTGTGTAAATGAGAAAAATAAATTATTGGCAACAGTACTTTCCAACATTACTTTAGTCTAAGGCCCGCCCCCAGGAAACCCTGCGTCAATACTATGGAGGTGACTTTACAACATTCTTTGTTGACCGGTCACTGCTGCTATACCCATTTCACTTTGTTAACCAATCAAATGTGGCGATTACCTGACCGCAAATAACGTGGGCTACTGCCCAAGGCAGCCTGCAACCCAACCCCCCAGCTCTCGTTTTTTATGACAAAAACCGCAAAACCCATTATAAAGAGTAAGTTAGGGCAGGATTAGTACCAACTTTTACGACAGTGTGCTGGTAATGTCGGGATACAGGAAGAAGTTTTCCTTTCCAGAGGTTACTATATGGAAGCCATGCTGGGAAGAAAGTAACCACTCGGGATGAGGTTGAGAAAATTCACAGGATCAGGATTTGACCTGTGACCTCTGGGATGCTGTACCAGCTCTCTACTGACTGAGCAACCAAGCCTCATGTTGGTGGATCCTTTGATTTCTCATAAAAACCACGGAAGATCAGGCAGAACCTTGAACTTCTGAAATATTACCTACAGCAACAACCACCCCCCCCCAAAAAAAGAAGTCGGGGACGTGACTTACCCTCTGAAGTTCGATGAGCGACTTGTGCATGCGGGCGATGAGTCGGTTGAAACGTTCCAACTCTTGCAAGAGCACCACGGTGGTGGGGGTGACCTCAAGACCGTACTTCTTGCGGATCTTGTCCAGCTCAAACTGCTGAGGGAGCTTGGCCTGGATGTCGGAGGCGATGTTGGCGATGAAATCCTCACGGCTGATGCCCGCCCCAGACTCCCCTGAGACAAAAATGGGAAAACATTTCAGTGCTTACACAACTAACTGCTCTGTCAGTTTAAAAACAAAATGAAGGCTTCTTGAGAATGGAATTTACAATAAATCATTTAATTATAATATTAATTCTTAATTATAATATAATTATTTACTATAATGGAATTATAATAAATAACTTTTTAAATCCAAAATACATTTGAATAAAAAAAATCACAGCTGATTAAAAGATTTTAATTGATGTCATATCTGATTATGAAACAATATTTCCCGCAGGCTGCACTTAGAAATAGGGTGGGTCTAGTACCGGCCCCGATGACGACAAACTTATCAGCATCTTACATTCCAGGTATTAAAAAATATGAAAGTAACTACAATACTAAGAGTTTTCTTCAAAGAAATTTAGAAAGGGATGTAAGAAATTACAGAGACAATGCACCACATTTCAACAAACTTTGATAGGGATTATTTCATAACAAACGAAGAGCCGGGTAATGAAATTTGTTGGGGCCATCGCCTCTACGGGCGCCCTGAATTAAGGGTGCCTTATCCGCTCCGAGCAGGAACAAAAGAGGGCATGTTTTAAAATGAAATTGACAGTCCTGTGGTACTCACGTACCGCATAGCTGCGCATGTTTATGTGCACGCCGAGTACGCGTATTAAGCATTTTAGTGTAAGATGTGTGATCTTCGCGTACACGTCGAAATGCGTTCTAGAACCCAGCTGGAAAACTTAGTACTATCTGTCTTTCTTCTGCCGTTGAGGGTGCACTTCAGCTCAGGGCAGATAACGATGGAATAAAAAATGAGGATAGAATCTTATGCCAGTTGTTGGTCCAAACCTTGGGTTGATTTGATCTTACCTGTCTGAGGCTGAAGCTCAACGAGCTGTGACCACATGTCCCTGGCGGCCTGGGTGTAGTAATTGATCTCGGCGTTGGGATGTAGACCAAACACCTCAGGAGTGTTGGCTAATGGCAGCTCCTCTATCGCCTCTGTAAGTAACGCCAAAATGACATTTATGGACATGATTATTGGACAATTTATTTGAGAAGTGATTGAAACTTGCTGGCCTATATCTGACAAAGTCTCAAACCTAATTTGACGGATTTGGTGAACAAAGCTTGTCTGGACAAGTTACTGTAACACTGTAACAAGGGTTTAATCGCTAACAATGGAACCAGAACCCACAAAATGCCTATTCAGGTCATCTTTTCATTTTTTCCCGTTTACATTAGACAGAAGGAACCTGGTTCTTTGTTTTGTTATATCTCTCAGTTTTGCATCCTGATGGAAATGAAGAGAACATTTGTGTAGGTGACAAATGCTGACGGCTCCTATTGATTTGCACAGTGCAGGATTCTTGCAAAAGCCTGTACAGCAGTGGCTCTGCCAAGGTAAGACCCATTTTGTTGGGTTTCAGTCACAACTTTTAGTCTAAGCACAAAGAATGCGCCATTCTTCCACCTAATCAACATAATAATAATTATTATTACCGCTAATGGGTCATTAGGGACACTGAAATGTCTCCCTAAAAAGCCAATGTCTCCCTAATGCTGAAAAATTTACCACAAAATGTCTCCCAAATGACCTAATTTATAATATTTCCAAATAGGTCACTTGGGAGACATTTTGTGGTAAATTTTTCAACATTCGGGAGACATCGGTCATTAGGGAGACATTTCAATGTTTGCTCCAAATACGAGAAGGAGGAAAATTTTTACCGTCCAAATTTTGAGAGATGTTAGATTAGGGTCTAAGAGGAAAACATGCAAAGTTTGGTTAAGATCAGATTAGGGAATATTGAATTATGGGACAGTAAAGATTGGGCACGTTCCTATGGGAATGTCTCCCAAGTGACCCATTTGCGGTAAATTGAATATCCATAATTATAACATTATAGTGTTCTACAAATACCACAAAAAAAAACCAGTTTATCAACAAATATTGCCAAATCTGTTGATTCCAAAAGCCATGGTCATTATGCTGGGAGAACAAACATACTTCAAGGCCATATATTAGAAGCCTTGAGAAAGTCAGCGCATTTTTGTAATAAACTCCAAATTAACAGGGCAAAGGGACGACGAGTAGAAAAAAAAAAAAAACGACCTCCCAGATTGAGCACTTAGCAATCTCCTGATCTCTGAAATCTCAAGGCCAGTATTCTCCTCAATGTGCGCCAGAGTCACTACCTCCAATTGTGCAAAGTAATTGAAGGTTGAGCATCCGCACAGATGCCACCAATCTTGTAAAGGTTCCCACTATGGTGTGCAATTGAGCAGGCTGCATCTCCATGGCGACTGATTGCGTCTTACCAGACGGACAATGCAGCAATGTTAAGTAATTCAGGTCAGATTTTTCGAAAGCTTCAATGATGAAGATGGAAGCTCTCTTGGGGAAGTCAATATTTGTACATACCAGTGTTTAGGATGTGCAGTTATGAAACACAACTTACAGGACCGATCAATCTGAAGTGATATGTTTGATCACAGGAATGTGTCATTAAAAAGGAAGGCTTCAAAACAAACTTTTTGATAGTTTGCGTAGTCTGACTTATTTTCAATATAATGTGCTCAATATTCAAAGTGGATTCAAAGACTGTTCTGTTTTGCCAAACACTGTTCAATAACAATTTAAGTATATTCGATCATATCACTGCAAGAATCTCTCCACGTCAAGGAGTGTCAAGTTGTTTTTTGGGCCGGCCTTTACCTCCCTCAATCTTCCAAGATTCTTCGAGACCTCCAGGTGAATTTTGGAGGATCAGACAGGATTGGGGTCAAAGAAACTATGTGAACAAACTTCAAAGACTATGCATTTAGTGGTGTTTGTGGCCCTACACTGTACTGTCACATTGCTTTAAATTGGCAAACTTAAGACCTACTTTTCTGAAAGGACAGTAAATGAGTTCGAACCCCAGACATCCTACACAGAGTCAAGAAGTGTATCAGCCACCAAGTGAGAAATAAGCCAAATTGTTACGTACGGACGTAGTTATCCTTGGGACCGATCTCGGGAATGCAGTAGTCGACTTCCTTGTTGCAGTAGAAGTGGAACGGTTGGAAGGTGTCGAAGATGAAGTCGCCCATGTACTCGTCCATGTAGGTGTTCAAGACGCGACGGTCAAAGTTGTCGATGGCACGCCCTCCATACATCACCTGGGAAGAAATGGGTCACACGATATCGGGGCTGGTTCTTCTACGGTGCTACTGAGCGTGCAAAGTTTGCTAACCAAGGAATAATATTTGCTAAGCAGAAACTGGTTCCCAGCCGTAATGTGATTGAGTTTGCATTGCATTTGACTGGTTCCCGGTCTATTTTTGCTTAGCACATAAATCTGCTATTGTGGTCATCAGCTTACGTTTCATTTTCTGCACATGTATGAGAATAGCAAATTAAGCAATTCAACATTTCTGTACCTCTCCAATAAGGTATTTGAGACTGCTCCAGGGAATTTTGGGGTCGCCTTGCTCAAAGGCCTTGGTGAGATACGTCTGGAGGATGTCCATGCAGACGCGGAAGTCCGACTCGTTGAAGTCGTAGGGCACGTTCCAGCCGATCTTGCCGTACTTGCGACGTTCCTGCACCACGGCATGGAAGAATGCGAGGACAAAGACCAAGGGCTTGAAGGCAGGGTGGGGGCAGTCCTCCAGGACCTGGGCCGAGATCTTGTGATAGCTGCTGCGAAGGTTGAGCTTCAGGCCGTTGGGAGGTTCTGTCACCACCTGGGGAGATGAGAAAGGGGGGAGAGGTTTACTCCAAGATCTCAAAATTTTGAATGGGTTGCTTAAAAAACAAAGATGAAGAAAAATCTATGAATGTCTCTGGTTCGAATCCAACCTATAACCTCCATGTTCCAAACTACAAATGCCACAATCACTAAAATGACGCTTTCACAGAGTCAATAAATGACAGATAGAGTGCATACAAAGGGGACGTGAACCCAAGACCAGAAAGGTGATGTTCGAGTGCTTATCCCATTGTAATTCCATTGCATTATGGTGTCCTCCCAGATAGCTAACAATCTTCACAAGAAAAGATTTGGAATGGTTGTTAGCAGGGTAACTTCCATGGCAACGCACAAAAAAGTCTTCCTTTAAAGAAAGAAAACCCACATTTTCTACAGACTAAAAACGTGAAATTCCAGTGGCTGAGAAGAACGCTTGATGATGACACAAGATGCATAGGTACCTTGAAGCTATTTCACAACTGGGAAAATATGCTTGAAGATAGCTCTCTACAAAATGCCTGTTTTTCACTTTAAGAACTGCAACATTGTCTCTCGCACAAATGTGAACATGACCAAATTGACGCTTACCTTGAGTGACCTTTGAAGGATACCGATGGGGAAGGCCGGCGTGGGGTCAGTGGTCAGCCATAGCCGGAAGTCAGGATGTGGCTTAGTGATCTTCTCTAGCGCCTTCTCCAAGTCGCGTAGCCATTTAGCTAACAGGTGGCAGTTCTGAAGCATGAGCCACTGGCCGCGGGCGATGGCCGTCTCCAAGAGTTGCAAGGCCACCTAGGGATGAAATGATGTTTACTAGTGGCTGATGATCCGCAGCTACAGTGGATTATTGGTAAGGATGGGTTCACTGCTTATGGCTGACACACTGTTAAGGTACTATTAACAGGACCAGAGCAACTGTGCTAGCTTTGAGTGCACTCCCAGGTCATGGTAGGCTAGGTCTTGTGCATGCATGGGGACTCCAACCACAGCGTGATTACTTCCAGTAAACCCTGCCTTTGTGTGGAAGTGATTGTGAAATGGTTGTCGCTAACAGGAAGTTATCAAAGCTGCTCTCTGGGCGATGAGGAACATACACGTTGAGTGTTGTCAGAACAGCTTTCGAGGCAACGAGTTTATTCTATAATGCCACCGAGGTTGCCCACACAATCAATTAAACTCTACAGTACCCCTGCATTTACTTCAATACAATCAAAACATTGAAAAAAAAAAGATTATATCTGGCCACCGTGATCAAAATATCTTTTCAGTTAATTGTCACTGACGGAACATTGCGGCAATTCACGGTTTCAATGAACAGCTTTGGTTCCGTTCAAAGTTACGACATCAGAAATATTTAGTTTGTCCAAAGGACCCTTATTAGAGTGAGCATGATTGTCATTAGCAATTGTCCTGTACAGAATCTTACCTTCTCCTGGCCTTGCCCCATGGAGAGGAACTTGAGCTTGTTGCCGCCGAAGCCTGACCTCTCGGCCAGCTTGGTCAGGTCGCTGGCCGGGTCGGAGCCGGGACTCAGGATGAAGACGATGGGCGAGAAGGGGGTGCTCTGCTCGAAGATGGACTCAAAGCTGATGACGGGGGGTGTGACGTACTTCTCCCCCATGCGGGAGGTGACGTAGTCGGTCACGGCGCGGTAGACGCGATCGATGCGGAAACAGCGGAGTAGGAGGAGCTTCTGGAACTCAGAGAGGGAGTCTGAGTATTTTCCTGGAAGTGGGCTCTGCTCGGGAGTGTCCAAGTCGTACCACTGTGCGCCGCAAAAAAAAATAGGACACAAAAATGTCGTAGTTCATTACATTATTATGTGATTCTAATTGACTTAATTGGAACTTAAGTATTCATTGCTATAATAACTGGTTACTTATTGAGGCATGGGAGAGTGTAGCTTTGGACATGTTTCAGTGACAACTACGTCAACAAGATGTCGACTTTCTCTGGTAACCTGCCCATAAAGTATGGTGTGGGTACCAGGCAAAATCAACCCGTGGTTAAGAAATGGTCACTTGAGCTCAGCCCTGTGGTTAGGGTCAGGGGTTGGAATCCAGCTACTGGTTATAGGCTTTTTCTTTGGGCAAGTCACTTCATCTCAACTTTGTATCACCTCTCTCCAACTGACTATGAAAGTTATGGCCCATTTTCATTATCAACTTTCTGGCATCTTACCGCTTTCCATGTAGCCCCATTCTTCTCCACGTCGTCGGGCAGCGTAGCGAACACGTCGGTGATCTGAGCACACTTGATGATGTCCTCCCAGCCTTGCTCGGGGATCCACATGTGAGGACGGGAGCGCCGGCTCTTCTCCAGCGACAGGTTGCCCTTGATGAAGAAGTCCAGCTCCTCCTGGGGCAACTGGTCCTCGCTCTGCTCCAGCTTGATGGTCATCTGGAAGGAGAACAGCAGCTTGTGCTTCTCAAACAACCCTGGTGGAAAGAGAACAGCATAACTTATGCATCAGTCTCATCTTCAAACACCCCATACAGTTTTATGTGCAAAATGGCAATGAATGCAGTACGCACTGAGTTTTCTGGATTCAAGCTTAAGTAAGACAAACTGAATCATTTATCCTGTATGCAAAATTGAATAAATTCCAATACAAAGACTCTTGACCAATCAGGCTGCATCTTCAGGGACAAGGTTTCCTAAACTACAAACTGTCTATTAAGTTCCGTTCAAGGTTGCCAAGAACTGGCCATAAAAAGTCTTGGCTGGTAACCCTTCTTTGTAGAGTCATTTGTTTAACCAATTCGTGCAGTGGCATATTCATCTGAGAACGGTCATCAACAATAAATATTACCAGTCAGAGAAAATGAACAAATGGTCTGAAACTTAATGAACTCTAACATTTAATCCTCCTGTCTCTCACAATCATTTGTTGTGGATACAATTAAAAGACCCAAACCATTTCACTGACTTCACACATCAGTGATCGCAGTGTTCCCTGATGTGTAGAGCGTTATATAACTGCAGTGCCACTGCGTGAAACCAACAGACCAGAACGAGAGTGCAAAAGTTGGATGACAAACTCTTTCTGCTGAGTCAAATCTTAGGCGCTAAGTAGGTTTACGTTTATCAGCAGTGAGAGAAAGCTGGTTACCTGTGCAAGCGTAGTTGTAAATGTTGTGTGTCAGCGTGTCCATGATGTTCCTGAGTCGCTTGACCAGGATGGAGTCCGGCAAACTCTTCTTGAGCGAGAGTTGGAAGACACCAAGGAACGAAGCCAGCGAATATTGGTACATGGTATTGATCAGAGCCATCTCGGACAGGACGAAGAAGAGGATAGCGCCCCGCTTGGCGGCCGGGCGGTAGCCGTCGCGGAGCTTGTCAATGTCCACCGCCGTCTTGGCAGCCAGCTTGAGCTTGTCCGCAACCTAGGAGAGGGTGAGATTGACATGAGGTTGGTCCAGGGCTGGACAGATAGTGAATGGGGCCACTTTAAGGTCGGATAAACAAGTGCTGAGTTTTGCACCAAAGGTTTTGATGTAGGGTGTTAGAGCCTTAAAGTTATTTTAGGAGTTGTAGTACTTTAATGCTGTAGACTATTTAAGAAACCTACATGATCTTATTTGTGATAAAAATGGGACTATTAACCTATGACAGACTGTTATGAAAATCTTTTAAACCCAGTTTTGGACAAAGAATACTTGAAGGCAGACAAAGTAGTTTGCTCGAGTTTGACAAGATAAGTCCAGATTTTTTTAAATCCTTTTTCGTAACAAGCTAGCACAATTTTTGATATATGATATTGCTCTCGTTTTTTTAACCTTCTTGAAAGATAGGTCTAGTATCCATCTCACCTCTGTGGCTTTGGACTTGGTTTCCTCCAGGGTCTGCACCAGCTCCACATTGTCCAGCATGTTACCTGTGGATGTGGCCAGCTCTCTCAGCAATGAGTCCTCTAGGTCCTTCAGCAAGCGTTTGTTGTCGCTCGTCTCCTGGATCAGACGCTCGCGTTGCTCCTCCAGCTCCTTGCGCTCAAAGCCCACGATGACGCTGAGAAGCTGATCTTCAAGACCCTGGATGGGGAGACAGTGGGAAAGTTGAAATGACAATCTCTTCAGGCTCTAGCGAGCACCATATCTCTGTACACCTGGGAAATGCTTTGAAATTGTAATCGAAAAGGGGAAGCTTGATAAAATGAACCAAACTTTTCTTTGGAAAGTGGTATTTTTCTCGACAGAGTAGTCTTGGGGTTTTGTATTGATGCATTTCATGGTGGTGTAAGATATTCTTGTAAACCAACTTGGGTCTGTGCTTTTTTGAAACTAATCACCAGCCAATCAATATTGTGAGAGATTTGACCTTGAACTCAAGGGCCTGTTTGTTTCGCATGGATCTGGATCGTGATCAGTGATCCTCGCACTGGTTCACACCATCTATTAGGTGTGTTTTGGTGTCTGTAACCAACGACGGATCATTGATCAGGATCCAGATCTGTGTGAAATAAACACTGCCTAATATTCAAGATTTTGGAGGTACAGCTGTTTGGAATTGTCAAGTCTGGGCCATCTTTTTATAAAGTGTGATCTGACGGGTCAGAAAGTATTAGCCCAAATATGGAACTGTTCCAGAAGAACTGATTATGCAAAGTCAAAGGGTAAAAAAGCAGACTCGGTTTGGCAGGGTTGTTCATGAAGTATTAAAAGCATATAGGGTTATTAGACAGTATTTTCCGCAGAATGTGCACAGTGCATTCTGTGAAATAACATTTCCAGACTTCCTGAAGAAAACAACGAATCTCTCCTTCTTGTCTGATTCATACCTTGAGTGTGACTGTGTAGTTGATGACCATGGCTTTGCCAAACACTGCCGGTGTGTACTTGGGGTTAGCCAGCTTGGTGTTGAGGTACAGACGGAAGTTGGGATCGTAGTCTACCTCCTTGTCACCGAGAATGATGAACTCGCGACCTGCAGCACCTAAATTACAACATGCCCGAAAAATATCACAACTGGTTCCATTCTTATAGTGTTTCAAATGTTTTGTTTTTGCTCTAGCCATAGTGTTGTAGCCATCTTGCAGGGCAGTTCTTTTGTTCCACAGGAAAACCTTTGTGCATACCCTGTGGAACAAAAGCACAGGCCTGCAAGATGGCAGTCGTGCAAACCCTCTATTGTAGACCAGCAAGTTTTGACCTTTGGCCTTAGAAACTTCACAGAGGAAGTGTCTTGATAGGAAGATATACACACACGGAGGTAAAGACATTTGATTCATCTGACGTTGGGATTCGTTCATGAAGCTGCAAGGGGCTAAGCACAAGACGGAATATTTGCTTAACAAAAAACAGGGTACCAGTGTAAATGTCATGCAACATAAACTGCAAAAAAATGGTTCTCTGCCGATTCCTGCTTAGCAGAACTTTGCTGAACAAACTTCCCTGCTTAACAAGGAAAACTGAGGGGATTCTTAAAAGCCATTACCACAAAGGATACATTCTGAAACCCAACGGCTCTGTGGTCATACCTTTGATGTTCTTCTCAAGGACATTATCGATGACAGGATCAATGTACTCATCTACATCTTGGAAGAGGAACGGGAAGCCGTACTTGATGGCAAGCTCCAACTGCTTCAGGAAGTCTGGGTCATTGAAGGTGCACACCTGTTGACAAAAATACAGGATTGTTATAAGCCAAGTCAGGGAACAAGACAGGGCACTGCTGGGTGAGAAAAATATAACCACCTCCAAATATCTTGGCTATGACTAGCAAACACATACAGGTCTATGGGAAACAGCCGTAGCCGCTGTAAAATAGCAGGTTCCATAGGTGCATCTGTTACTGTGAGCCATAGCCAAGTAACTTGGACACAGCTAAGCAGTCAAGGGCTGCTTTCGAATCTGTTGTCTAGAGCTAGGTCCAAGTCTTTGCTCCGTAAGAAATACGCGCAGATGCACTGACAATCATCATCATGGTGACGCCAGTGCGCCAGCAGTGCACAGGCATTGCTCAGTGGCTAACATAATAAGTGAATTGTCCATTTCCATTGTTCGGCACGATGGATAGTCTGGTACCTTGAGGTTGTTCTGTTCCTCTTTTCTCTTGATCCAGTTCAGTGCCTGCTGCTGTGGGTCAATGCACAGTGGGAACCGGCTGGCTCTGGTAGTCAGGATACCGTTCTGGACGGACAACTCATCTGGTGGCAAGCCCTCAGATCCCCATCTGAGGACAAAAACAAGTCATGTGATGTCACTTAATTAATACAAATAAAACTGGACTTTTATGAGAATCTCAAAGACCTCAATCAGATGTGCGTTTGGAAAATATTCATTTTGTAACCTTCAAACCTTTTCATGCCTTCCGACTTAGTACTTATTATAAACCAACACCACATACATATTTTAAGGTCAATGAAGGGCTGTGAGAGATATCTTGAGGTCAAAGGGTACTTGCTGAAAAGCTTAACCAATAATTCTGCATCTTAGGGTGACTGATCATTTACAAGCATCACAAAGGGAGAAGCATGTGCAGAAGTCATCCTAGGCTACCTACTTGCTGATCTCCACTTCGTCCGTCAGCAGGTTTTCCAGTCTGAACGGTTGGCTGAGGGGGATGCCTCGCTCAAGCACATCACCCTGCCAATCATTGTAGATCATCTGGTTGCGGTAATCCCAGGTGAAGGCACCCACATAACTCAGGAACGCCGAGGAGATGAGGCAGTCGCCAAGGAGACGGATACGGCGCTGACGCAACTCCTCCAAGTCATTGGTCCATCTGAGAGGAGAGGTGGAGAAAGATGCGACTGCTGGGTTAAGGAGGTGAATTCACAATCGAATGTTGAACAAAGTTGACGAATAAATCTCGAGTCATCATATAAAGGACAGGGAAATTAGAAAAACTTCATCTCCATTTCAAAAAGTTCAGCCCCCTGCCTTGGTAACCATCACTTTTGTTCACAGCCAGGGATCTTTCTGTCTGAGTCTGCTGTGGTGAGCAAGATTTCGCAGAGAACCAGTCAGCTGCAATACACATGCATGGCGTTTCAGCTGGTAACAATTCAATCTAAGCGGACCCAATGAAATCTTCAAGAAATGACTTAGCAATGGCCACGTCTTCACTACTTGGCTACAGTAGGCATTAACACATGTGCTTATGGTAAATGGATTAAGGCATCACATAACAGTTCCCATAAGCGTATGCATTTTTGACAGCCTTAGTCATGTGATGTGGACAATGCATCAGACATCTCCAATGGGGGCTGCTAAAGAGGCATGTATCTCGGTATCTGACCTGACGTTCTCGGAGCCTAGGCCAGAGATGAGTTTGTCTGCGGCTATGAGCCGGCGCTCCATGATTTCGGCCTCTTCCTGCAGCTGCTGCTTCTCCGTAATGGCCGCCTCGTATCGCTGACCGAGGCTCGCCAACTCCTCCTCCAAAGACTTGACTTCGTTGTTGATGCGGTCCAGTTCTCGCTTGGACTGGTAGAAAGTCCGCTCCAGACGGGCCACCTGAGGAGGGGTAGAGTGACAGAGATGGATGAGGAATGATTAAATCAAGGTTCGAATCTGACATCTTGTCATGTGTCATGTCCTTAGGCAATCCACTTTACCCTGATTTACATTCTACTCATGATAAAGGTTCTTGCATTTTATGGCCGGCAATCTGCAATGGGCTGCCATATCCAGTTGGGGGGCTAAATGTGAAAGCCAGTATTTTGATTCCAAGATCTCATTTTTTTAATACCTTCTCTCGTTTGGGCTTGATCTCTCGTGCCACCGAGCAGTAGCCCATAACCGCCACCACAAACTTGAAGAGACCAGCCCCAGCGCGTGACACGGTCTTCATCTCGTCAAAGGTAGTGTCCATGTCCTTCAAGAAGCCTCTGACTGTCTTGACCTGTGAACACAAAATGATCAAATCAAGAAATCATACCATTATTGACAAAATAATGAGTAGAGGCCTTTGACAGGGGAGACAAGTTGGCGTAGCGGTGTTTTCCTGACTTTCCCAGCTGAAACTTAATCTGGGTTTTCAGTCCCTACTTGATTCCGTGGGTTCTATCTCAAAATTTATCTCTCGTTTCCTTCCGACCCCTAAAACTTAACATTCCTTCATTATCTTCTCTCTAGAGGTCTCTTCTGGCTTACAGCGCCACTTTTGAGAAAACCGTTCATTTCATTGCCGGACACAACAAGCTTGAACACCTTGAAATATCTTTGGTGAAAAACTCTGACACTACAAGTTTCGAAATTCAAGCCTGGAATATTTAAGTGCTCTGACCTGCGTTTGACCGATGCCATCCACGTCCATCTCGGTCAGGGATTTCAAGAAGTTGGCCTCCGCCATCATGGCCTTGGCCGATTTCCAAGACACCTCCCTGATGCCTCTCAAGACAACGATGCATTCGCACACCGTCTGAACAAGCTTTGGAGGCTTAGCGAAGGCCCTGAACCAAAAAAAAAACCAGGAAATTACAAACCACTCCAACTCATGCGCTTTGTCAAAGATGTTGAAATAAAAAATGTGGTACCATTAACCTCCAAGGGATTTACAATAATTGATTCTTTGGACCATTTGGAGACAGATGGCGGCACACACATGGTGTCTGCCCTCACAGGTACTCATTAACTTCTGGGTGGGAAGAGGTAAAGTAGAGGTAAAGTGGCTTGCCCAAGGACACAATGACAAACAAGCTGATGGATTCAAAGCCCAGACCCAATGACCAGGAGTCCACAAATTCTAACTGCAGTACTTGGTTCTATGCCCTCCACAGCCCACATTACAGTGGAGGACAGGATTAAGTGACTCTGTGGGGTTGGGTCCAAGTCCTACCTGATCTCTGTGACGTCAGATTTATCCAGATCTTGCAGGGCAATGCGAGCGGCTTCCAGGGCAGGCAAGGCCTCGGCTAGTGCCTCCTCAGCCTCTTTCTGAAATGTTCAGAAGACAATGACGGTGAAATCCTCAGAGAACAATCAGGATTTGAGGTAGCCTTTCAAGGCAAAATACAACTTATCTTAAAACTGTCCAGTCAACCAAATGATTGACCCAGTTCGATATCCGCACAGGTATATGGCAAATGACAGTCATTCAAAACAATGGCCGTCAACACCCACATGAGGTCAGTCCTATCAGCGCGGCCATGCACTAACTCACACACTGAATGAGTTGAAGGTGGCACGACATTAAAGCTTTGTGGAATGGGATATGAAGCTTTGCACAGTGTAATATGAAGAAAGACTATAGTTTGCTCCTGCGACCATGAACGATATATCTGTTCTTGAAGGAAGTGTGGTTCCGGAGACACTGGAAGGGGAGAACCTTTTCTTGACGCTTCAAAGAGTATGCTCTGTTGAACCTCTAGGAGAAGGAGCTTTGTTCTTGAACTGTCTAGCATTTCGGAAAAACCTAATCCGAATGCTATTGCGGTATGCTCAAGAGTGCTAGGTAGGGTAGCATCAGTGACACGAACAATTTGAAGCAAGAGCATGGCGAAGGTTCCATCATGGAGAGCCAGTTGACAAGTTGTTAGTTTGGTATGTATCTAGCGTTTGCTAATAGTTTAAAAACTTGAACATCTCCAGTCAAATGCCTTGAGCCAATGCCTTGGCTCGATGTCCTGGCTCCCTGCTGTGCAATGCAGTGGATGTGGCTGCAGGTAACCAGTGATGGAACAAACTATCCACAGGCTTGTCCTGAATACTAGACTAGACTAGTTCAACTACTGTTGCAAGTTGTCGACAGGATTGAGAGATCCAACATTTGGTCCATTTTCATGTAGTGTGCCTATGCTATAGATTTTGGGGGTTCTTTTGAGACTTCACAGACCTTTTCCACGGAGATGACAGCGCTCTGTTCTTCGATCTCCTTACTCTTGCCTTCAGCGGCGTGTTTCTTCTCTGTCGCCTTGGAAGTGCGGGATGCGATCTCTCCTAGCAGGCTCTCGCAGGCTTCCGTCTTCTCGGTGACGGCGACCTTCTGGACAGCCAGCTTCTCGTTCAGCTCGTTGAGCTGGACGCTGGCCTCGGCCAGCTTGGCCATCCCACCTTCTAGACGCTTACACTGAAATGATGAGAAAACAGAAGATTTAGGGACTACAATGAAAGGGATAACTGTTTCTAATGGCTCAGAGCGAGAGCCACAGGTGGTGCTATTTATCCTACCCAAGGGAGCACGCAAAAGCTACTGATGACCTCAAGAAAAGCTGCAAATTTGAGAGTCTCTCCTGAACATGATTTGACGGAACTGCAGTCGGTTCCGTTCTCTGTCTACCTGGGCAAGAATGTATTCATCCTTGACGTCCAGCAGCTTCAGGTAGGAGTTGATGAAGTCCAGATAGTTCTTGGGGGTGACGTAGTTGCTACGTCTCAACTTCTGCTGGAAACTGGCGCTGTGCTCGCCGACAGACTGGTGCACGAAGACGACGTGTTTCACGACAACATCACGATGTTCGTCTGGTATGCTCTTGATCTGTTCAGGGTGAAACAAAAAGGGAACAGTATATGTTACCAATTGGCACAGAATGGAAAGATGGAAAGATTCCAGTGTTTACTGCTTTGCTGCATGTTCTTTGATCGAACATCCCAGTGCACAGACACTGAAATGTTGACCTGTGCCAATTGTTTTAGTCGTATCCTTTGTATTATTGTGTTAGTGGTTGAGTTGATTTCAGCTCATTACTCGTACTTTGGTAATTTTTAAGCTAACATTTTTTATATGAAAACTTTTGCACTTTGATGCCTTTAAGCCTGGTTTTGTCTTTTTTTTCTTCTTTGCTTTGTGTGTGTGCCTTTTTTCCAAGTTTCAAATCGTCATATTCATGTAATGCAGGTTTTCAGCTGCAAATTGTTTGGAGGAAATAACTATGAATATGATTGTAAAACCTAACACATGTTAAAAAAACTATGCTTTGCCTGGTTAGATCTTGCAACCAAGTGACCATTCATGCAGTTGACTATAACCTGTGGTGGTGAGATTGCAACTTACATCTTCATGACCCAGGAACACGGAGGCCACGGCCGTCAGGGCCTGCACGGGCCAGGCCATGAACCAATCGATGCTGCAGTTGTTGACCAGACCGGGGAAGTTGCGGCAGCGCGTGCGCAGCGTGTCTCCCACCGGCGACATGGCCAGCACAATGTGCAGGTTGTTGGCACACTTATTGATGAAGTACTGCCAGATGCTCTCGCGGGTCGGCGGCACGCCCGCCTTGGTGGCTTCGTTCCTCATCTGTGATTGGACAGAATGAGCTTTAGGAATGGACCAGTTTGGATTCCAACACAGCATGCTCAAGGTGAATGACACCACGACCTTATCAGCACAGCCATTAGCCAACTCCCTTGCGTGCTCTTTTCCCCAATGACCTTACATGTTTGAAATACCCAACTAGCCAACTGACATCACTTCAGAATAAAAGAACAACTAGGCATGTTATGGAATACCTTTCAATAACACCACATAAAAATATATCTCTCTTGTGAGGGACATTTTTGAAAAGAACCAGTCGACTCAACATTTGGGACAGTGTACTCTGCCTGTTGTCATGAGACGGTTTCAAATCTCAACAACGCACGTTGATCCCCACCCCCACAAAAAATACCCCACCCCACTCTTAATCGGAGTTAGCCTTTTCCATATCTCATACAGACCGTCGTGATTTGCAAAGGTTTACTGCATATTAAATACAGGTTCAAATACTGAGACCCAAGGCAGTTTGATCCGCTCTTCAGACCACATGCCTTCAGCACATATTACATGTACTTTGAGTATACATCCACATGGACATGATTCCTGCATGCACAATCTCAAAGTGTAAAACAGAATATCCTGAGTACCAGTACTTGATGATACCTGGATAAGAATTGAAATCAATCAACAAAATCATGACAAACTTTGTATGTATGCCCTGAAGGATAACCTTACAAATACAAGTTACTGACAGACATGGCACTACGGCTGCAGTGTGCCATTTCTAGCATCATGGGCTTGTGCTCATTCCGTTGAAAACTGGTCCCGTGAATTCTGGGCTATATTCAAATGTGATCCAGTGACCTTGGGTGTTACAAGAGAGCCACAAGGTCTATCTGAAGCTCCAATTTTTACTTTTTTGGGGGGGGGCTTTCATGTTTGGCTCATGAGCAATGGTGGCGTCACTCACCTGTCCCACAATGCCTTCCTTCTCATCGTCAGGGAAGAGCGCCGGCACCATCCCCGAGGTCAGCATGTTGTTGATGAGCTCCAGGAAGCTTTCCTGGGCCACGTGCTGATCAGTGAAGAGGAAGACGGTGCGCTTCTGCTCGATGCCCAGCTTGTTGTACAACACCTTCAGGTCGTCACGGAAGTTGCTCTCATCGTAGCCCCGGCTGAGCTGGATCTCAAAGACCTCACAGCCGGCGGCAAAGGAAGCTAGACGGGTCAGGCTCTGCTTGCCGCTGCCACCTAGGAGGAGGGTCGGGGGTTCAAAAAAGAAGTCAGCTGCTGCATTCCTGACCTACTGGTTAAGTGCTTGATTCACTTTCTTCTCATCAATACTAAACACAACTGAGGGTTTGAATCCTCCTGGATGCATACACCTTAGGAAAGAGCACTTGCTCCTACTAAACTTGATGAAGACAGGGATTGACACCAAATTTGTGGCAGAGATGTTGAAGGTATCCAGGACGTTTCTTTCCCCAAATCATAAGCAACTAGAGTTGTTTGGACAAATTTTGAGAAAGCCCTCTTCAACATGTAACATGGTAACAACAAGGGACTCACCTACACCCACCAAGAGGGCGTGACCTCTGTCCATACGGATGACCCTGTGAATCCGGGTCAAGTGATCCAAGGCGTCCTCAAACAGAACCAGGTTCATGGGAGTCTTGTTATCATTGTACTCCTCCAGGATCTAGACAAAGACAAGATGGTGACAAAGACAAGATGGTGACAAAGATAAGATGGTGACAAATATAAGATGGTGACAAAGATAAGATGGTGACTAAGACAAGATGGTGACTAAGACAAGATGGTGACTAAGACAAGATGGTGACAAAGACAAGATGGTGACAAAGACAAGATGGTGACAAAGACAAGATGGTGACAAAGACAAGATGGTGACAAAGATAAGATGGTGACAAAGACAAGATGGTGACAAAGACAAGATGGTGACAAAGACAAGATGGTGACAAAGACAAGATGGTGACAAACAGGCTGTGCTTGTAGACATTCAGGTGGAAAATCTAGCATTTTTGGTGTACGTGTCTGAGGAGATAAGGTAATTTGACACATAGGTTTGTTGAGGCATCTTCAGTCTATTCAAGCTTTATTCAAGATATCAATGAGGGGAGAAAGTTTCAAGACTGCCGTAGTTAAAACCAGGATCACTAGGTGCAAATGAACCACGACTGGAAACCTTTACAGTGAAAAATCATGTTCTCCACACACCACCAACAAAGTTTTTCTATGGCACTGAGAAACAGAATAAAATGATTTTCTGAATTTCTTTTGTCAATTTTCATTTACCTTCTTCCAATCTCGGCTTCAATTGATTGAGAGACGAAGGCAAAAATGACTTGAAAAAATCCTGTCCATACCTCTTGGAAAAGAGCCTTGGCAGCGTCATAGTCCTGTATATCTTCATAGAGTCTAGCTTCGCCTTCATCCAGTGCTGTGCGATAATCTCCAAACAGTAACGGATCCCGGACGGCGTTCTCCACATGGTCTTTGAAATGCTCCTCGATGACCGATTTCATGTGACCCTGTTGGAAGAAACAGGTAACATTCATTGAGCCTGATTAACTCTGAAATATTAACACCTTTACTGATCTGAACTAACACACTGATGCTGTTTATCAATCAGATTTTTTTTTTCTAAGATCGTGCAAGTACTGACGGAGTATACCTCCACAAGTGATTTATCCTCCTTTGTGGTGAGCCTGTCATAGAACACTCGCAGGCACTCGTTACGCCAAACGCGTACGAACTGCGAGACATTGGTGAAGCGGTCGGGCGTGGTCTGCAGCAACCCCTGCGCCACCCGCGACAGGTCCCGCAGGTTGAAGATGTAGTGGAACTTGGACGGCGTTGGCGGGAGGTCGTTGACGATGATCTTGTAGAGGTCCAGAGTGCCCTGGGTGATCTTGTCGGCCGCCCGATGGATGCTGTCGTCAAAGGACTGCAGGTGGCCGGCCAGGATGGAGGCGTAGATGTGCTTGAGGGAGGCGTCCGAGG